>NW_009258201.1:1200000-1747406 GCF_000320585.1 Heterobasidion irregulare TC 32-1
AAGGATACAACATGAGATATATAAGATAAGAAAGCTTCTCGGCATTCCGCAGATGTTCTAACGATGGTGTTGAAGATCTTGAAAAGAGATGACTGCCAAGCGAATGGACATTAGCCAGAAAGAACGAGGTGGCCGATCACATACTTGTAAGCTCTTCAAGGTGCCTCGCAGACTATTCCGAGCAGATTCGACATCGACGGCAGGCCGAGAGTCCATCCCGGAGAAATATGTCTTGAGGATGGACGGCTAATTTTATTATGTGTGAGCGTAGATGTATCGTCGGCTTAAGTCTATGCTTCGAGTCTATACACACCCAATCCCGTGGAAATACGTTCAAGCTCAACAAAGGCCCCATCAAGCTGATATCCTCCATATCAGTAGGGGTGGCCTCCTTGGGGTCCCATTCTGGCATCCTGATGATCATGTGTATGATATGCTTGTTGGACACCAACGCTTCTAATCCGGCTATGACGCCGCGCCATTGTGAGTCGCTGCTAGCAAGGCCTTCCGATTTGGAAAGGGAGTCATGACATGCGAGATCCCTGACTACGGGACCTAAAACAAGTTCCAGGTCTCCTTCAGATTCGAAGCGGTTCACCAAGTCTTGCAGGAAGACCTCGATTTCGGACGGAGTGATGCTGTATGGTGATTCGACTGTTCCTCCATACAAAGGCGTCGAGAAAGAAGAAAGAGATAAAAGTATGGCGACAAACTCTAGATGACCAGCTGGTTTCCTAAATTAAGCAAGCATGATTAGACAGTAAAGCATCTCTAAATAGATGACGAACCCTTCTGGACAATGAAAGGCCTCGGGGTTCATGAGATGTATGCCTATGTAGCTGATGATCAAATGCCGCATTTTCGCTTCCAATTCAAACGCTCTCTGAACATCCACTGGAGAATATCCCTGTAACACTGTTAGATGACATTTTATACATGGGCCTAGCTGGACATACCCTCTTGACCAGCGTAGACTTAGCGGCATTTAGCCGTTTCCAGCATCCGACCAAGTATTCAAACACAGTGTGATCTTTCGGTATCCGCGAAATGAAGGGTCGGAATTCATTGTCAAACCTAATGTTCCATGAAGATGTATGTTCACTTGATATCAGAGCCAAGACTTACTCAGGTGATCCTGGGTATATGTCAAGCCGAGCAATGAGAATGTTATCCAGTTTGTCGGCGTGCATTGCTGGAGGATCTGGTAACATTGGTACATAGACCAGACACGAGTAAAGCTTGCAGGGCGTACCAACACCATCGACATTCATGGACTGATCTTCATCGTCGTAATTCTTGAGCCACACGATATCATAGTCACTCCGTATGGCCAGATCGCGCTGTCTTGCCTTCTAAACTACATGAGCAGAGTGGATATTACAAGTGGACGCACATCGAGTGTAGCCTTGAACACAGTCGTGATTGTTTCATTCTCCCAGGCCGTGTAGTCGAATCTCGCAGGCGTAGACACCGCTTTCTTCTTTGGCGGCACAAGTGAAGACGTGACGGGAGCCTCTGGAGCCCTCTTTGGTGTTGGTGCAGGAATGGGCTTTGGTTTCGACTTGGGTAATATGCTAGAAGTCGAGGGGTTAGGAGAAGGGCTGGGGCTGCTGCTCTGGGTCGTAGAAGCCTGGAGCTTTGCGAGCCTCTTCATACGAATCTGCGAGATCACAGCGTTCGTCAGCGTCCCGGAATGAGAGACCATTAAGGGACAAAAATCGCACACGTTCAGCATCATCCGCGGGGTTGTTCGTGGACTCGTTCTGGCTCATGCTGCAAGCTAATCTGCAGAAAGACGGTGGCGGGTTGTCGATGAGGGGCAGACACAAAGGCCGAGCCGAGAGTGGCGGAGTTCAGTAGAAATCTGTCACGGGGCTCCCGAGGACCCGATCGCCGACTGGTTTCCTTCCGCGCGCTTTCTCGAGTCTGCAACAAGCAAGCTGGTAGAATGATTTCCTTCTCATTGATCTCTACGGCGCGCCGGCTAGTCGCATCGCCAGCGCGCGGCTTCTCTACTTCTTCAATCTTCCAGTTCCCAAAATTGAAGACGCATTCGGGGACGAAGAAACGATGGAGGTCGATGCCCTCTGGCATCTTTAAACGCGTGAGCACCACTCGCCAGATCATTCGAACATTCAACTTGGCTAATCTCAAGACAACTTCAGGCGCATGCCGGTCATTCGCATCTGAACGTGTCAAAACGGCCGGGAAGAAAGAACCAGCTGGCACAGGCCGCATATTCAAGCACGTCACAAACGTCCAAGTTGAAAAAGTTGATGCCATATGCTTGAGGGACTACACATCATGCATATATAATGTATGTTCTCATCATTGACTATATATATATTGATTTCTGACGTCGAAAGGTTATGGCATAGTGAATATGATACAGTAATTGCCTAGCTCCAAACATTGGGACAGTATCACAATGATATCTTTCTACGGAAACTCATGATATCGGCTATCGGCCACCCGTTACAGCAGTGGACATGCTATATGTTCACTTCGTCTCTAGCGTTACTCTCTGAATGCTCTTGGGCCTCCACTTTACCTCCGAAAAATGCCCTGATATCCTTCTGGCTAGGGTCATACGCGGAACTACCGATTCCGCCTTTCTGCCGTTTCTGTGGCCTGAATATCAGCTCCGCAACGAATTACAGTCAAAGGAGCGCATACGATATTTTCAATGTGTGAGTGACGGTCGATGTCAGTCACACGGATATCTAGCGGTGATTGAGCATCGTCGACTGATTCCAGCCGCTCCCCCTCCTTGAGTCCCTGCTACGCACGTCCGTAAGACCCTACGAACTGAATGGTGATGAGAATCACCTTTATACTGACAGTCACCCTACTCCAAGCAGTATTCTTCAGACCTCGGTAATCTCCACCATCAGGTCCATCTGTGTTGTGCTTCAGGAGCTGTATCATCAGCTGGCTGATGCATAGGCCATGGCTGACGAGAGCAATATGGACACCCTTCTCACCCTCCTTTGCAGCCGTCCATACGTGCGGGAGTACCAGCTCCTCGATTGCCCGGTTTGCACGCGCAGCAAGGTCGTTCAAGCTCTCCCCACCTGGAAATTTCTCGTCATCGTGGTGAAGAACAGGGAATTTTCCCTGATCAAATTGTTCCTCTAGAGTCATGCCCTTTTCTCGATGATATGTCCAGGGCTTTCCTTCTGCTATGCCAAAGTGTTGCTCGCGGAGCAGGGGTGAAGAGGTGAACGTGGGTTTGGGGTCTTTCTGCCCGTCATACAACGCCTGCGCGGTGGTGAAGGCGCGTTTCAGGGTGGATGCGTAGATTGCGGTGAATCGCGTTTCGGTGAAGGATTGGCCCATTGCCCTTGCTTGCTGCTCAAAGACATCATGCAAATTGTTAAAGCATGATGAGCAGTTCATATCCTCACATTCATTCCTACGGCACAGATTAGCAGACATATAGGTGTTGTTGATTGACTTTACCATGATTGGACAGTGGGGCATCTTCCCAGCCTGCCCACACCGAACGCTGTACCCCGCGTTGGAATCATCAATTACAGGATCCTCGTTTTGCGCAGAGTGCGTACCAGATTATCTGTCGACTCTCCATGTCTAATCTGCAAAATCGCATTGAATCGTTGCTGTTGTAAACTTGTTAAAGCTATCTCACAAATGTTACGAAGACGGTTGGTGTGGTCATAGTGTTGTTGCTCGCGATGTGAGACTGAGTCATGCCACAGTCGCGTGGCCATCGAAATGCTTCGAAATGATCATTTGTCAAGTTAGACGCACACAGACGGGCGCTTATGTAGTAGTAGCAGGCACAGCTGGACGCGTCAGCCACGAATTTCCCAGAACATTCACGTCTTGGCTGGCGACGGCGTCGCGCCTCAACACCTAAGACGCGCGTCCCCCCCTTGACTCTTATATATATCCATCTCTCTACCACGTATCCTGACCACACCACACTCCCTGAATCTCATTATGTCTCGTTCTTCGACAGAGCGCGACCAACAACTACTCTCCATCGGACACCAATGTTCTGAAGCCACATGCATGCTGATCGACTTCCTTCCTATCGAGTGTCAGCACTGCGCTAAACCCTTCTGCACGAACCATTTCCTACCTGCCTCCCACAAGTGCGACAAGTATGACGAGAGCAAGTACAACCGGGTCGCCCCATCTTGTGCGTACGAGCCCCCATTCCCGTTCGTACGGGTCTTGATTGGCGGTCTGAATAGGTCCTTTGTGCAATGTTCCTATTGCTATCCCACCTGGGCAGGATCCTAACATCCGAATGGAGCGCCATTTCAATGAGGAATGCTCTGTCATGACGGGCAAGTCTGGTAAAGCCAGGTCCTCGCCCATCTGTGCGAAAGGGAAATGCGGTAAGGTTCTGTTTCAACCCATCCGATGCAGTGTGAGTTTATATGCCTTGCTTCGTACGATTCCCTCTCTAAATTGAGTTGCTCTCTAGGACTGTCAACAGCAGTACTGCCCAGCACACCGTTTCCCCGCCACCCATGATTGTTCACCTTTGAATTCATCCACCTCCGCAGCTACATCGAGAGGACACTTTAATCCTATCTTCGCGTCTCATCATCAGACGCTGGCGGCGAGCGCTTCTAGCGCTGTTGCTTCTATCAAGCGCACCTTAGCGGCACCGAACGCTACACGAGCTACTTCATCCAGCTCATCCAAACTTCATGATACCAAACTCAAACCTAAGCCTTCGTCGAATGCGGCGAGCGCTTCTAGCGCTGATGCTTCTATCAAGCGCACCTTAGCGGCTACAGGAGCTACTTCATCCAGCCCATCCAGCCCTCATGATACCAACCCCAAATCTAAGCCTTCGTCGAATCCTTTCTCAAAGACCGACAGGTACGCCTTCCCTGAGCACTTCGTTTTCGGTGATCTCTCATAACACTCTAGGTCTTCTATCACAACTATCGCGACATCTCTCGCCACGCAAATCTCGGGCGGTCCCATTACTGCCGTTGCTGATGCTGCCAACGACCATAATCCCCCCGAACGATGCTCTCCTAAATTATCTCACAAATCTGCTATTGACTTCGAATCATTTGTACCACCATCATTGTTTGCTTCTGCTTAACTGTATCTGTATCCCTACCTTGTATCATGTTAGACGAGCGAAAGACGAAAGGGAGAGTCGGATAAGCGCCATGCAAGCCCGGGATCGCAAGGGTGTAAGTCGCATCTTCAACTCTTTTGCATGTGGATTATAGATACTGAGTCTACGAGCTGCAGTTACTACGCGATGATGAGAAGGCCTTACTTGCATCGCTTGAGGCGGAGCGATCCAGTGACAAGGATTGTGTTATAATGTAGCTAGACTTTTATCGGATCTCCATATATCTGACGGACTTGGAATCTATTCTTTATGTATACCATTCTTTCCAGATGAATCGTTGCTTGTTAGCGCAGAGGTTGCAAGCAGGAAGTCCTAGCGCTTCAATCACAGAGACAGATTATACACAGTCCGTCAAGTCTTATCGTACACTACCTAATCCGCAAAGCCCACACTAGCCGCTCTCGACACCGGCGCTCTCCGCTTCCCAGATCTGTACCCTAGGCTCTGGGCTCTCAGCCCGAACTCACGGCCGATTCCCCGAGAGATCATGGGGGCTATCCCGTCCTCTGTGGCTGGCGTTTGGACATCGCTGTGGCCCTTGTCGCTCATCGAAGGGCGCCGGCTTCTAGTACCGAGTCCGAGTCCGCCGACCGTCCAGCGCGCTTCGATCAGGGACTTCATGCTCCATAGCCAGGTGAGAACGAAGATCGGTGTGCTGATGAGCACATTGAGCACGGGGAACAGATCGGGATACCGCGCGGGAGGCAAGAACACAAATTCAAGGATATGCAGAGCAAAACATGCCGCGTACACGCCCTTTAGGTAATGTTCAGCCAACATGCCAACTGAAAAAGGGGTCGGGCGTACGAGGGTAAAAAGATCTAAAAGCTCTGCCTTCCGGATTCGAAATGGGTTGTGACCGATGAAACGGTTCCAGAGCAACAGCAGCGCGATGTATTGCACGGCTTGTCCGTCCCTGCTTAATAAAGGCCACATACTGCGATACCATCAACTCAACACGCGTTTTGCAGCTATTACATGACGACACCTACCTGAACACGGCCACGTTGTTGACCAACGCTCCCATCTTGAACGCCGTGGAACCTTGCGCTGCCCCCGAGAGAAGTAGACTGAGTGGCATCAAGGGAAGTAAGATTGTCTTCTCATGTACTTGGAAGGAAAACAAGAAGAATGACATTGCACTGCTCAGCAGCGCGTGAAGCAACACAGGATGGATGACCTGCGGCGCGGGCACCGTTTTGTTTCCCTTTGCCTCGCCTTCGGCCGGCTCTTCTCCGCGAAGCCGCAACCATGCTCGAACGGGAGCAACAGCGGCGGGGACAAACCCAACGGCGGTCAACAGGGTAGAGATGCGCACGAGCGTGTTGCGTGAAGCCCAGAACTTCCACTTGATGACCACGTTCGACGCACACCAGAAATTCGCTACTTTATCCTCGAAAATACCGCGGTCGAACGGGAATATCCGCGTGATCGGGTCAAGGATGGTAGAAATCGGTGCAAAGGGTGGCAGGAATGGCAGAAAGAGAATAAGAAAGGAGATTGATGTGACGATGGCAAGCCGTATAAACAGCTGCAGCCTATAGTGATGTGAACCTGATAACCTCGCGAAGCATTAGACAGAAAGCACGCACCCGTCTTTAGGGCCTAAATAAAGGCATTTTCCGATGAGGTATGAGCCTACGGCGGGTGCATAATAAAGAGCCATTTGTTTGAAGCACAGGCTGAGTACAAAGAAGAAGGCTCCTAGCAGATCTTGTCCCGCAATGAAGAAGTTGACAGCCAACAGGGTAAATCCTAGAGAGTGAAATGTGAAGGTGAGTTTGAAGTTGATAAATCTCGAAACTTACCGAGCATGACTGAGTTGTACTGAAAATGTCCGAAATCTACGAGCAATAGAGCTGGTTGCAAAAGGAGTGTAAGAAAAGCTAGATTCTTCCTGTGGGTCAGTAGCTAGCCGACAGAAATCTTTGAAAGTTAATACCTGCGTCCTCCGAGAACGGCCAGCATGCCAGACGCGCGTGAACATCCACAATGCGGGGACATAGACGATATGGTCAAGCATCAGGACCGTGGCGCGCATAAATACTTTGCTACCTTCGGATTCGATCCCTCTCGACTTGTCGAGAACAAACCACGTAGGATTGATCAGGGATCCGCTAACCTGCTGTCAGATCCAATATAATACGAGTATTGAAATACATACATGAAACCACATATCCATGATACGTATGCAGTCACTGGTGGGTAATCGAGCCCCCAGTACTGCAGATCATAAGTGTACCACTGTCGGATGGGCAGATGGACGGTAATTTCCATCCAGTGTCGCTGTGCTTCATAATCACCGAACATAGGCGGCGTGTCTTTTCCTGGGTACGCGCATTTCAACAGTCAATATATAAATTATCTTTGACGACTGGCGTCAGCACAGCTCGAGCAGGTGATAAACACTGACCTGAATATGACCCCAGCCCAACACACCACTTCACCCACGCGGACCCAATCACCGCACACAGGAGAATCCAATCCCTCATCCCATGTCTATGCATCCACCCAATCCACCGTCTTCCCATGCCCATACTCTCCAGCTCTGCCGCCTTGTCCCCATCCTCCGCAACCCTCGCCAACTTGCCCCTCGAATCGAATGTGCTGAAGCTTAAGTGCGACTTGTGATACACTGAAGACGCTGGCGATATCGCGCGAGATGAGGACGGGGAAGGTGTACGTGTCCATCGTGGCGATGTGAGATCCGGCGTCTGCAACGCGCTATGGCGAAGCGGGACAGGCGCGATGATGTCGAGTCGCTCCTGCGCGGAGCTGAGATATCCGTGAGCTCAAAAGCCAATAAGCATGCAGGTTGATCCTTTACTTTGTGTGAGAGGATGATGGGCGCTCCCGAAGGCTGGGGGTCCGTAAGTGCGCCTTCCGAGCAGGGCTGGATGCCAAGGAAGTCTGCGAAGACGTGAGCGACGCGGTGCGCAAGCGGGAAAGTTTTTGAGGAGGGTCGTCTGGCGTGAGATGGGCCTGCTCGTCCATGCCAGGTGTGGTCACGGTCAGAGAGACTCGGTGGGCTACTTATTAGAGGACAACAACGGGGTCGCAGTCACGTCGGCACGTGTGATGCGCGAGTGCCGACGGGTCGGCAACCTCAAAACGCATGTTCCTCGCTTGTGGAACAGTGTACTAGCACTTCTAAATACACGCATAGATAGACTCAAGACTCAGTCCACATCCTTGCCGTCTATGACAGTCTCCCCATCCTCAGAAAACTTGACGTTCTCCTGTGAAGCACATCATCAGCAAAGTCCGTCACTTTATCGGGACAGTGACCAACTGACTTCGTGGTTTATGGACTTGCCGATATATTTCGTGTGATCTGAGCAGCGCGCACAACGTGCGTAAGAGCGCCTCCGGGGACGGCATGCGCGGAGATACTCACATCCATAAGCGACCAGCTCCCCAGCTGCGTTATTAAAATCAACGCGCGTGTAAGCGAGGGATCTCCCTGTGTCCTCGACAATGAGATCCCTTGTCTAAGCTTGCGTTTGAGACATACGCACCCAATCCGGTCAACGAAGCTGTCATGTTCAAAATATCTCCTGGACGCCCTGCTGGCCGAACGAACGAGGCTCCGATATCGGTCGAAACGCCGGTCATGTATTGGCCTTTCGTCGCAACGGCAAGAGAGCCCAGGGTGTCCGTCAAGGACAGGATGAGACCGCCATGAACGGTCTGTGGGATGTGAATCACTCGGAATGGAAGAATGCATCGGAGAGAAAAAAACGTACGCCGACTCGGTTGACTTTGCTTCATGTGTGAGTCAATCAGCGATATCTTACGGTAGCATTTGCAACGATGTACCGTTATATGGCTCGATCTTCAACGAGGCCTCCACGACGCCAGGTCGTGCGTGATGTATGTTAAGCTGCATATTCGGATGAGAACCAGTGAAACCGACGCAGCTCAAAATCGCGTTACGTTCGGAAAGCATTGAGCATCGTGGCCTAGTGTTAAATATAAGGACCCACGCCGCGTACAGGTATCGGACACAGAAGTAGACGAGCGTTCGAACCTTTGTTATCTATGAAGGACTTCCAGACCTGCAGAGATGCAAGTCAGTCAGAAGGAAATATTGGAACGACGAGTTCGGAAACGGTGTACTCGCCCTGTGAGTAAACCGTAGACAAGCGGACATGGTGGTGCAGTGCTGGAGATCGGAAGGGGCAGCTTGCCCCGCATCCCCGGCCACCCGGCCCGCTGCGCCCTCACAGTGATCAGGGTCCTTGCTCCTTGATCAGAGGGGTGTCAAAAGGCTTCTGCGCATCTTCACTAAGAACACTCTTGGACATCTGGTCTCAGACACGCAAAGTTGTTTCTGTCTAGTCATCGCACATTGATGGTATGCAGAGCTCCACTTTGCCGCATGCCGGTGTTCGCAAAGTTTGCTCTCGTGAACGCATCTGATCGCGATTCGTGCTTTCTGAGGCCAAGGGCGGGGCGGCGGGTGCGTGCGGCTCACGAACTTTATTGTTGAGGGCCTTGCCGCAGAGAAAGGTCTCTACTATGTCGACGAAAGTGCACAAACCAGGGTGTGGGATTCCACCATGGATGTGGCTGCCCGATGAGCGGGAACAATCTCGAACAGCAACGTGATCCACAAGTCCCGAGAATACAGCTCGGCGTATGGGCGACAGACCGTATTGTCTTTGGTGCGATATCGAATGCATGGAATGCGTAGTGCATACACGATCGTCGAAGGACCTAGATTACAGCTTCGAAAACGGAATTCGAAGATCACGCAAGGATTACAACCGCTCCCGACCTTACCGCTACATCTCGTTGTACATCGATCTACCAATAAAAAATTGCTCTGTTTGCACACTCTGCACTACGATGGTGTGTACGGCACGAGATGACACCTGAGCGAGGAATCATCAGCTACATATCGACGCACAGTCAGACTGCACACGCGCTCACCCGAGCATCCCTCGGCCGCCCCAACCTTGTCTCGGGGTAAAGTTCAAGACCACGGTCCGTTGTTCGCCTCTGCGCACAAAGACCCTGATCTCTTTCTGCAGACACGATGAGCGTGAGTTCGGCGCGACACAGCCCCCGCGACCAGGGCCCGAAGCGCAGAGCACGCACGTTCTCGTTCTCGGCGACCACCTCTGCCAGGGGCTGCAGAGACGAAGCGGTCGGGAAGGACGTGTGTCGCAGGTGTCCGAACTTGACGACGAGGTCGTCGCGCTGGAGACCCTTCACACGACGCCGGACATCAGAAACGCGGTCAGTCGCAAACGACGCGGGAGGGAGGGGGGACGAGTTCGTACGGCGTCCGCGGCCGGACTGTCAGGGGCCACGGCGTTGACCTTCGCGAACGGCCTGAGCGCGCCCCGGGCCTCCTCGTCCGCGTGCTCGCCCGCCGGGGCGGCCAGCGCGGGGTCATACACGCTCTCCAGGGCCTTGCCGATCTCGCCCATGAGCGCGCTCAGGTCGTTGCGCAGCTCGATGACGCGCACGCGCGCGTGGCGCACCGCCCACACGTCGATGTCCGCGCGCGGGAAGCCCTCCCGGTCGACGAGCGGCTCCTGCATGTTCGTTCCGTTCGCGGTCAAGATGGCGGCCTGCGCGCCGAGCTCGGCTTCGATGGCGTCCTTGCGCGCCATCAGGGCGCGCGCGCGCTCGACGGGGCTGGTCGGTGATGGAAGAGAGTATCCCATGGCCAGGTTTCCGTGGGGAGATGGGTGTAAAAGGTAGAGCAATTACGACTCGGGCTCGTCGCGTCCCGATGACGCGTCGCAACCTTCCTTCAGGGGCTGACCGAAATTACATAAGGCCCTCGAATGGCAGATATTTTCCGCTGTATTCGCGTTCACGTTCACGAGCATGCATAAAACATAGGCGTGGTAAGCAACCGTAGAAAACTGCGATTCAATAATCGACACAATCCATCTGCCATAGATCAGGGAAAAGTTCTACCCGCGCAGAACGAAAAAGAAAAAAAAACATGTGTGGCGAGATTGCACCCTGCTGCGCCCGTCGTCAGTCCACCACTCTCCCATCGACGATCCTGTGCGAGTCGAGCACGCGCATGGCCTCCTTTGCGGCCTTGATCCCGCTCGCCATCATCGCGCCAAACGTCGGGCCCATGCGGTTCGACCCGTCGTGCTCCGCGAGCTCCATCCCTGCACGACAAGCAAAACAAAAGTCAACACACCACCCTCTCCGCGCGCCCTTGCGCCCGCGCACGCACCCGCCATGACGAGCCCCGGGACGACCTCGCGCGTGCCGTTCACGATCGCAGGCTCCGCGCGGCGCATGTCGAGCGCGCGCATGCTGCCGAGCGCGGGGCGCAGGCCCGCGCTCACGAGGCGCCTCGCGCAGAACGCGCCCATCGGGCCGTCGTGGCCCGTCGCGGACACGACGACGGGCGCGGTGAGCGTGCTCGGGTCCATGCACGACTGCGTCGCGTGGTTGAGCGCGACGAGCGTCCAGTTCACGACGACGCCCGCGACGCGCGCCTGTGCGCCGTCGCTGCGGCCGTGGACGATGAGGTCCTCGACGGCGGTGGCGTTGAGCAGGACGACGTTCGGCATGCGCAGGACGTGCGCGAGCACCGTCGCCGTGAACAGCGCTGCGTGCTTCACGACCACGAACGCGCCCTCGTCCTCGAACGGCACGCCGAGCTCCTCCAAGAACCGATCCGCGGGCTTGCGCACGACCTGCAACAACAACAACCACAGCCACGTGTGCGCACGCGGCGCGCGGGTCAGCGCCAACGGCCCCACGGCTCAAAAAGAGGAAAAAGACGCGACGAGCGCGTCGTGCGTGCCATGGGCGTCATGAGCTGGCCGCCGAGCCACGCGCCGCCGCCGGGGGCGACGCTGGCCTCTACGATGGTGATCTTGAGCTCCGGGCGGGCCTTGGCGAGGTGGTACGCGCACGAGAGGCCCGCGCTGCCCGCGCCGACGATGACGACGTCCGATACCGCGCGCTCGTACAGCGTCGCGGAGTACCTGCGGCGACGGCGGCGGAGATGGCCGGACCCGTGCGCTGAGCGTGCGATCGTGCGGGGGCGGGGCGTGGGTGCGGCACTCACCGCTTGATCATCGCGCGCGCGACCTGCGCCTCCTCGATCGGCGCGAAGCGGTAACGGCCGTCGTAGTCTTCCAGCGCGTCCGCGCGCGCACCCGCCTTGTCGCTCGCCTGCTTCGGAGGCGGGGCCGCGTCGGGCACGGCGCTCTCGAGCGGAGGAGCTGTCGCGACGGGAGGAGACATGAGGAGAGGATGCACCGAGACGGTGCGAGCGCGGTGCGCAGGGCTTAAATACCGCACTCCCCACAGCGCGGGACGGCCAGCGCGCAGCGGGCGATAAGCTCGAGCCACGATGACCGCACTGTCCCCAGCGGATGATGCCATCGACCTGATACCCTCGACGCTCGTGAGAGGCCCCGCGTCCCGTGTGGGCAAGGACCCCCCTCGCAGGAACACGACCCCCCTTCGAGAACCCGCCCGAGTCATGAGTGTGGCCGTGGACACCCCATAAAGGCGCCACGCAGTCCTGCAGGCCATCGTCTTTCGAGTTATTTATGCACCCCGCGCGCGCGGGCCCTGTGAGCGCGCGTGACTCTCGTGGTCTGTGCGCCGCCGACGGGCGTAACGGACGGACGGAGGTAGTCCCCAGCGCAGACCCACCACCGTTCTGTTCACGGAAGGGATTCCGAGCGCTCGTGGGCCCAGGCTCGAGCCCCCGCCCTGCGCGCGCGTCCGTCGACCCACGAACGTGTCTCGGACGGGATCGACCCACCGCCGAGCGCGACTGACAGCTGCAGGGACGCCTGCACGCGGCCCACGCATCCGAGTCCCGAGCGCCCTTCCCCGGATCCGCAGGTCGAGGCCTCGCCGTCCGACGTACTGAAGTGCTGTGCGCACGACCCACGCGTCGGGCGAGGATCGCCGGCCGTGGCCATTATAGAACCGGGGTGCTTCCCATGGCACCGAGCCTCGGCCCTGCGGTCCCCCGACGCACGCACGCGTACAATAAATATCCATCTACGTAGATAGAGATAGCAGCAGCAGCACTGTCCGTGAGACCACATCCGAAACGCGCTATGTACACGCGACGACCGCCCCGCCCCGCCCCGGATCCCTACATGAAAAAAAAAGAGTCCAAGTCAGCGTGCCTTCCATCAACATCAACAAAAGAATAGCAGAGCAGTGTTCAGTTCGAGCCCCCGGCGGGCCCTTCGCGAAGGGCCGCCAAGAGCTGAGCAAAAGCCGGACGTATATCAACCCGCTTTCCAAGGCCACAGCGGGACCTTCGTCCCCGCCGCGTCCTCCAAAGGGTCATCTGGCCCCGGCAGACTCTCATCACAGTACACGCACGCACGCGCACGTACGCGTGGCGCCCGAAACCAGCCGAGAAGATTGCACGCACCTAGTTTCTCGCGCCCGCCCCGACGCGCGCCTCACTCGTCGTCCTCCTCGTCCGTGAGCTCCTCCCCCGCGCGCACCCCACGATGCCGCTCGTGCCCAGGCTTGCGCGCCCACGCGCGCCCGTCGGTGTACGGCAGCGTGCGCAGCGGGAGGACAAGCGTGTACCAGGGGCTGCGCCGCGCCGCGCGCGCCGTCATGTCGTGCGAGGTCAATGCGGGAGGACGGGGGAGGACGAGAGAGGGACGCACTAGCCCATGGGCCCGAGGTGCAGGAACAAAGCCAGGTTCTGGCGTTTCCTGCGCGGGGCGCCGGATCGATCGGTCAGTCAATGCCGCGTCGGCGCACGCGGCGCGTCGCGTGGGGACTCACCCCAGATCGTACGAGTTCACGAACGTCTGCGGGGCACGGGCGGTCGCCGGTCAGCGAACAACGCGCACGGCGAAGCGGGGACGGGGCACGCACCTCGCCGCGCTCGCGCGCGACGCGCCTGTACACGTCGTGGTCGTGCCCCTCGACGGAGGTCTCGCCTTGGGCGACGCTCCAGAGGTGCCAGGCGAGCATGGTGCCGACTGCGAGGCACATGACGGCGGAGAGGACCCAGGCCATGATGAACACGACCGCGGGGGTGCGGTAGCCCCAGTTGTCCTGTCGGCGGCGGCGGGCGGTCAGATGGGGTGGGAGCAAGGGGGAGGGAGGGAGGGAGGACGCACGTCATAGCGGAGGCCGAGGGCGTCGAGGAGGTAGGGGAAGCCGAGGATGGCGAAGAAGAAGGTGGCGAGGACGAGGTACGCCCTGTGCGTGTGGTTGGGGACGCGTCAGGTCGGCGGGGAAAGAGGGGGAGAGGAGGGCGGGCGACGGGACGCACATGAAGAGCACGAAGTGGCGCTCGTTGTAGAGGCCGACGCATTGATTGATCCCTGGCGTGTCGCGTCGCGTGGGGACGATCAGATCGGCGATGGGCAGCGCGTGAATGTACGTAGAGCGGACTCACACTGTCGACGACGGACGAAACGAGACGAGAGAGACGCGATGGTGAGTGTGTGTGAGAGGATCAGGCGTGCGAGGGACGTGTGTGGTGACGAACCGGGCAGTGATGATCGTACTTGAGGACGCAGCGGTTGCATATGCGACAATGGTGTGTCCTCTCCGTGACGCGAGCGAAGCGGATCGTGGATCAATCACGGCGGAAGGACGCGTGGGTAGGGCGAGGGAAGGGGGTGCACACCTCGGGCTTCTTCTGGCCGCACTTGCGGCAGGTGGTGACGGCGGCGGGGGTGACGACCAGGGGTGCGCTGGCGGACCACCTGACGCCGCGGTCTGGGTGCTGGCGGGGTGGGTCGGCGGCGTCGGGGCGGGGTGCCCAGAGGAGGCCGCGAGGGTGTGGCGGGGGCGGTGCGTCGACGAAGCCGGGGGGCACGGTGCAGACGTAGTAGTAGTGGGCGAAGAGGTTGAGGGCGAGGAGGAGGCAGGGCGGGGTGGCGAGCCAGGGCCAGGGGAGGTTTGGGAGGACGACCTCGACTGGGACGGGCGGGGACGGGGATCAGGGCGGCGGGGGAGCGAGAGCGGAGAAGGGGGACTGACGAAATGAGAGGGCGCCGGAGGCGATGAGGAGGACGGCAAAGGCGACGAAGTAGGGCCCCGCTGCGCCCGTGACGCGGTCGCCGAAACGCTCGAGGGCCCTGAAGCAGCGGAAGACGGCGCGGGGGCAGGACATGCTGGCAGGCGAGGCGACGGAGGGAGGGGCGACGGAAGGGGCGACGGCCACTAGCGCCGAAGGGCCACGGCCGACGACGCTGCGGGTGTCGCGGCTCGCATGCGCCGTCCTTCAAATTCCGTGTGTGCGCCCGCCCGCTCCCGCTCGCGCCCGCATCCGCAATGCAGGCCAACTACATGCTCGCAGAGGACCCGCTCTCCCTCGACCGCATCCGCTCCATCCTCACCCGCCTCGAGGACACCATCATCTTCTCCCTCATCGAGCGCGCGCAGTTCGCACACAACCCCAAGATATACCAGCCCGGCGCCTTCAACCACGTCCCCCAGCTCGGCACACACAGCTGGCTCCTCTGGTTCCTCCACGAGACCGAGTGCTTCCACGGTCTGCCCCTCCTCTCTTCTGCCCGCACCCGCTCACCCTGCCCGCCCAGCCAAGGCACGCAGATACACCGGGTAACCCACTCCCCACACGCGCCCCTTCTTCCCTCCTCCGCGTCCTCACCGTATCTTCCCCAGCCCCGACGAATACCCCTTCACCTCAAACCTCCCCGCCCCCGTCCTCCCCCCGCTCAAATACCCCGCCATCCTCCACCCGAACACCGTCGACGCGAACCCCGCCATCCTCGCCTTCTACACCCGCCACATCGTCCCCCGCATCACCCGCCCCGCCACCCGCGCCCTCGCCGCCGCCAAACGCGCCCGCGCCATCGACCCCGCCACGGACCCCGACCCCGACGACGACGGCAACCACGGCAGCGCAGCCACCATCGACGTCGAGGTCCTCCAGGCCATCAGCAAGCGCGTCCACTACGGTCCGCTCCCCCTCCCGCTCTCCCTCCCAGCTTCTCCCCGGCTCACCCCACACACCCCACACAGGCAAATTCGTCTCCGAGTCCAAATTCTCCTCCCACCCCGCCGCCTTCATCCCCGCCATCCGCGCGCGCGACCGCACCGCCCTCGCGGCCCTCATCACAAAGCCAGACGTCGAGCGCCGCCTCCTCGTCCGCCTCCGCAACAAGGCCTCCCTCTACGCCCAGGACTTCGCCTCCGACGGCGCCCCGCGCCCCCTCGACCCCGCCGGCGGCGCACACGGCAAGATCGACGTCGACGGCGTCGTCGAGCTCTACGAGAGCTACATCATCCCGCTCACCAAGGAGGTCGAGGTGCGTCCGCGTCCCGCGACCCCTTTTAACTGGTTCTCTCTCGCACCGTGCCGCTTCTTACGCGCCGCTAGGTCGACTACCTCCTCCAGAGGCTCGACGGCCTCTCCCCAGAAGAGATCCAAAAACTGTCCGAACGCTGACGCCCGCACACTCCGCGCATACACCCCGCGCGCACCCCACATGACTTATTCTCCGACCCCGATCCCAAAAAGAGTACTCGCAGTAGCCTTACAGTACCCATACAAGCCGCTCCCATAATCCTGATGGCCCCCTTGAGCCGCGCGGGAGCCAACCGCTAAGCACCCGTGAGCAGCAAGAACAAAGCGCGTACGTCTCCGCGTCGCATTCGCATCCAATCAACAATCTACCCTACCAAGCAAGCGGGCCAAAAAAACCTAAGCAACGGAGTCTCGCGCCAATGGTGGCCAACTCGATAGAGCGCGGGCGGGCATAGATACAGTATATAAAAAAACGAGTGAGAGATCCAGCAGTCATCCGAATAAGCAAAAAAAAGACAACACGGTAAACGTAAACGGAAGATAGATCGAGGGCGCGAGGCAGCAGCAACAGCAACACAGAGTCGGTCGGGGAGGGAGCACGCACGTAAGCTAGCAAGCGGTCGGAATTAGGGGATAGGAGGGATAGGAGGGTAAACAAACGGGGAAGGAAGGACAGGAAAGACAGGGCCGGGGTTCACAAAAAATGCAGACGCGGGGAAGGCAAGGACAAGGACAGGGGCGGGGTGCTACAGGTCCGCCCGAGGATACACGCGCGCGCGCGCACGCACGTTTCTTCTTTCTTTCTTCAGGGGGGTATAACGCGCGCGCGCAGTAATCGATACATACAGCGACGGCGACGACGGCGCCACGGCTCCGCCTCGCCACACGTAGTCCGGGATCCAACACGGACGCCGCGCGGGAGGCTGACGGCGCGCGGGCGGGCTCACAGGAGCGGCGTCGTGGTGAGAGAAAGCGGGTGCGAGGCGGGCGCGGGCGTGGGCGCGGGCACGGGCGCAGCGATCGCGCCGTCCATCGCGCCCTCGAGCAGCCGCCGCGTCTCCTCCTCGCCGATCTTCTGCGTCGCGCGCCGCGCGAGGAGCTTCTCCGTCCTGTACCGCTCATACAGCACCTCCTTCGTGTGCGTCTTGAGCATCTGCAACCGAGCGAGCGCGCGCGCGCGCGCACCGTCAGCTGCCGTTCGCCGACCCAAAAACCAGCACCATGAGCGCCGCGCCGCGGCCACGCACCTTCATGTGCGTCGACAGCACCGCCGTCCGCAGCGCCGCAAAGTCGCAGTGCGCGGGCTCCAGCACGTCCACCGTGCCCCACCGGAACGTCCGCGTGAACACGCCCTTCAGGTCCTCCGGCGGGCCCTGGCTGTACGGCAGCGCAGCAGCAGCCGCAGCCGCCGTGCTCCGCCCCGACCGCCCCGACGGCGACACGGGGCTCTGCAGCGCGCTCGTGTTCGTCGACTCGGTCGTGTGCCCGTCCTCCGACGGCCCCGCAGCCGCAGCCGCGGCACCGGACGCCTCGCGCGTGCGGCGGTGCCGCCGGCGGGACGGCTCGGGCGCGATGAGCGCGAACGGGAGCAGCGCGCTGAGGTCCGCGCGCGCGACCGCCGGCGCGGAGAAGCGCACGTTGGCGACGCTCTCGCGGTCCTGCGGGTCCGGAACCGCCGGCCCGCGCGTGTCGGTCGTGAGCTCGCGGCGGGTGCGCGAGCGCGAGCTCGGGCGCCGCATGCTGAAGCTCCCGCTGCGCAGCTTGATCACCGGGCGCGACTTGCGCTCGGGCTGCGCGGGCTCCGCCTTCTCCTCTTCGTTGCCATCGTCGTCGTTGTCGTCGTCGTCGTCGTCGCTGTCCGTGCCGGTGCCGTCCCTGCCGTTGCGGCGCTCGGCGGTGGCAGTGGCGGCGTCCGTGGGCTTTGGCTTGGCGGGGACAAAGACGCCGAAGCCCAAGTCCGCGCGGACGAGGTCCCTGCGCACCGCCTCCTTGATCGCCTTGAGCTTCTCGTCCGTGAGCGAGTCGGAGCGCCCAATCACGGGCAGGACGTTCGCGCGTGCGGCGATGCGGCGGATGACGCGCAGCTCGGCAGGCGACATGGTGAGCTGCTCGTGCGCGGCCTCGTCGGGGGCGTCCTCGTTGTCCGAGTCGTCCTGGCTGTCGTCCGTGAGGGACGGCGTGTCCGGCGGCGGGTGCGAGAGCGTCGTCTCCGAGCGCGATTTGGGGGCGAGCGTGGAGAGCTGGCGCCGGGCGCCGGCGGTCATGATCGAATCGGGATCGATGATGTAGATGCACCTGCGGAGAGATGGCATGATGGTGATCATCAGCGCGAGCGCACGCACATATGTGGTAGTCGGACGTACAGATGGACGTGTTGGTCGCCCTTGCTCTGCCGCACGACTTTCGATTCCTGCGCACAAACGACGACCCGTCAGCGTCCCACGCACACCCGGCCCCGCGCGCGACTCCCAGCACCCTGTCCCCCACCGCACCGCACCGCACCGCACCGCACCGCACCCAACCAAAAACCAACGAGACGCACCTCGCTCATCGTATCCGCATACTGCTCGTCCAGATACTTCACGATGCCCGACACCTGCCGCTCGAGCGTGAGCTCGCGGCCCTCCGCAAAGTCGAGCCCGGGCGTGTCGATGACGGACAGCAGCAGCCGGTCGAAGCGCGACTCGCACAGCTCGACGCACGCGCTCTCGATCGCGCGCGTCTGCCGCACGCCCCCGCGCACGAAGCGCGCGAGCGCCGCGCGCTGCGCCGCGGTCGCCGTCGGCGAGACGTCCGCCGAGTCGAGCAGCAGCCGCAGCAGCGACGTCTTGCCCGTGCCCTGGCCGCCCGCGACCTGCGATGCGATGCGATGCGATGCCGCCCATGCCACCGCGTCAGTGGCACCCGCAGACGCACGGAGCGGGGAAAAAACGCAACGCACCATGAGGTTGAACGTCGTAGGCAGGCGCGCCCTACGCTGGCTCGGGCGGCTCGGCGCGTGCGACGCGGCCGCGGAGTTGCGCCAGTTCGCGAACGACGACGGCGGGTGCGACGACATGTACAGCGCCGAGATCGTCCCGTTGGCGCCCCCGTTGGCGTTCGCGCCCGCATTCGCGCCCGCGCCGCCCTGCGCGGTCCCTGGAGGCCCGCGGAACGGTTTGTGGAAAGGAATTGGGGCACGGTCGGGCGCGCTGAAGGAAACTTTGGCCGCACCTTGCACGGGGTACGCGCGCCGCCCCCCCTGCTGCCCTTGCCCCTGCCCCTGCTGCTGGTACTGCTGCTGGTAGTGCTGGGGCGGGGGCTGCTCCGAGGTGGACTGGCGGATGGACTCGACGTCGACGAGGTTCTCGGGCCAGGGGATGCCCTGCGCGGAGAGCTCCGGCAGCGAGGGCGACGTGCGGATGGCGGACGCGTCCTCGTCGTCCTTCTTTGCGGGTTTCTTGCGGAAGCTGCGGAACATCGGTGGAGACGGCGGTGGAGACGGCGAAGATGGTGGTGGTGGCGGCTAGCGTGTGCGTTTGCGGTATGAGAGTATGTTGTATGTGTATGTGTGTGCGTGCACGGCCAGCGAGGAAAACAAAGCGAAACAAAAGAGAGAGCGGAAAGGAAAGGGGGACCGGTGGCAGCGGGGGGTATACGACGACTGCCTGCTCTCTCTCTCTCTCTACAGTAACACACACGGGCCTCTCTTTGCGCCAGAACTCCTCGCCGGCTTCCACTTACGTAACTAGTCTTTCCTTCACGCGGCGTCCAACGTCCACGCACTGTATATCCAACGCACCGCTACTGTACCTGTACTACTACGGAAAAAAAAACGAAACAGAGGAGGCGGTAGGGAAAAGAAAGCGAAAAGGGAGAAAAGACGGAGAACATAGGCGGGACACCCGCGGATCGGATCGGATCGACACACAAATACAGTACAGTCCTAGATAGTAGTTATGAGCAGAAGACACTGAGGGGGTAGGAGGGGGAAGTGTAGGTGGTGGAAGGGGCAAAGGGAAAAAACTAAAAACCGAACGCAACGCGACAAGAGAAAATGTGGTAGTAGTAGGAGTGGTTCAAGTCGAGCGAGGGGGAAGAAAACACAAAAACACAAAAACAGAACGTCACGTCGCTGGAACATCGCGCAGCGCCCGGCTATAACCCAGAAACAAATATACCTAGGAATGACACGCACCGGATACCACAAGGGGGGTGGAGGAAGAGAAAGCGCGAAAAAAAGAAGAGAAAACAGGAAATAAAAGGGGACCGGGATCCAAAAAAGACAAACACCAGGACGCGCTTTGGTATGTATGTGTGTGGTGGGAGGGGGAAAGTGTGTAAAATGGAGGGAAAGAGAGCGAGAGACGAGAAGAAAAGAAAAGCCCGTCCGTCTATGTGACACTGTGCCTCTGCCGCGCCAGCAGCCCACCCGCGCCCCGCTCTATGCACGACATGCCACCGCCCGCTCGCCCGCTCACATCACGCCGAGCACGGGCACCGCCCCCGCGCCGCCCGCCACCTCCCCCTCCACGCGCACGCGCTTCGACGGCGGCGCCGCGTCGCCCTCCGCGAGCGCGTGCGCCCGCTTCCCCTCCGCCGGCGGCTCCTCCAGCGCGTCGTCGTACGAGCGCGCGTACCCCTCGGACGCAGACGACGGGCCCGTCCCCGACCCCGCTCCAGCTCCAGGCCCCGGCTGCGGCGCCTCCGGCGGGCTGCGCGACCCACGTGCCCGCGCGCTCGTCCCTGTGCCTGGGCCCGCGTGGCCGCCCCTCCGCCGCGACGGCGCGCCGTTCGCGGGGTCGTTGACATAGTTGCACGCGAGCGAGCGCCGCGCACAGCTCGCGCACGTCGGGTGGGCGCCGTCGCACTTGGTCTTGCGCGCTGCACACGTCGCCGTCGCCGTCAGTACCATATGGGGCGCGCGCGGAGGCAAATTCAAAAAAAAAAAGAGGAGGGGGGGGCAGGGGCGGCGAAGCGGAGGAAAGGGGGGGGGGCGCAGATACACGTGATAGAAGAGACGGGACGAGGCTCACCACGACAGAAATTGCACGCGACGACCTTCGGGCCGTAGTTGGACGACGTGCGGTTGCCCTTGGTGACCGTGGAAGCGCGCTTGCGCTGCGCGGGCTGCGACGGCGGGGGTGCGGGCTGCGACGCCTGAGCCGGGGGCGGCGCCTGCGGGGGCGAGGGCGGCTCCTCGTCCACGGCACGGATCGGTGGGAGCATGGGCGGCGCGCTCGCGGCCATCGGCGCCTGCGCGGGGGAGGTGTACGTGATCGTCGGCAGGCCACCGCCGAGGACGTGGCCGTTTCCGTTGCTGGGGCCGTTGAGGATCTGCACGCCGCGGCGATCGACGCGCTCCCGCTCCCGCTCCCTCTCAAAGCCCCTGTCGCGCTCGGCGTCCAGCTGGGACGACGCGAGCGCGGACGCGGGGGGCGCGTCCTCGAGGCGCTCATACGCGTGCAAGGCACGCTCGGCCGAGAGCGTCTCTCGCGTCTTTACCTGCACGGACGACGCCGGCACCAGCTGCTGCTGAGGCGCCGCGGCGCGCACGAGCGGCTTGGCGTGCACCTCGGGCGAGAGCGACGGCTCCATCTCGAGCGAGCGCTCGTCCGCGCTCCCGGGGCCGGCGTCGGCGTCGGCGTCGCTGTCGCTGTTGTTGCTGTCGAACTGGCGGCGCTGGCGCGCGCCGCCGCGCCGTTTCTGCGGGGGCATGTAGTCGCACGGGTTCGAGCGCTTGAGGCACTGGTGGCACGCGGGCCGGCCGCCGTCGCATTTGAGCTTGCGGGCTGCAGGGGTGCGCGTGGGGATGCGGAACGGGGCAGGTGAGAATCACGGGAGGAAAACGGGGAAGCGGGACCCAGTGTCGTGTGCGAGGCGGGCAGAGGGACAAGGGACGACTCACAGCGGCAGAAATTGCAGGCGACGGTGATCTTCTTGGCGCGCTGCCTGTTCGACTCTGCAAAAAAGGTGGTGGTCAGCCACGGCTCTTAACGCGCCACGCACCCGCGAAAAGACGACGCGAGAGGAGACGAGCGAGGAAGAAGTGGGAACGTCAAGGGACAAAAAAAAAACGAGAGCGCCCAAGTAAATGCCGGGTTCTGCACGCGCGGATAAACAGGGAAAGAGGGGACTGACTTGCGCTGGACGCCGAGGGCTTGCCGTTCTCCTGGCCCGAGTCCGAGAGGGTCGCCGAGGCGGCGACGGACGAGCCGTGCGGGTCTCCGGGGGGCATCTGGTGCGTGGCCGAGTGCGCCGAGAGGCGAGGCGCGACGCCACGCGCGGGGGGCACGTCGATGGCGAGGATGGGGCGGGTGTTTGAGGGCGGGAGTGGCGCGGACTCGGGCGCGGAGGAGACGGCGACGGGCAGGAGGTGGTGCGGCGGGACCATGGCCTCGCGCGATGTCCCACGCAAGTACTGGCTCCTGAACTTGCCAAGGAGGTACTCGCGCGTGTACTTCTGCAGCGTCTGAAGCAGGCGTCGGTCATGAAGACCACACGAGGGGGGTGGGGTGGGGTCAAAAGCGTACCTGCATGTGTTTGAACGCGGCGTGTCGGAGGGCGAGAAAGTCGCAGTGAGTGTGGTCGAGGACGTCGAGGTAGCCCCACCGGTAGCTGCGGATGAACTTTCCGCGGGCGATTTTGGGGGGAAGATGGTAGCTGGAAGGGTGGGAGTGGCTCTGGGGCGTGTACTGGAGGACGAGTTCGTGTCGGGAGGGCGGGGCCCTGTTGACGCCGTCGCCGTGGGAGTAGCCGTCGGGAGAGATGAGGGCGTAGGGGAGGCGCAGGAAGGAGGGCGTGACGGGAGAGGTGGGGGACGAGGTCGCGGAAGAGGAGGCGGAGCCGTTGGGGTGGGCGAGGTAGGGCTTTACGTCGCCGTTGAGTACGGGGACGTCGAGGGCGTCCTTGAGGTGCTGGTACTGCTCGACGTCGTCGAAGATGCCAAAGCCGATGCCTGCACTGGCGAGGTCGTGGCGGACTGCGAGCTTGATGGCGGCGAGGCGGTCGTTTGTGAGGGTGTCCGCGCGGGCAATGACGGGGAGGACGTTGACATGGGAGGAGAGGCGGTGGATGGCATTGACCTGTGCCTGGGGGAGGGCAGGGCGACAGAAGGGGGGGTTTGTGGTGACGGGGGGCTCGAGGATACGGGCCTCGGGGTCCAGCTGGGAGAGGCCGCTGGGGTGGGCGTGGGGGACGGGGGGCAGGAGGGCGGAGGGGTCGGGCGGGGGGACGATGTCGTCTGGGTCGAGGAAGTAAATGCAGCTGGAGAGGGGAGAGGAAGCGCGGTGAGCAAGGGAAGGCCGAGGAGACCGAGCGGGTGGCAAAGAGAGACAGACGCACAGATGGACGTGGTGGTCGCCGGTGAGGGCCTTGTAGTCCTGCAGAGGGGCACGGATTAGGAAGGGGCGGGGGGCGAGGGGGCGTTGGGAGGGGTTGGGAGGGGAGGGGCGCGGGACGGGACGTACGTCATCGAGGCTCTCTGCGAACTTGGAGTCGACATGGCGGAGGATGTCGTGCATGATCCTCTCCGCGTGGGCCTCGTTGCGGAGGAAGTCGAGGGAGGGGGTGTCGATGAGGGTGAGGGCGACGGGCTGGGGGTGGGGGGAGTCGGAGGGGTCGAGGAGGACGTCGACGGAGAGGGAGCGGATGTGCGGGGTGTGTAGCGCGCAGCCCTGGACGAATTTGGCGAGGGAAGTGAGCTGGTCCTTGGTGGCCGAGGGGGCGACGTGGCTGGTGTCGAGGAGGAGGCGGAGGAAGGAGGTCTTTCCTGTGCGCTGGCCGGCGACCATGAGGGTGTAGCCGCTGGGGGCGGGGTCGAGGGGCGGGGCGGGGGGCGGCGGCGGCGGTGGACGGGGCAGGAGAGGGTGGGGAAGGGGGCCGGGATCGGGGCGGTCGTCGCTGTCGCGCGGGTGCCAGTGCGGGGCGGGGTCGAGGGGCGCGGGGTAGAAGGAGGCCATGGCGGGGGAGCGAGGACCGCCGGGGGAGATGCGGGGAGGAGGAGGAGAGACGAGGAGGAACAGCAGCAGCTAGCAGCAGGAGCAGGGACTGGGACTGGGAGAGAGAGGCCCAGTGCGGGGCGCGTTCGGACAGAGTCTATCCCCGCCGCACCCGCCCAATCGGATCCACCCCTTCCCTCCGAGCGGATCCTTTACACATGTCCCTCCCCGGCCCCGGCCCTTGCCCCTCCTACCCCCGCACCTCCCACACCCCCGCCCCCGCCTCTGCTCAAGTCGCCCTCGCCGTCGTCCTCGTTCTCGCCGTCGTTCTCGCCCTCGCCCTCGCCCTCGCCGTCGTCCTCGCCACCTTCCTCCCCGTCTCCGCCGCGTCCGCTCCCGGCGCCTCCTCGCCCTGCGCGAGGAACCAGTCGCGCGGATCAGAAGCCCCCCCCATCACACCCGTCCCCGGTCTAGACCCTTCTCTCCGTTATCTCACTCGCCCCTCGGCTACCCGATTGCTCCCCCGTTGATCACTCACCACCTGTCCACGCCACAGCAGCACTTCCTCGTAACATTACAACGCCCTCCCGGCTGCCTACATATCATCCCCGTCCCTATTATCCCTGCCCCCCCCCTCGCCCGAGGTATTATCATCGTCGCCCCCAATAACAATACGCCATAATAATAATAATAAAAGATCAAACAATCGCCTGCAGATCGTGATCCCGGCGTCTCATCCGAGCGCCCTGCCACCTCGGCTACCCCTCCCGTCCCTCCTCATCCCTCTTCCCGCCGCCGTGCCCCTCGCGCGAACCTGTCTCTCGGCTCCCACCCTCCTCTCCTCCCGCGCCCCGTCCGCGCCCGCCTCGCCCCCGCCCGCGCCCAGACCGCCGCCCGTGGCGTGTGTGCGGCGCGGAGGGAGCGGCCAGATCAGAAGGGCGGACAAACGCGTGACTCTGCGCGGGAGCCGTCGCGCCTGCCGCGGGCGCAGGCCCACCGCGTGTCCCCCGATTCGGCTGCTGCCCCTGCGCCGCGAGCGTCTTCTTCCCGGGGCCGCGCCGGCGCTGCACCGGCTCGTAGACGCAGGGCAAACCCCGGTTCTTGCAGTTCTCGCACTCCGGCCGGTCCCCGCTGCATTTGAGTTTGCGCCCTGCGAGTTCCCGTTCACGTCAGCCCTCTCTCAAAGCTAGATGCGGGCACCCACACACACCCACACCCCCGCCGTCACCTCGACCAACGTCCTCCGACACTGTCCAGGCGCCGGCGACACAGGTGCGTCCACTCACCTTTGCAAAAGTTACACGCCATCGCCGTCTTCTTCGGCGCCGCCCGCGCCCGCCCCTCCGAGTCGCTGTCGTCCGCGTTCGACTCGCGCTTGCGCTTGCGCTTCCGCCCCACCAGCGGCGACGGCGCCGTCCTCGCGCCGCGCCTCCTCTCCCCCGTTTTTGACTCTTCTTCCTCCGCGCGCGGCATCCCCTCGGGACTCGTCGTCCGCCGCAGCCTCAGGGGGATCGGCCGCGACGGCTGCGGCTCGTGCAGCCACCCCGGGGCCCCCGCGCGCGACGGGCCCGCCACGGGCGCTCTCCCCCCCGAACCTCCTGCCTCCCCCGCGGCGTCTCCTCGCGTGCGTTCTCGATCGTCGTCGTCGTCGTCTCCAAAGCCGAGCCTGAGCGGCCGTAGCATCAGCTCCCGCTCCCGCTCCCACGGCGCGCCTCTCTGCTCTGGGGCGGGGGCGGGCATGGGCACGGGCACGGGCACGGGCACGAGCATGGGCGGTGGGAGGAACGCATACTCGCGGCTCGTTCGCGCCGCGCCCCCGAACGCCGCCAGCGGGGGCAGGGAGCCATGCGTGCGCGGGTCGAACGTCGTCGCTGCGGGAAGCGGCTCGTAATAGTCGTATACACGGCCAAACCGCGCGTCGTAAAAGGGCCGTGTCCCCGCCGAAGAAAAGCTGTGCGCTGAGCGTCCGTGCGCGACGTCCAAAAGCAGCCGCGGGCACACGGCAAACGTCAAGCCAGCTGTCAGCGTCCGGAATGGCGCCCGAAAAGACAAAAGAATCGACGCACCCTCGCGGTTATAAGCCGCGGCCTGTCGATCCAGATCCGCAGCTGCCCTCCGCGGCTCGTCCGTCCTCCTCCCCCGCTCGTCGCGCTCCCGCGCCGACTGCACCTCGCCCTCCGTGTAGCCCTGCCTCGGAGCGGGCGCGTACCAGAAGGGCGCGTGCGTCGGCGCATGGGGCTCCTCGAGGCCATGTCCCTGGGGCCTCCGCCACGGGTCCAGCGGCGGCGGGGCGGCGGGGGAAGCAAGCACACGCGCAGTCGGCGGGCGCGGCGTCCGCGTCGATGACCCCGCCTCGCCGTTCCCAATCGTTCGCTGTGGCACGCGAGAAGGGACTGGGGTGAGTCTTTGTGGAGGGGGATATGTGTACGACGTGGAATCTGTGTCCATGAACCGCCCCGCCCACAGGCCACCGTCGTAGGGCGGGAGCGAATGCGAGAAGGCCCTGGGGCCCTGGGGAGGGTGATGCGCTTGCGGGTGGCCCGTAGGCGAGTGCGAGTGCGAGTGGTGGAGCGGGGGGAGAGAGGGGAGGCCCCCCAACGCGTGCGCGAACGGGGCGGAGGTCATGAGAGGCCGGGCGGGGTAGGGGGAGAACATGGCCGTGCCCGCGAGAGCGTGTTCCTCGAGGGGCGGGGCGAGGTCTCTAGTGCGAGGACCGTGCTCGCGCTCGCGGGCGTACGCGCGCATGCGAGTGGCACGCCATCGGCCGTCGTCGTCGTCGTAGAAAGGGTCGTCGTCTTTGTCGTCAGTGTCGGTTTCGTCTCTGGGCGCGCTCGTGCCGGCGCTGCTCGCCACGGTGGACGCGAGAGGCTCAGTCGTGCGCGGCGATTGTGGGCCAGAGCGCAGATGGCGCTGTAGGCTGCGGGGGAGGGAGCTTTGGCGGTGCTCGCGGTCGCCAGGTTGCATCTCGGGAGGGTACTCTGCCCCTCTCCTCTCACTCTCTCGAAGTGGGCGGGCGGGCAGGCGGGCGGGCGGGCGGGCGAGTGGGTAGGCAGTCAGGGGGCTCGCCGATAGCACTGCACAAGCCACAGGGGAAACGTATCCGCGGAGGCGTCTCGTCGGTGGGCAGAACTCGTCGTCTAGCTAGAGCAAGCCGTTCTCAAGGCCATACGTTCGGGGGGAACGACGTACTGGGTAGAGGAGCTGTGAGGGCACGGGGCGGAAGAAAAACGCGCGAGAAAAGGCGCCGCTCGCGCTTTTGGAGGCGGGAGCACAGGGGCGAGGGGGGCGTGGTCAAGTGGCAGGACCGCTCCTAAGGTTTGCTTCCGCTGTTGACATTGGCGAGACTGAGACAAACAACCAAAACAAACGGCAACGCCGAGAGGGCAGCTGGGAGACAGGAGGGGAGGGGGTCGCTCGAAACATGCTGGCCTCAAATTTTCGCCGCCTGGCCTGCCAGACAAAATTTCCCGATCGGTGTGGGCCCCCCTCCGCCGCGTGCGCTCGTCGGCGGCGGACTTGCGCGGTGGTCCAGTGCGCATTCTGATTTTCTGCGTATTGTTTTTTAAAATCTCTCACAGCCTGCGGCGGGCTCCAGTAAACGCCCCCAGCGCGCCGGCTATCTCCCGTTTAGACGTGCTTTGTTTGCGTCGACAAACACCGGCATCGCGCTGCGCCTCGCGATACCGACGGCACCCTGTTTCTGAGCTCGAAAAGTGGCCCCCGGCGCCGTGTGCGGTTTATTTTATTGTCTCTTTTTTTTTTCGTCGCTGCTCAAACGCGCGGTCGAGCGCGAGCGCGAGCGGCGAGGGCGAAGGCCCCACCCTGCGATGCAGCAAGATCATCGCAAAGCCGCTTCGATCCCGCCCTTCACCATCTTACTTGGGCCCACATCACGTACAATAACCCCGGGAAGCCTTCCCAATATGGCGAAAAGGGCCCACAGATTTGGTCGCCTCTGCAACTCTAACGTTATATCCCTCATGCCACAGCTTGCCACAGCCCAGACTCGGCGTCGCGCCGCGTGCTGCGCCCCCTCCGTCCGTCCGTCCGCTTTTGGCCAGCGGTTTGCGGCGGCTCGAGTTGAAAAAGAAACCGTTGGACTCTGCGTCCGCGGCGGACGCAAGCTGTCAAGCTGCGTTCTTAATAGTAGATCGTATCTGGCGGAGGCAGGCGTTCCCTCTCGCTAGCATTAGTTTCCGCGATTCAGTCCCGTTTCTTTTGTAGGCGGCCTCGCGAGCGTGTCCGTACAGTGTTATAGGAGTAAATCGATATCTCGCCATGAAGCTGCACGCTCTCGATAATTCTTACAAAGCTTGCTGGCTTCGAGGCTCTCTGCATACTACGTGACCGAAGGTTCCGCGTCGAATGCTCTTCGATAATGTGCAATTTTACAGCCGCCCTCCATTTTTCGGACACTTTTTTTCTGCGCATGCAGAATGTCTCAGTCGCCAGGCCAACAAAAGTAAGATCGTGAGCGGATCAAGTGTGCAATGGAGCGGCCGGGCGGTCGTCGGGAAAGCCGAGCATCGCCGAGCCGCGTCCGATCGTGCTGAGTCAGCCGCTCTGAAGACAGGGTCGCGGCCGAGGAGCCAGTCAGCGCTCACGGAATGACCACCGCACGCGCGACGACGATGCGCTCGAAAGTCCTTGCGTCCCCGCGAAAACACGCCCTGGGCCCGTCCGCGAGGGCCTTTGCGACGTCCGCGGCGAGATGCGACGAAAAACCGGTGCTGAATCGCTACTCGAGGACCATCACGCAGCCCAAGGCTCAGGGCGCGAGCCAGGTGCGTGTGTCGGCTCGTCGTTTGCGTCTGTCTTGTGCGCTGAGGCGTGCTCGTCGCCGGCGCGCGCACAGGCCATGCTGTACGCTACCGAGGGCATCAACTCGGACGCTGACTTTAACAAGGCCATGGTCGGCGTCGCGAGCGTATGGTGAGTCACGCCGCGCCCGCCCGCTTTTTTGCGAATTGACCCGCCGCGCCCGCGCGCAGGTACGAAGGCAACCCGTGAGCCCCCCCCCCCCCCCCCCCCCCATCTCCTCCCAATCCCCCTCCTCCCCCTCCACGCGCGCGCGTGCCAACTGACCGCCGCGCGCCCAGATGCAACCGCCACCTCCTCGGCCTGGGCCAGCGCATCAAGGCCTCGCTGTCCAAGGCGGACCTCGTCGGCTACCAGTTTGGCACCGTCGGCGTGAGCGACGGGATTAGCATGGGCACCCGCGGGATGTCGTACTCGCTCCAGTCGCGTGACCTCATCGCGGACCAGGTGGAGACCGCCGCGGGGGGCCACTGGCTCGACGGCATGGTCGTCGTTCCTGGCTGCGACAAGAATATGCCCGGCGTCTTGATGGCCCGTCAGTTTCCTCCTCCGCCCTCGCGCCCGCGCGCCCTAGCGCCGTTGACTGACGCCCCGTGTTGTGCTCGCAGTCGGCCGGCTGAACCGCCCGGGCGTCATGGTGTACGGCGGGACGATCCGCCCCGGCTCGTGCGCTGGCGCGCCGCAGCTCGACATCGTCTCGGCCTTCCAGTCGTACGGGAAGTATCTCCAGGACGGCCAGACTTCTGATGCGGAGACAGAACGGTACAACACCGTCCGCCACGCCTGTCCTGGTCCTGGTGCCTGCGGGGGCGTGAGTGCCGTCTCCCTCTTTTTTTAATTCGCGCCGCGGGTGAGTGACCCCCTGTCCCGAAGATGTACACGGCCAACACGATGGCGAGCGCCGCTGAGGCGCTCGGGATGACCGTCCCGGGTTCTTCGTCGTTCCCGGCGGAATACGAGGAAAAGTTGGATGAATGTAACTCCATGGGCCAAGTCATGCGCAATCTCCTCGAGAAGAACATCCTTCCCAGAGACATCATGACTCGCTCCGCGTTCGAGAACGCCATGGTGCGCGCCCACGTTCCTGACTCTTGTCGGGGGTTCTCACATTATCATTTTCTTTTAGGTGTTGACGATCATCCTGGGCGGCTCTACGAACGCCGTCCTGCACTTGATCGCCATCGCGCATTCGGTGGGGATCAAATTGGACATCGACGACTTCCAGAGAGTGTCGGACAGGATCCCCTTCATCGCAGACCTCAAGCCTAGCGGCAAGTATGTCATGGAGGACGTCTACAAGATCGGTGGCATCCCCAGTAGGTGACCTTCAATTGATCGCGCCGTGCACATGACCCGATGCGTTATCTGATTGCAGAGATTCTGGCTTACCTGCTCAAAAATAACCTTATCGACGGCGATAACATGACCGTGACCGGCAAGACTCTGGGCGAGAACCTGGAACGCTGGACACACAAGTACGGAGAACTCTCTTCCAGCCAAGACGTTATCCGACCGCTGGATAAGCCGATCAAGGCCACAGGCCATATCCGGTGCGTCGTGCTCTCTACCTCGACCTTCGAACCCGCCCTCGATACTGATAGGGGCGTCCTCCACGCAGGATCCTGAAAGGAAACCTGGCGCCGGGGGGCGCCGTCGCGAAGATCACTGGAAAAGAGGGCCTCGGTTTCACTGGTAAAGCACGTGCCTTTGACTCCGAGGATGACTTTGTCCGTGCGGTCGAGAGCGGCTCGATCAAGAAGGGCGAGAAGACGGTCGTCGTTCTCAGGTATCTCGGACCGAAGGGCGGGCCCGGTGCGTTTCTCATCGCCGTGAATCTGGGGTGGCGGTAACGGACGCGCTAAACGTAAACCAGGCATGCCTGAGATGCTCAAGCCCACGAGTCTGATCATGGGCGCCGGTCTCGGCCAGGACGTGGCTTGCCTCACGGACGGACGGTTCAGTGGAGGGTGCGTCCTTTCTTCCGTTCTCCTCCCTCGTTGCCCCCTTCACTTCATGGTCCCTTCATGTCTCCTTCATGTCGCCCTCACGCCTCGGCCTCTTTACGTCTCTTGCATGTGCATGCCTGTGTGTGTGTGTGTGCGTGCCGAGAAGCTGATTGACCCCCCTCGTCACCTAACGCACCCAGCTCCCATGGATTCGTCATTGGGCACGTTGTGCCGGAGGCCCAGGTCGGGGGGCCCATCGCGCTGGTCCAAGACGGGGACATCATTTCCGTCGATGCCGTGACCAACTCTATCGAGCTGCGAGTGTCTGCGGAGGAACTCGAGCAGCGCCGAAAGGCCTGGACGGCCCCTCCGCTCAAGGCGCACCAGGGCACGCTTTACAAGTACATCAAGACCGTAGAAGACGCCAGCCACGGATGCATTACGGACGCCTGACATGCTTCGGGCAAGCGTCCCATCCTCTTAGGGGTAAAAAGTAGCGACACGGTGTATTAGGATCTGTCAGATGCATGTGGTAGGGACATGTTCTGGCTGCGGTGCAAGTACACTCTAATGTAAAACGTACACTAAGCTATCGTAAAGGGGCTGGGGTGCTCCCGAACGGAAAGAAAACGGCGCCTGTGAAGATGGGGTCACCCGCGTGATGTCGCCTTCAATTTCTTCTTCTTCTCTGCCTTGGGCATCTTGGTCTTGCGCTTTTCGCGCTGCTCGACCTTGACTGCTTTCTTGCGCTCCTGCGGTGCCGTGAGCATGCGAGCAGGACCAGCGGAACAGAGGACTTGCCTTTTTGGCTTCGCGGTCTTCGTGGCGATGGCCCCGCGATGGCCGGTCGACGAATTCACCGTCCGCTGCGCTTTCCTCCCCATCGTCGTTCTCATCGGCATCATCGCCTTCGTCGTGTTCGTCGCTGTCCGACGGTTCCCCTGCCTCGGGAGTGTCGTCAAAGTGGACGGTCTTGACGGACTGGGGGTCGTCTGGAGAAGAGGGCCTGACGAGGCCGATCGTATCGGCGTAGATGAGCTTGTTCCCTTCACCGCGCAGCACCGCGTCGACGTCTCGTTCCGGGTTGTACAACTCGTTTAGCGTCCGGGGGATATATGACTTGCGGAACACCTCGTCTTCGTGTGCGGCGGAGGTCTCTGCCGCGGATCGAGGGTCAGCATCTGCGGTACCGTCGCCGGCTGTCGAGGGCTCCTCGACAGGCGCCTCTTGCAGCCACCGCTGGAGAGCTGCCTCGTCTCCTTCCTCAGACGCTGCCGCGTCGAGCTTCTCACAGGTCACGAATTCGAAGCACCGCCGCAGGCCGAGGCACTGGACGCCCATCTTGGAGAAGAAGTCCTCGACGTTTTTGAGATCGCTACGCAAGAAGTCGAAGGCAGAAGGATGGTCCTGCTCTACGCTTTGCGAGACATCGATGATGTATAGATGGCCGTTGTGATAGAGGATGTTGTATTCTGATAGGTCAGCGTGGACGAGCTTGCACTGGTGGAATAATTTGCGAACGTTGAGGACGAGTTCCTCGTACAACGAAGGGTAGACGGATTTATCGATATCCGCATCTTTCAGTCGTGGCGACGCCCTGTCAGAAATTCCAAGAAAAAAGATAGAAGCATGAGAGCCGAATCCCCTATGTGGTCGGCGAAGAGCGCTCACCATCCCTCTTGGTCTCCCAGAAAGGTCATGACGAGGACATTTTCACGGACTTCTATGGGCTCTGGACAGGGAATCCCAGCAGTGACAAGGCGTTTGAGATTGCGCATCTCCTTCTCGGCCCACAGGCGCACCATTTTGCGCGGGTTCCGACGACTGTATCCTCGTCTGAAGCGGAACTCGCCTGTGACATAACGATCTCTGTCCTTGAAAACAAGGATCGAGGTTTTGTATATTTTGAGAGCAAGGTGCTTAGCCTCCGGCGTCGATGCATGGTAGACATTTGCCTGAATTTGATCACATCGAATCGAATTCAAAGAGGGATGCGGATAAGTTTGCACGTACCTCTTTCCCTGTGCTCACGCAGCCATTCACTTCTTGAACAAGGCCTCTGCCAATCATCTTGAACAAAATGATGCGTGTCCTGGGATCTAGAACTTGTTCGTTTGTGGCCCTGTCTGACTTGTCCTTCATATTGGCGTACGAGCTAGGGCCCTTGCGGTTGACACCGACGCCCATCTGATACGGCATGTCAATTTTTGCGAGTCTCGAAGAGTATTTTGCAAGAGCTGCAAGCTGATCCGTCGCTTGATCCTTCTGGGCTGCTGTAGGCGCGGTAGTACGCGGTCTATTAACAGCAGGTAAAGCTGCAACCGCAGTGGTGCTCTTGATGGCAGACGCGACGCCTTGGGCGTTGCCCGAGTGGACGGCCAAGTGCTGCTTTAGACGGTTATACTGCTTCGTGAAATCTGGCCAAGCACGATGGTCAGGATCCGTGTTTGAAGGGCTAATGAGGCTGAGCCACCTCGTTCAGTGATTTCCCAATCCTCGTCCTCCGCCCTATCGAAATCGGCATCGTCTTCCTCGAGATCGTCTTCGTCTTCCTCTGAAAGTTCATCAGACCAGCCAAGCACTGCTTCTGGCTCATCGATATGATTGAAGCCCGTTCTAGGATCTGATGCTCGTTCTATTGGGAGGTCCTCCGGGGCGTCGTCAAACTGGCCATCTTCAATTAGGGGCTCAATAGGAACGGGCATGGTTGGAGATAATACGGATCGCGCGAAGTTGTGGGAAGAGTTTCTAGAAGATCGGTAAAAATGCAAGCAGTTATAGACAGAACTTACAGCTGACAGTTACAATGAATAAAATAAGACTACAGCAGATTTATCGAAAAGTTAGTTGGTGAGGAGTTTGGTGGTGAGAAAGAGATGCAGATCTATCCCCGATCTATACAAGCGCCACTGGCTGTACTCAGCAGTCATACTCGTGCTATACGCCTTGCCCAAGTTGTGCAACAACTAACACCCACGACGAGCTGTGTATTTCTGTGTATCCACTCCGATTCCACACAATTACATGTCTGCATTGCGGCAAAGGAATGTATTCACTTTCTCGAATGACTCCGACGAACACCAAGAGACACTCATTCTCGATGACCAAGGTGAAACCCGTCTTTTCCAACTGCAAGCTTCGAGCTTCAAGAGTCTTCGCTATTATCTCCACCCCTCCTCCTCATCACTTCCTCATCACTAGATCATAACTGACATGCGAAAATGACCGCCTCTAGAGCAAGAAGAACTGATTCAGAGTCTTCGCGCACAAAATGACCAGTCCAACTCGCAGTATCTCCTCATTGCGCGGATCGTAGTTGCCCTCTCCTGCTTTCTGTGAGGCTCTCCGCTCGCCTCGACAATCCCCTTGTCGCTAATCAAGGCGTGTCATCGCATCTCAGTCATCTCATCTACCTTGTCAACCCTACTAAGGAGTCTCCCCTCTCTGTCATCTTCCCACCAGGCTACCCGGACCCGCCCATACCTCTATCGGTACCATTCACTATGCTCCACATTATTCTCCATGCGGTTCTTCTCCTTCTCTCCTGGAAAGAACACTCGTTTCAGTTTCTCAAGCACATTGTCACGTCATTCTCCTACCCAGTCACACTCGCGGCCTCGGCAGTCGCACCGCTCTGTTCCGCCCTTCTTGGACGGGCATTTGCAACCACTGCCTGGTGGAGTTTCGCCTTTGTGATAGTCGCAATGCAATATAGTGTACACCGGTGGATACTGCAGGGCGAGGCGAACATCGTAGAGCTCGGAAAGATGAAATACGACGCTCGAGGCGCGTAGCAAGACTGTAGCAAGGAATGAAGACTACCAAAGCTTGGTGATCCATTTCGTACCTTTTCACCTCTTCCAATTAATTGAAAGAGGTACGGCCGTTATTTAGCAATCATGTGCTACGGATAGTAAACTCGTGGAGACTCGTGGAGACTCATGGACGCAGATGGACGCCTGCTGGCGGCCTGGCGTGTGGGTTGCTACAGGTTGCTACATACTACTCTGGAGTCTGGTCAGTCGGTTTCTAACATCCTTTGCTAATATTTGGAAATATGATTTTAGAATCCTCCTGACTGGGCCTGGTCGTCCCTTACCGAACTTACTCTAGCTTACTCTTCGAGGCTACAATGATCCTTCTCTCCGATAAGGATCATCCACTTTGTATTAAGCAAGGAAGACATACTGTGTGAAAATCGCTAATCATACACCCATCCCTAGGTCGCTATCGTTGTAACGAATGTGATAAAAAAAAAACAAGGATAGTAGTTATTACACATAAAGAGAACTTCCACCTAACTTAAATTAAGAGTGCAAAAGCAGTTGGACGCCTGGCCTGACCGCGCAGATACAAAGGAGCTCGAACCATACGAATGACAATGAAGCGAATATAGAAACCAACGACTTGGAAACGGGCAAGTCACAGGCACTGGCAGGAAGCACGCATAAAATCCGATGCTTCACACTCCCTCGTTTGCTCCCCGACCCGGGTTGCCAATGACCATCACAGGAGTCGAGCTGCGTGACACGGCGAGATCATGTTCCCCGAACTTCGCGTCGATATCATGGGCTGTCAGAGTCTTTTCATCCTCGAGTCGTGAATCTGTGGATCTGGGATGGCGCCAGAAGAACCATGCCTGGACAACGTCCCTCTGTGTTCCGAAGACAACGAAGACAGCCACGCCCACTAGATGTGAGAATGTATGAGGTGAAGCTCCTCATCCACGGATCAAGAAGGAAAGGAAGGCTCACTTGTGGCAATGAACAAGTCTCGGCCCGTCGTATCCATCTGCCTATCGAATATTGACCATACACTAAACCTGTGACGATGCCTGTAATTCAGCAACGAGACACGAATTTCAGGGACAAAACATACACTGTGCCTCCGAAAATATACAGCATGAAGACAACGAGTCGAAGTGCAAGGCGAAAGTTGACATCTGGAACCTGGCCAGCCCTGTGTGCGAACCGCCAAGCGCGGAACAGCCTGACACCGAGTCGAACTAGAGGCGGACGATCATGTATCAGCGGGGTCTCCTGGGTACCAATATCTGCTTCGAACCTGCAAAGGCGATGATCACTGCACAAGCCACTGTTGTTGCTATGGACACCGAGTTCGTACTGAATGAGGCAAAGGTAAGTAGAGGTCAAGATATGAATAAACAACACGTACTAATGTTCATAATCAAGGGAGCAGTAGAGAAGTCGTCTCTTGCGGCTGACCTTGGCAGGGTGCATCCCTGATAACTGATTCACCGACAGAATCTATCAGTGGCGGACTCAATATGGGGTGGGCAGAGCTGATCGGCTACATACAATGGCTGTGATGGTAGCCCAACCTAAGAATGCTATGTATGGCGCTAAAACCATCTTAAACGGATGATTCATTCGTGAAGACTAGTACACCAAGAGTATATAGCTTACGAAAATCTTCCATCGCCGCGAAATAGGTCGCGTTTTCAGTTTGGTATCAAGCGAATGCCATGTTTGATACACCAGGGCAAGCATTGCCACGGACCATCTATATGCAACGAAGTGAGAATCGCGTCTACAACCTCAAAGAGATGATATGGAGAAGAAAAACTGACGTGGGTGGACAAGCAGTGACCAGAGATGCCTGTAAAATACACAAGCCCTTGGATGGTTCAGGACCGTACGCCTGACCTGCATACAGTCTGCAACAACAAAAACCCGTCAGAAGGACAAGGGGCATTAAAAAATCAGTATGGCGCACTCACAATAAACATCCGCAGAAGCCAGTCAAGATGAAAGTCCCGCAGAGATTAACAAGTGTCGGGTCTCGTTTCGCAGTTTTGGAGAACACGAATGTCGCAACAAGGATGGGCATCATGATTTGCCCTCCCAAAACCTGGAAGGAGAACCAGATGGCCAACTTGGTCTCTGGGCTCATGAAGGAGCCACGGTCATCTAAAAAAGAGGGAGTGCGAACAGTTGAGCTAGGTTCGTCCCCCCGTGCATCTCTCTGCCCGAGATTCACAGACAGATAAGACATCCGAAGATACGTACGCTCAGCGATGTAGGGAAGTGGGCCGCCTTTGCCCGTATCCATTTCAGTCTTCAAACTTCAAGATGTTTACAGTCTGAGCTCCTCCTGCGCGAAAAAAGGAAATAGACGACTAGAACGGAACCCGCCTGCGGAGGAAAAGGAAATAGTTTCTACGTTCCCGCCAGCGAGAGTGCTGTACAGAACGAGAAGAAGAGAAAGAATAGCGGATTCTGAAACCGAAGAGAGGGAGAAAGGAATGTGAATCAAGTTGGCTTCTTGATCATAGCTAACGGCGGCTTGCACAAGTCATGGTCTCGAGACTCGGCAAGCATGGCAATCCGCAAGGGTAGTGAAGTGATCCGGGCCCATTGTGATGGCAACTAGATGGCAACAGCATCGCTGGATGTCATCACCAGGAACCCGAGTACGCTGTGAATTTCAAGCCATTCAAATGACTACGAGCACTCTACGGGCACCGAACGGAGCTGCCCACGAGACAAATGTTTGTCGGATGCACCTTTCGACACTGCGCAATGACGATGCCATACAGAGAGAGCTAAGTCTATCGAGATGGCGAGTGGTATCGTTGATGTCTACGAAGTACTGATACTATAGGCGCAGCCTGAGCTAAAAATATTATCATGATCATGAGCCACTGCAGCGTGCACCTCGAGGCACCTTGTTTTCGGACACCCAACTTCTCCCTGCCGACAATACATGGAATACTACTCTAGACCGCGCCGGGAGCACCTCTCTATTGGTAACTCGCAGACGCCGCCTGCGGACTGCGACCATGCGACCTCACTTGTGTTTGAGGACCGGTCATCATACATCTTCCCAAATCCTCCATCTGCCCCTGCCAGCCCCTCTTTTTCCTCCTTATCGACACCTACAGAATTCACATCATTGACCGATAGCAGAAGCAGGTCGCGGGATGGCAGCGTCGGTGGGAGTTTTCCTCGGAGCAGCCTAAGCGACGATCCACCCGAATGGGAGGGGGTCTCTGTGGGTTCGCGGACAGGGGCTGGTCCGGTGCTCGACAGCGCCGGGAGAAGCTCACAGTGGTGGGCAGATGATGGTCAAATCGACGAGAGTGAGTCCATGTTGGAAGAAGAAATAACACGAGCAAGCCGCTGGGCCTTCGTATCCGTACCACGCGTTCATTCCGGCTCTGTGCCGTCGGCAGCATACAGACAAAATTCTTGCGAGGGCACAGGCGCTGTGAGCATCGATACTTCACGACATCCACCTAATCCACGCTCTCGAACTCTCTCTACTGTCAGTTCCAATTCCTCACCAACGCCGCACCCTCGCATCCGCATCCCTCTCCTATCTTTTTTTGCATCTATCCTCTCGATAGATAATTCTACGCTCCACCTGATTTCTCATACCCCTTCCCACTCTATCTTGTTCCCTGGCCTTCCGGCGCTGCCTGAGGAAGCGGCAAAGTATGAAGGCGAATCCCTCCATGGCTTGTCCCTATTTGCATCCACAGACGAAGAATTTACATTGAGAGACGGCCTAGCCATTGCACACAAGTCGTCATTTGATCCATCCAATTCGCTCTCAGCGCCTCTATTTCCGCTTTCGGAGTTGTTTGACCTAATGAAGGGCGCGTGGAGCGGAGGTGCGAGAGGGTGGCAAGAACTTTGGAAGAAGTGAATTTCATAGACCTTGGAAATTTCCTGGTATACGTCCGCTCTTTCCACCTGTGTTTGATTTTCTTGAACCCACTGACTGCCCTTGATCTTTTTTTTTTTTGAGTTTTGAGCCTAGTATCTCTACCACTATCATGTTTCATATCCCGTCGATTACTGACTTAGTGCTTTGGTGGGAGAGATGTCATTTTTTGACTTCCCTTTTGGTTGAGACTGGCTGTCGAAGCCCCATATCTCAGTCGTAGCCCTACGCCGCACTTCTGATCATCCAATCAATTACATTTGACAGTCAAGCAAAATTTATCGCCATACGTTGAGCATACCTGACCTCTCTGAGGTGATCTGGGCATGACAGGTATCATTGTCTGAACTCTTCGAGTTGCGGCCTGTCGGGATTCCACGACTGCCTTTTAAAGATTCGGCATGATGACACAGCGTGAGACATGTAGTTTGCTTCGATCAATAACACTCAGACGATTGTAACAATCAAGATCTTTGGAGTGGAAGGCAATTGATCTGCTAGGGACTAGCGGGATGAATCCACACAAACAGCTCGCTTCTGCCGTGGTGGAGAATATCAAGAAACTACCATCGTTTCGCAAGATTCCCGTAAATAGACTTTGGCTCCTTGCCAACGACCTTTCCTTGGTCGTGCTAGGAATCAGGTGGGCCTTAATTTCTCTCCTTCTCTCTCTACACGATTGAAACAATTTTATGATCCTGTTTAGAACTGGCTATCTGCTAGATGCATTCGCGGTCCCGAATCCTGTCGATACCTTTACTTGCTTGATCAATCAGCTAAGAATGGTGAACAAGATTTCTAGCCTCATGTTGCCCAACCTCACCCCGGTCATCTTGATAGCATAGGCCTGAATTCAGCTTCATCGTGCATATCTATGAGCCTACCTCTGATCAATCGTTCTTCGTGAACAGTCATCTATTCCAGCGAATGCATCAGTGTTCAAGCTTCAGCGTGAGCTTGCAGCAGGATCAATCCTGTTGTCCGGACTACACATCATTCGTCTTACTGAGCGAATCACCAGCCTTGGTAAGGTTGCTCATATGTTATTATCATAAAGTTGAACGCACCCACCATTTCTATAGTTATCCAATCCGCCTGATGACCTGCGGGAATCGATCAACAACTTGTGTGATGCTATCGCCTCCACTCGTGGACCTTCAATATCACTGCCCGATGGTCTCACACAGCAGATCGTCATCCCTATGGCAGCATTTTTGCTTGAATACCCCGTAGCTTACATCCCGCCCTCATTTGATCAAGTAACCTCCCTCAATAGCACTTCGCTCACCGTCTATGAGGGTTCGTTGCATTTCGCCTCACAAGGAACCCAGCCATCGTACCAGCATACTGTGATCAAATTCTCCTGTCCTACTGCATTAACATCCCAACATCGCCTACTGTCGCCCGACGATCTGCAAGATAGAGTGACAGCCCACTTTCGTTCCCGGATAGCAGAGGCTGGCTTGTCCCCATCGACATCGTTCATAGTAGAGCGCAGTATCCAGATGCATGATCGAGTCGGACTCTGATGGCAAGCTTCATCACAAAGAGGGAAGAAAGTTATTCAGACACCCTGCATAGATCCGAACCGCCCCGCTACTCAATAACGACGTTAATAATCTTAATGTCCTCAAATGGTTTGTCTGTCTTGTTCGCCTTCGCATTCTCAATGATATGCACCGTCTCCAACCCCGACATCACACGTCCGAAGATCGTGTGTTTATTGTCGAGCCAAGGCGTCGCCGTAGTCGTGATGAAGAATTGAGAGCCGTTTGTGTTGGGACCAGCATTCGCCATGCTCACGGTGTACGGCCTAATTCCCCAATTCAATGTCCACTGAGCACCCTCGTGATACGCAATCTGGGAAAGGCTCACCGGTCGTGCTTCAGATCATCTGAGAACTCGTCTTCAAATTCCTTTCCCCAGATACTCGTTCCACCCGTTCCATCGCCCAGCGGATCGCCAGTTTGAATCATAAACTTGGGAATGACACGATGGAAAATTACGCCTTCAAAGTAGCCACTCTTCGCGTGTCCAATGAAATTTTCCACGGCTTTTGGTGCTTGTGCAGGGAACAAGCGCATGTGGATGTCTCCTTCAGTCGTGTGGATGGTGGCAGATGTTGCAAGTGGAGAAGCAAGCGCTCTGGAAGATGCGGCAGCGGCAGCGATGGTTTGAACTTCGCGAGTGGGACGCTCGTTGAAGATATCACGATCGCCAGATTTGTTGTCCCTACAAAACCATATCAGAGCGAATACCTCTTCAATATGCGAGGGGATCTTACTCTGGTTCGCCGCGTGTAAACATGTAGAACCGCTGACGCTTATAGCCCGTACAAAAAAGAGTGGGATCGCGAGCAGCTTTATCCGCAAGGATTGGATTGGCAGAAGCTGCCATAGCGACAGTCGTGAATCCTTTCTTCGCAGGAGCACCCTGATACAAGCTCAAGTTCATCCATCGCACTGTCTCATCCTTACCTAAAAGTCGGGCAACGCGATTTGTTACAGTGTTGACCACTGTGTTCTTCGGTAAGTCATGTGGGTTTTAATGGTCAATGGACTACGCGTACCTTTGATACCCAATAACGTAGGGTAAAGTAAAAAGGCTCCGCTCTCGTCCCATACAGCATTGATCCAATGTCCTGGAATCTTACCGTCTGGGCCGGGTAGCTCGAGCTCCTTCTCCGCCGCGAGTCGTCGTCCAAACTCCATATCTTCTACTTTGTACACCGCAGTCCCAGCCTGCTGCATCTCCTGAATGGCTGCTAGCGACTCATCGTATTTGCGCGTCATTTTACCTGTGAGGAAGGAGAAAACTCGAATTTGGCGGTCGGGAAGAGAAAATGTGGCAAATGAAGAAGAATCCGGCGAGAGCGTAATACATGTCGGAACAGATTTCGACTAGAAGAAATAGAGTCATCAGAATTTGGATCTTCCAATGGCTCGGCAGAGTCAACAGACCTTTTTGAACTCGTATAAGTCAGTTTGGGTCTTGAATGACCACATGCCAGAAGCATTTTTGGGCAGCTCAAAGGGATCCGAAGGCTGCCAATATTCAACAAATCCACCCTCATCTGCAGATATTACACAATCGTATCTGTCACTGAACTGTATATCCCAAGAGCGTTGTTCAGTGGTCGTGCAACGAGACGTAACTGTGAGAACTGACTGTCATGAGATGGACTGGGAAGCGATGCAGCCGCGTGATTGTCTCTAGTACTGTACCGTCTCCACGCGCATCGTACAAGCGAATAGTCCCTGAGTTATCTTCAGAGCTAGAGCATCGACAAATCCATCAGTACCACCACGTGTAGAAGCAAAGTCTCCAGCCTACACAGCAAGTAAACCCTGAGCTTGTCCTCTTCTATGTACCCAGCAGCACGCGCGAGGAGTGAAACCCAGCTTTATCATATTGATCATATCTATGCAACGGTTGTGGGTTTCCGCGATTTGAACATTGTGGAGATACGCACCAAAGTTCACCACATCGAACACTTTCGCACTCCCGTCTTCTGAGATGCTGGCCAAGAGTTGCCCATCCGCGCTTGCTGAGATGCCCGTTATGGGTAAGAGGTGCGCCCTGTAGTGCTTGACGAACTCGATGCCGGTGTCTTGCTTCTTCCATAGCTTCAGATGTCCGTCCACGGATGTCGTGATGATGAATTCAGTTCTACATTGAGTGAGCATGGACTGCTCTCCACGAATTGTTCACTAGACGTACTTTGTGGAAACACAATAATTGATCACGTCGCGGTGCATGAAACTCTTGTAATAGCGGTCGGCGCTGGGAAGATGGTCGAGGAACAATCGCTCATGAGGGAGTACTGCCCAACACGTTCATTGCGTCAGCCTAACACCTTGAAGACTTACAAACGTACCTTTTCGTTTCTTTTTCACCCCACCGTTTGCAGCACCACTGTCCGGCATGGGCATCGGCCCCATATCCTCGTCGCTGTCATCGTCCTGTGTGTCATTGGAGTCCGCTGGTACTGGCGGAGGCCCCATGGTATCATGCTCCTGCTGACCGTCCGCACCATTGCGTACGCGCTTTCCAAGAACTGAAGAATCTTGTTGCTCGATGTCAGACATGGTGCGTCAATGCGGTGCAGCTTGAATTACACTGACCCAACTGTGAGCCGGCGGCTCAGGAATAAACTCGGCAATCGGTTTGGCACGTGCATGAGAGTGGCTGATAACTGCTGGATGACCAGTACAAGTCAATTATCTTTCTTGCCTTCACCCACAACATGCTCTCCATCGCCGCACGCGCCCCCCGCCGCTCTCCTGCTGTATCCCACATACCTTTCCGCTCATTATCAACAGAAATACTTCCCTCATCCGCCTCACAGCTTCCTTTACCCCCTCCTATCGCCACAAAGCACCCCGCCAAACCTCGCACTCGACTATCCCCCGCACCGCGGCCTGCAGTCTCACATCGCCATCAAGTTCTCTCCCATTTACCCCCAAACTTCGGGCAGAACCAGCTTCTCCCAGTGTCCAATACCACTCGTGCGCTACTCGAGAGCATCGTCGCCGACTTCGAGGCACCCATTCGCTATGCTTTCGCGTACGGCTCAGGTGTATTCGAGCAGGACGGGTACACACCCGATCCGAAGGGTCCGATGCTTGACTTCATGTTTGCCGTCACGCATCCTGCACATTTCCACTCCATTAATATGACTCAGCATCCGAGCCATTATGCGCTGCACGCGCGGCTGTTTGGATCGTCATTTGTGTCAAATGTGCAGCAGATGTCGCCGGGCGTGTGGTTCAACGCGTTTGTAAAGACGAAAGGCCAAGTGAGTTTCCATTTTTGACTATCTCTGACGACAACCAGCCAACAGCTTGCCGCAGACCATCAAATATGGTGTCACCACTGTCGACAACATGTGCTCCGATCTGCTTAACTGGGACTCACTATACCTCGCCGGGCGCATGCATAAGCCCCTCCGTATCATCAAAGATGACCCCCGCGTGCGCCTGACGCAGCAAGTTAACTTGACTTCTGCCGTGCGCGCTGCGCTGCTCATGCTACCTACTGAGTTCAGCGAGACACAGCTCTTCGAGACGATCGCAGGTATCTCGTATGGCGGCGACCCGCGCATGATCTTGCCGGCGGAGAATCGCGGGAAGGTTGGAAATATTGTGCGCAAGCAGGGCCCACAGTTCCGCGAGCTGTACTATCGCCTCGTCGTTGGCCTACCTGGAGTGCATTGGCCGGGGCACTCAGCGACCATCCAACAGGATACGAGCGCCCAAGCGCGCGCGGCGCATCTGCGGAAGCTGCCTTCAAACCTACTCGCACACGTGAGGGAAGGGTATGGTTCTTCCATTCCCGCGAAAGAGGCGGATGAGAGCGCATATTGGACACGCATGGCGGGAGACGAGAAGCTGCCTTCAGTGCTCAGGGATCGTACGTCGATCACATCTATTTCGTCCTTATAGCTGTCGATTCACGGGTCTTGTCATTCCAGAGATGAGCGGCATCGTTCGTCACCCGGCAACGATCCAGACATTGAAAGGGGTCGTCAGCGGAGGCATCGGCACAACTGTTCGCTACAGTGCCGAGAAGGTAGGTAAATGGTGGAAAGGCTCAAAAGAGAACCAATCATCTTCATGATCTCACCTTATGCACAACACCCCCATACCACACTACCCTGTCTCGTCCCCTGTTTATTCTTTCTCCTGGGACCCATAGAAAGGACGATCATCTAAAGTTGTAGCCTCTTAATCATTGCTTGTGATATCCCAGCGAATCATCTATAACATCGAATACAATCGCCGCATCGCATCCTGGAAATTTACCAGTCGCATTCTCGTAGATTCTCGTGCTCCTAATCCTCCCGAGCCGAAACTCTTCGAATGCAGATCCTCGCAGCTAACAGTCTCGTTGCTAACCAGCCGGTCGTCAAGAAACAACATGTAGAGAGCTGTCGGTGCCCCAGACACCTCGCGGCGATGGGATCGGAAGCCGACTTTAATATCTACACCTCGAGATCAAGCCGCAAATATTCCGAGAGCCTCAGTCTGAGTCTCCGTGATATTTCTGTGTTTATTACATGATTCAATCACCAACCAGCCGTACACGGGTTTCCAAGTTCTCGGCGGTGATTCGTGCGGGGGTGACCCGGGTCTACAACACCGGGCACTGCAGTGCTCTCGGACAAATCAAGTCCAACGTCAACTTTGTCTTCATTCTACTCGGCCCTCGAGGGTCCTCTGCATCGGCCAGCTCCTTGCTCCTCGCTTTTCTTTCTACCTTGTTTATCTTCTTTTTTGCGAACACTCATCGTTTGTCTCTCGCTTTCTAATTATCGTGCTTCCATGGACCAATACTCTCCGCAATCACCCAATGGTCTCTACGTCGAAGCTATTTTTAAGTCCCCCATCGCGTCCCCCCCGAGATCTCCTATGGTGAAACCTACGAGGACAGTGGCTATCATTAAACCCCATGCTCTCGAGCGCAGGTTCGACATCGAAAACAGGATTACAGCGGCTGGCTTCGAGGTCAGTCCCCTGCTCCGTTATTCCCCGCACATGCGAAGAGTGTCGAGCTCACATTTATTATAACGACAGATCGTGAAGGAACGTCAGATGGAGTTCGACGTCGAGAGTGACCCTGATACACTGTTCGAGTTGTTTGGAGAGGACGCGAACTCGTTTGCTGAGTGAGTAGTTAACTGTCTGGCTAGTGATGCATTCCACATGCCAACACCTCAAAAGGGGCGCTGTATGGGTCTACGTCCTTGAGCGCCGCCGTGCCATTGAAGTCTGGAATACCATCATGGGTGACCCCGATCCTGAAACAGCGCGTGCGACCTCCGCAACTTCGCTCCGAGCCCTATACGGCATCTCCAAAGAACAGAACGCGGTGATGGGTTCTCCCGACGGCCAAACCGCCGAAGTGCAGATCGCGTCCCTCTTCGCGTCTTCACCTCCCTTCCCCGCGACAGAACTCCCTGATCACCTCGTCTCACCTATCGACGGCGGTTCCATGCGCTCTGTGTCCTCATCTGTTCTTTCCGCACTGCGCCGGACCAGCGACGACATGTCGCGGTCACAGGTGCACGGCGGGAGCAGTGGAGGCAGACGCACCTCAAACGAAGGCATGTCCACACCAAGCTTCAAGGCGCGCCCGATCCCCGCTTCGCACGTGACGCCCACGATCGCACCCCGCACAACCCGCGCAGCCAACCTCCGCGCGGGCATCGTCCCCGAGTCCCCGGAGCGCACGCGCGGGCCGCGCGTTGCCCCGAGTAAAGAGAAGCTCGCGCAGATGTTTGTCAACGTCCCTGGGCACAAGCGCTCGGATACCATCGCGGTCGCCTCCACCGCCCCTCCCGTCGTCGCGCCCCGCATGACACGAGCAGCATCCCTGCGCCTCGGACAGACACCCGTCACGCCTCCGCGTCCGAGGCCCAGTGTGGACACTGGACGAGAAAAGATGTTCGAGGGCGTCCCGGGCCATAAGCGGAGGGAGTCGATCTCGGTCGCAAGCACGAAGGCGCCAACGGTCACGCCGAGGCTGAACAAGAGCGCAGCATTGCGCGTGCAGAAGGAGAAGGAGAAAGAAGCGACTCCGCCTTCTTCGTTTAACTGTAAGTGTTCGTCGTGGTCCCCTTTGCGAAGCGTGATGGCTGCCTCGTCTCATCTCTACTTATTCTCTTCTACGCTCGATCGCGCGTAAATAAAGTCCGCTCACCACAGAGAGCGCCAGCATCGCTCTCGCGTTCATCTTCGCGCAGCCAGCTCACCCCTTCTCGTCCTGCCTCGGCTCAGTCAATCTCGTCATCCGCCCTTCGCTCAACGTCCAATACGAATGGTGCGAAACTCACCGCTCCCTCCCCTGCGCCGCCAACTCCCGAGAAGCCTAAGAAACCACGCCCTTCGAGCCTGCAGGCGCCCGTCATGGCGCCGCGCCAAAACAGGAGCGCAATGCTTCGCGCGGCCAAGATGAACGCCGCTCCAACTCCATCACCAGCTGTGAACGGCAAGGCGAGCACGATCAAGCCCAAGGTGGCCTCCAAGGCAGTTTCGAAGACTGTCACGGTCTAGTCACTGGCGATGGATCGCGTTGAGCTTTCGCCCTCTGAGTATAAGATACCCCCTCCATGCGACTGGGCGCGGCTGAAGTTCCGAAAATGATAATCGTGAGCAGACATATGACGTTTGACAGAAGCTATTGAGACTTCCCCGCGCTGGCGCTCTTCGTTTGTGTTTTACTGCATTATTCTTACTATATGAGCAATTGGTCAATGTCTGTTTATATCTTTTGGTTGGTGGGTCCGATCTCGTTCACGAGTTCTTAGTGATTATGTCCAGGATATACACACGTGCGCACTTCCCCGTGATATACGGTTCTAGTTCTTGCTTGCTTCGTTTATGCAACTCTCCGCTCTTTCCGTGTATGCTTTTGTAACATTTTGACCTATATGTCTGTCGAACCCGAGACTCACAGACTGATGAATGAATGATGTATCAGAACCTAGGTATGCTGTTGCCTTACTTGCTTCTCATGGGCCTGTTTTACAGTACACTATAGATACACGCAGTTCCATGAAAGATTTCAGATGTCTCCGAATAGCACCTTTCTGTAGCAAACAGCGAGTCATTATCAGTTCCTTGGCATGTCAAACAGCGCAGAGTGACCGGTGATAACGCCACTCACAGTGACTCTGGTGCCTCACTGAGGATCGTGGGACCACCGATCATCTCGCGCGTCCATACATCGCGGACGAACCAGCCAACATGACCGACCGCACAACCGACGAGATCACTTGCTGCGGCGCGCCAAGTGCCGCTGAGCATCCATGAGAAGGCGACGAGGGCGAAGGGGAGGTAAGGGGCGGTTATGGTCACGAGACCGAAAAGAGAGATCGGTGTGGACGGGTGGCGGCGAGACCACATGTAGATAGGAACGTAGGCGAGCGGCGAGGATAGGAAAGGGAGGTTGAATAACGGAGAAAGGGTCTGTTAAGGAAAACACGATATCTCGTATGAGCATTGAGCGTGGTGTTTGGCGTTTGCTTACGAGGAGCATCACGGAGGACACGAGGAGGAGCCAGAAATAATCCGCCTTCCGGTTCGCGAAGGAAGATTCCTCTAGCATGCGACTGTATCGCATGCTGTCAAGGTTGTCTTCAGCAAAAATAGAGCGCGAGGAGAACGGAGGGTTAGAGCTCACAAGAAGAACATGTGGAACACGAAGTCAAGGGATATGGTCCCGAAATAAAAGAAGTTGGTGAATACACGCCATAGCTAAATGCAAGATTGCGGATCAGCCAGTTGCGGGTGACACAAAGAGGTATATGGGATGGCGCAGGAACCTGCATGTTCGTGAACGAAGCCTTGAAGCTAAAGTATAGTTGCAAAGGCGTCACCAATTGAGATTGCTACAACACCGTGTTCGAGGATAAGCATCACTGTCAGGCGTGAGATCTGTCTGGTGGCACGTACGACGGCGAGACTGGTGAGAACGGAGAGCACGAGCCATGCGCGGGTGACTGGGGGTATCTGATTGACCCAAGCCTCGATACCGACGGGCATCGTTGAAGATGTAGATGGTGCTGAGCACTGAACTGGGCTGGACGAGTTGCTCAGCGAACGTGGCAGCTTTCTGACATGTCGTGATTGCTCTTACGTACATACTTCTCCCTCCAAAATTCCTCTCACGCTGCACTTACTCAGCTCAATCTTTCATCTCATATCAAACCCTCCAAATAACAGATGAGCTTCGGCGACGGTACCTTTTTACGGGAGAATCGAATCGTAGCTACTCTCAGAAGTCGAATTGTTGTGGTTATTTTAATCAAAGCACAGTAAGTGTGATTCCGAACCCGTAGTACACTAGTTGTCACTACTGACGTACTAGAATCAATGCGCTGTTCTATATATCCGACAACACTACGATCAATATCCGACATTGTACATATGATACCAAAGTCCCAAATAGCGAGTCCAGAGCATTCAGAATGCACGTTCTACAGGTGGTGAAAGAGAGATCTCAGAGAAGGGACGGTACGAGCGCTCATATGCGCTCTCAAAAGAGCTCCGAACAAGAGGATCTGCAGAGTTTCTGATTTTTACACGTTAGATGTCTACACGGTTGAAGGCAACCCTTGGGACTCACAGTCCATCCTGGTTGGACCTCGTGTCCCACAGCACGGACCAAGGGCTACCAGGAATGCTTTGCGGAGTGAGAGCTGCAGAATTTATGATCTCGGCCCTGGGCAGACTTGGGTCGGTCTCCCGAGGATCAGTAATCTTTATAGACAATCCGTGTCCTCGGACAAAGGTTGGCAGCTGTTTCTCTGTCTCGTGGGCTACCGTGTCGCCCTTGTCCGTTGGGCCGACCTGCATCTCCTTCAATTCTCGCGAAGCAATGACAACAAGTAGAAGGATTGCATCCACCCCAGAGAAAATGGTTTGAGGGAAGAATCCGATGATGTCTGCTGTATATGTGAGTTCTAACTTGCGTACAAATACTTGGACCATGCGCACCTATCAAAACTCCTAGATGCATTGGATGCCATCAGTGCTCGATCTCACACTTTAACGCACAGTCCTGGCTCACCGTCGAGATCAGGAGCATCGGGCATTGCGTTTCTGATTTGAGGAATCGCTAGAACAATGGCAAACGCATACAAGGAGTGCAATCCTACACGCTTAATGTCCCCGCTCTTGATAGCCAGCACGACGAAGCCGATCGTGACATGCGTGAGCATCCAGTTCACTATCCACAACATCATAGCATATAGTCTGACAGTGGGTGCCCTCCGCACTATCATCTCTATTTCACGAGTGGGCACTTGGGTCCCATCTGAGAGCGTGTTGTAGGTGTCGGCATCTGTGATGGTGACCGTGAAGCTGGTTGTTACATCGACGGTGCTCAATCTCTGTATTTGCAGTGTCTCATTTGTAGCGGAGTTCACTGCGCAAACGATGCTGGATAATCGGTACGTGTCGAACGGGTAGAGATTGGCTTCATGGACGTCGAGTACGTGGTCGTCATCGAACCGCGTCAAGGCTTGAATCCTGATATAAACGTGAGTTCGGATCTCCTAATATGAACAAAAGGCGCTGTGTGGAGCGGAGCTCACATCTGTCTTTTCCCACTGTCACGGCCAAATGGTGACATTGCAGGCCTGTACTGTCCGACTGGCGTTTGTCCGCTATATGAGTGACAGCACCGTAAATGTCTTCATTCGACAAGCAAGAAACATCGCTGACCTATCAATGTATATGTCTAGGGGCATGCTTGGAAGACCACACGCTTCACTACCATGGACACCTTGAGATCCAGGCAGTAAAAATGCCTCCCCACAGGCGACGAAAGCCCACCGTATCGAGATGGAAGGCTCGTCGACATCGATATCGACGTCTTCTCCGAGCAAGACAATCTGATCGCGCCCAGCCCCAGATGTCTCAACAATCGTGCGTGTATCCATGAAACATCATCTCTTACCCCGGGTGAACCACTGGCCAATTCATCAAGCATGCTCTTGAAAGTGACGACGTTGCGCCCTCCCACAAAGACAAGCGACATAGTTCCAATAAAGAACAGAGAGGCCAGTACACACATAACGATCAAGAACATCGCTCCAAGAGGCACAACTCCGTTCTTTGCGGCCTTTTTGCCTCCTGGACGCAAGGTCTCACGTACGGGTGTTGTGCTACCCGTCGGAGCATGTTTGTCCGATGAAAGAGTGTCTTCGGCCCACGATGCGGTGCGCAGGAGATTAGTTGTGGATGTAAAAGAGTGGTAGGCGGACATGGCTCGCAGTCAGGTCCAGTGGATGAAGGGAAAGGGGGTTGAGGGGGCGATCTTTCGCAAAACCGGCCTTCTCTTGCTGCTGAGACCTCACATTTATGCAGATGCGCAGGCTCGGCGCAAGGGGTATGCAATTACCACCAATTGTGTACATCATGCTTCCACCTTCGGACACTAAACCTTGGCAATTGACTGTTCGTTCGCATAGAATATCTTACTAGCTTGATCGTCGTTATTTAATAATTCGGAACCCATCGCGTATGGCTTCCCTAGCGTCGCATGTGGAAGCATAGTATTCTCTCATTTCTGGACGTACCACTCTGCAAATCTGCGAACGTACATACAATTTAAGAATAAAAACCACTTCGGCGGTGAACCGGTGACGATCCAAGGACGCATGATAAGCATCTGCAAGACCTGCTACATCAAGTCGGCACATGGCTAGCGACTGTCAAGGATTCCGTACATATGTCAGCGAGACCTGCAGGTGTATAGCCGCTCTATCGCCGTTAACTGTACTCTTCGATTGACGGGTTTGATGACTTCTTTGCGCCGATCCTGTACCTTGGGCGGTTTGCGAGGCTTGCCAGGAAGTCTATGAGCGATAGCATCTACGGTGGTGAATCTTGTGCAAAAGCAGCCAGCGTCGCACAATATAATCCCGAAATGGCTACATGTTTTAGTCCAGTAAGGGCACTTTGAATCCGCTGAAACTCAAACGAGAAGTGATCTCATGCGTCGCATTTACGCCCCATCATGACATCAAGAAGAGACAGAGAAGTAGTAGCTGAAGATCCAACGTCACCGATTGATCATTTTCGCATCCCATTATTGTCAATACAAAGTCAATTCCTGATATATGACGGATGCGACCTAGCTGCAAAGGTGCAAATTTACAAGCTAAGGCAAGAATTTCCATTCTTCATGAGAGCGCTTACTGCGAGTTCGCAGCACGAAGTTCCTCCTCCAGGAGGTTTCGTAACAACCTCGACTCCTCTAAGGGGCCACCTTCATCGCCCTCGGGACCGTAGATTTCAAGAATTTCACAAGCGGCCAGAAGGTACCATTGGGCATGAGCAAGACATTTGGTGGTGGGGGCGGTATCGTCCGTCACAACCGCATTCCACGCTGTCTTCGCCATTTCTAGGGCATGCATACCTGGGGAAAGGTAAGGTTAACATATATTCATCTTGAGCTTGATCATCAGGATTGACAATTACCGATCTGTGGGTAATTTGGTGGATAGATCAGGAAGTAAACCGCCAGGAGGGTATGCCCCACATCTAGAGCAGCCGATATACTATCCCCATGCGCAGCCTGACTAAAAGATTCTGACATCTTTAGAAGGACAGACGGATGCAAAAATGGTAAAAGAGATTTCGGTATATTCGCGTAGTTTTGGAGGCTGTTGGGCAGGGAAGGCTGCCGGTTGAGAAGACAGCCAGTGAACTCGTAGAGTGGGTCCTTGAGCTTTGTCAGCTGATCATTATCCGGAGCCGGTAGCGTTTCGTCAAGGTTCGATCCCAAATGACAGAGGGGGCAAGAGCAATTGAATCCGTAACTTATCTGTAAGGTTTGTTGACGATCAGAAAACGGGAGTGCGGGATCAAGATACGGGATCGTGATCTATGCCATAGGTAACCGTCAGAGCCTTGCATACCATGAGTAGATTAAATTGGAGAGCTATGTACCTCTTCGCCTTCGAGTATGGGCCGCAGGGTCACAATCTCCATCCTCACAGGCCTGCCCGCTGCGTAACTATATCTCGGTGCAGCATTGGGTGTACAAGAATGGTTGAAGAGACGGCTTGATAGCGGGAATATACCATGCGCGATTGATGAGAGGTGCGAATGGATGACAAAGTTGTTGTTCCCGAAACGTGCGTACAAGTCGTTTAGCAACCGCAACGATGTGAAGGCCGGTGTTGGCTGAAATGACAAGGGTGGGATGGCAGTTGGGACTGATTTCTGTGGCATCAAAGATTTGAAGATTGAGAACGCCGAAATCGGTTCGTTTGTATCAGCAAAAGTCGTTTTGGGCGTGACAAATTCTGCGACGAGATGCGAGAATAGTAGGGCTTCCGTTCTTCCATACGATCCCAGCTGCTCATACACAGGTGAAGCTGCAAACTGTGGATATGATTTACATATTCGTTTGTGATTATTGTTCCATGCTTCTGTCTGACCTGGTGATTGAGATGCTAGTCAGATATGTTGAGAAACAATTGACGGTGAGAGAAGAATCACAGTTGGAGCCACAGTACCAATATGAAGCACACCCACTACACTTATATAGGTTTGTCATGCTGGATCGCAATCTGTGACAGAAGTCGCATCGCTGGCCCTTCTCGGAGGGTAGTAAGGCAGTCGACAAGGGCAAAACTGAGATCAACAGCTTGCCTTTGTCGACATTGGAGGAAGCGACTGTCCTGTTCCTAGCAATTGGATCATGAACAAGTTGAATTGGAGGGGAAGGACCGGGCGACGATGTATGAATCAAGTTGTTGATAATGCTTTCGTTCATGGTCAAGTTGTCGATTCAGAGACGCACAGTCCCATTTGGAAATAGTCCCAATTGAGTCAAACCCCATGAAGTAATAGATAGGTCGGCGAGTCCGTTGGAACGAGCTGGAACAGTGAAGGCAATAGAGACTGTACAATACAAACTGGTAGGATACATCTAAGCAGGAAATGATGACAGTAATACAGCGTAGTAGATAAAAAACAAGGCATTCTTTGATCATGAATCCCAAATGGCACCAAAAGCTGGAATACCTCTGCTCATCATGCCGTATACAACTTTTTGCGTCAGCTTTTGGTTGGAAATGATGCACACCGCCTCCGCGTTGAATTCGCGCACCAGTCGGTACGTCAATTTCACCATATCCGGTTTGCCGTTGGTACGCGTGTCTAGAGAGCAACATCGGTTCGTGATTCAAGTGGGCTATACCAGAGATAGTGACTTACCATAGACAACAGCACCTGGCGATGCTCCAAGAATCTGGTCTACAAGCTTATCTCCAAAAGTCTGTCGAACATTTGGAGATGTCCAAAGTAGGCGGATGGGGATTCGCTGTTCCAAAATACAGGGTGTACAAGGTCCTATACCGCTTCCAGTCGCCACGAGGACGACACGGCGGAACAAGGGCACGATGCGGAGAACACCAAAGGTCGGTGCGCCGCGGACCCATATTTTTTTCGGAGGCTCAGTGATTTGTTTGGACGTCCAGTCTCCGGCCTTGGAGACCACGAGAGAAAATCCTTTTTGACCCGGCTCTGGAATCGTCGCGAAGCCATGCCATTCCATGAGCGGGTTATCTGAGATTCGGGTGAAGCTTCCCGCCACAGGCGTTGCTATATTGCATGTTAGACCAAGGAAGTGCAACAAAGAAGACTGACGCACTATAGTCGAAGTACAACCTCACAGCGTGAGAAGAAAGAACTTCGGCATGAACTGGCACTTCACGAAGACGGAGCCAAGGAAGAATGATCGAGATACTCATGATCAGGACCAACCAGAACGGAGGAGCATGAGCCAACGCGTTTCCTAGTGTCTGACCCTCGGGGCGATAGTCGTTGGTAAGCAAGATGACCTGTTAATGTCAAGATGAAGAAGTAGAAACGAGCGGAAGGCCAGGAAGTATCGTACCTGACACCAGACAAGAGCAGTTGCGGTCCATCCTAGGAAACGATGAGTGACCTCGAATCGGTCGTGGTACAAGACTCTGAATCTCGGATATGCGAGACCGACTATTGAGAGTAGTAGGAGCAAGATCCAATAAGTTATGACTAGGGTAGCAACAGATGTCTATGATATCTTATCAGGGTGTGCGGACAATCAGATAACTAAAAAGGACAAACCGGGCCGCCATTCACAACTTCTCGAGTGGCTTGAACAGTGAAGAGGATCAACCAAACTACGCCTGAGATCGCACATCCTGAATGCACTAGAGCGGTCGTGAGCAAATATGCTTTTGAAGACTTTAACTTCTGGACACGTACATCCACCAATAGAATAGACTCTGGCACAGACTCGGCGGATAGCCATAGGCCATCTACACGGCAAGGATATCAGAACAAGAAACCAAATTGTGTGCAAAATGACCATACGATGAAGGTACGGCACAAAAGACGTTGAAGAATGTGTTGATGACATAGTCTTGCCGCATTAGGATCGCGCAGAACAAATTTGCGACTACGATGAGACCCAAGTGTTGGGCATTGGCCTCGCCACGGACGAGGGTTGCAATGAAGATTGCCATGTTGGCGATGAAAACGACGCCGAAGAGACGACGATAAAGGGAGAAGATAGAATGCCTGAGATTCCGGACGAGCTTCCCTTGAGTCTTGTTGGGAATGTCATCGTCCAAGTAACCATCCCAAGCGTTTCCTTTCTCGATGACAGACGGTGACACGTCTGTAGAGGACATATGAGAAGTACCAGCGGATATAGTGTTCTCGCCGGAGGGTCCGTCCTGCAAGTAGATGTCCCTTGTGGGCGGGTTCCGCTGATAAGTGGAGGAGGGGATCAAAACTAGCTTGGTATCTGTAAGCGAGATGTCTTGCAAGATCACAGGAGATTCCTCGGTCGCAGTGGGCAACGTGAGCGGAAGTATAGTCTCCTTTTCGTCCAGAACGATAGTTTTTTCGCTGGCGATTTTGTCGAGCGCAAGTTGTCGGAGAGCCCGCTTATCTGTCTTCCCGTTGCTGCAAATGTATAAATAGGTGCGGGAGGTCCAGACTCGATACAACTCACCCTGTGTGCGGAAATTCGGGTAGAACTAGGTATCGCGTGGGGACCGCGTAGTATGGCTGGACCTGTGCAGTGGCAGCTTTTACTGTGCTAACATCCACATCGGCAGGAGTCACAAAGCCCCAGAGTTCTGTGCCTATCAAGAGAGCGGTGGCAACCTTCACTTCTGGACATGTCTACTTCTTGTTAGAGACCGCATGGACCTTTTGACACGAGGGACATACCTCCATGGCAGCCGCGACACCATCGAGTTCCACGCGGAAACCCTATCCACGTGTATGAGATAAATTTTCTAACAGAACTCGAGTCAGCAACGCACTTTGACTTTGACTTGGTCATCAACTCGGCCAAGATGTTCTAAAGTTCCATCAGGACGCCAGCGGCCTAGATCTCCAGTGTTGAACATGTATTTCCTGCTCATCGCACGGTAATTGATACCTAAGCAAACAGCATTATAGCATGCACACTCACCTGTCGTTGGTAAAAGGATCGAGCTTGTACCGTTCGGCGGTTTTCTCTGGCAAATTGATATAACCACGAGAGATGCCAGCTCCACCGGCCCACATGATCCCGCTTTCCCCGATAGGGAGAGGCTGCATGCTCTCGTCCAAAATATAAACGTTGTTGTTGGGCGTCGGCTTGCCGATGCTCAGTGGCGTTGAGTAAACATGAGGCTGAACGGTGTTGACGATGGTGATCTGGAAACAAGTGATCTACATCAAGCTGACTAAGAAGAGGTAGCAAAGAAACACACCTCCGTAGGACCGCAACTGTTGTAAAAGTGGCCGTTCCTTGCCCAAGCATCCGCCAAGGCTATGCAATGAAATTAGATGTGCGAAATCCCTCAATTATATTTTCAACTCTCACCTTGCGGGCAAACTTCGCCTGCCGTGGCCACGGCCCGGATGTTCGAGTAGTCAAGCGGATTGTGAGGCACTGACAGTAATCAATCCCGGTTGCGGAAAACGTAGCTAGCCGACTTCGACTCACCCATCATCGACGGGGTAGCGATTACCACGTCGACTGTCTTCATCAGAGCCCGCCAATCCTTCGATGTTTTGCCTCTGATACAAAGGGTGCAACCGTTGCACATCGACCCGAGAATCTCCTGTAGAGGTATGAGATAATCTCAGTGGTGTTAATAATGTAAGAACACTGACCCAAGCCGCCATATCAAAGGCTATATTCATGAGTTGAGAGACGCGTCGACCAGGACGCATCTCCACGTTCCCGGGAGACAGACAGACGACTAATATTCGATGTCAGCATCTCTATCGAGGGTGAGAAAAAATGTCAATTACGATTTGTTACATTCGAGTGCATAACGTCGACTCCCTTCGGTTTTCCAGTGGTACCTTGAACGGTGATCAGTCGACTAGATGGTACGAAGGTGAAACGAACCTACCAGATGTATAGATGATGTAGGCACTGTCAGAGGGGCAGGATAAATCTTCGAGCTTTGCGCCAGCGCCAGTGCCTTCAGAGTGCCTAGAAGCGGTGTCGTCTAGACTGAGAACCGGAATACCTTGCACACGATGGCGGTACTCGTCCAAAGCAAGAACGAGGACGCATTCAGAGTCTCGGATAACATGTTCTAGAGTTGACTGTGTAACTATCCCACCATCAAGGGGGACATAGGCGCCGCCAGCTTTGAGTACAGCAAGGATACCAATCACCATCTGGATGGAGCGCTGTGCAACAAGACAGACACGAGCACCAGGGACAACACCCATGGCACGTAGACGGCGAGCAAGATTGTCCGCACAGTGGTCAAGATGGGAATAGGTGATAGTCTCAGCAAGGTGTTCCACTGCGACTGCGTCAGGCTGCGAGCGGGCATGGTGCTCGAAAGCATGGTGAACGCATCGAAAAGCGGGGGTAGATCGATTGCCGAAGCTGTACTCGATGAACAGGCGCTGGTCAGCAGATGAGAGGTGCTGGATGGAGGCAAGACTGTGCTCCATGGCAAAAATGGTTAGGACGTTGAGCGCTAGCAGTCATACTACTCGCGGGCCACTATATATAAAGGCCCTAGTGAGGAGCTTACTTGATACCATCATCTGGCTGTGAATGGAAGACAAGCATGACGGGAGCGTATGGCACATCATCATGCCACAGGCCTCAGGAAGCGCCATACATCCAGAAAGGTTGCTTTACAATACCACGACAAATGACGGAGATACGTTTCGAGATTGCGTGTGGTACACTGGAAAATGTCAGCATGTTCTGTCTCGAATAGGACAAGCAGCTTCACCATCTCGATACCGCCAGCCCGAAGATTGACAGCCTTGGCGAAGGAGATTGAGCCAGCAGTACAGCCCGGAGTATCCGCTGCAATTTGGAATCAGGTGAAAGAGGACAACGGCGATATGCAATGCCCACCTGGTCAACTCGATACCGTGCTGGCGGTCTGGTTTGAAGGCACCGGGGCAAAATCGGCATGGAAATTCATGAGGACGAAGCATGATACGTGAGGTCCAATCTGGAGATGATCTTGAAATAAACGTAGGTGACCGGAAAAGTACACCCGACTCCCAAGGTCAACCGTGGGCAAAGGAACCTGGAGGAACCATGCCGACATTACTTGCGAATCGCAGGGTAAATTGAACGGCCTTTCTAGTGCAAACTCCATTTGCCGAGTGGTTGTAAACAGGTGACTGATGGTTTGCAACATGTCTCTGCAGGTACACAGCCCGTAGGGTTCGGTGTATTGATGGAGCAAGGGGGTGAGAGTTACACGTTACGCACCGACTCAAGCGACATCAAGCGACACAAGTGTCTGCTTCCTCTTTAGGAAAATTTGCGGTAAAACAAACCTTCGAATTCTTGAACAATGATCTCGAAAGGCCTCACAGATGCATCTCGGAAAATCAGGTCCACAAATCCACATGGCAGTCTCGAAAGACGCTCGATTGATCAGGAGCATGGGTGGGCCCCTACACTCGTGCTGCCAGACGCGGATACCGTTCTCGTAGGTTCTCGTGCACATGGTCAGGGAATGACCCGGTCGTCCATGCGTAGGGCGCCATGAAGGGGCCATACTGTAATAGGAAACAGAGCGACTAGGGGCGACTGCAATAAGCGCTGCAGCTGTCATTTTGGATTGAGATGACGCATGACCAACCCAGTAATCCCCAGCGATGATTTGTGAGAAGTTGTTTCGCCTTGGAAGGGGATCGATCATGCAGCATGCTGTGTGAGTAAACATTCTTGTGGCCAACTCTTGAACCTTCTGCAGGAAAGCCCAGGGTGCCAGATCACAGGCGAGGATGAAAGAGAGTGGAGAAAGAGAATGGAGAAAGAGAATGGAGAAAGGGGAACTAAGACAGATGTGCATTGCGCATGCCTGTCGCAAAGGTTGGGTATGAGTTTGACAGGGTTCAACCACCCGGTGGGGCATCTCTAGTAGGGCGCGCATCTACCAGGTCTATCGTGTATTTAAATCGAGGTCTTGTCCCAGGAAATAAACCGGAAGACCATCGTCGTATGGAACTCCGACTTCAACTGTATAGATTCTGTGTTTGCTCTGTCGGTGACTTATCGCAGGGCAAATCATAACTACGAGACCGTCATGCGTGCGTGCTGGCCTTCCTTAGGTCATCGAGCCCATTCAATGAAGTCGGATAGCATGTATAGCGATCATCTGTGAAGGTCTTCTCGGAGAATTTGACTATAGCACCTCTGTGGCACCGTGAGTTTGCATGAGGTGATGGGTAACTAATCGATATTGGCGGAATCAAATGTTAAGCATAGTGCAAGTAAGTGCAACCTAGACTGGTAGAAACATAGCTTGCGATTCTCAAGCAAAGTCCATACAGAAGGTGACGAGCGACTGCAGGGGAAATCCAAAGATGCAATATTCAGGCGATGGTGTACGAAGTGGAAAAGTTCAGCCGAATCTCTGCCGCTCAATCACCGACTTCTGCCTTGAATCTCTCGAGACGCGCCTGTAGGTGGATGTATGACGATTACAATCGAATTGACAGACGAAAGTGACTTGCCAGTAGTGCTCCATGACATTGCTCTGCCCTAGTTTGCGCAAGAAGCTCTCGTCGTGGGTGATGATGATCAACTGAAAGTTGGAATGGTTCCTTCGTTCGTTGATAATACTGAGGGTATTCAGGATGATGAGTCTAAGTCACCGGCCTCGAGAGAAGATGACCTACTCGACAAGACTTGCAGCAAGAGCGTCGATGTTCTCCGTATCTAAAGCGTTTGTAGGCTCGTCCAGGGCGAGAATGCCGCAATTTTGTCCGAACGAATCTGACAACGCAAGCCGTATGACAATGGAAGCGAGCATCTTTTGGCCAGCTGAGCAACGACCACGCATATCCATCTCAACCTGATCCTTGGTCATGACCACCTTTTATAGAATACCGGAATCATTTCCATGTGTACGGAACACACAGACGAAGTCACATACCCGGTAATTGTACGATCTCTTGGATGCACCACCTTCACTATCTGAGCGAATTTTGATTCCATCGATATCTAGCAAGCAATAAGTACGGGGCGATAAACACCCAAGATTTGTAGAACCATACTAACCTGTGCCTTGGTAGGTCTTATTCCACAAATGTCGCATAATATCGTTTACCTCTTCCATCTTCAAAGAATGATACTTCATGATCGCACTGCCACAAAAATTCAAACAGTGTATGCAGGTGGTGTGAGTGAAATGACCTACTTATCGAGAGCCTTGGCATACTTGTCAAGGTCGTTATTCACCATATCTGACATCTGTTATGAATAAGAAACCTAGAGATACCACAAGAAGATGATAAACAGACTTTGACTTTCACCAACTGCTCAGTATACTGTTTGCTGATGTTCTTGAATTCTTTGGAATCATTCTCAAGCTGCTTGAGCTGACTCTTCAAAGCCTGAATCTGCCCGCCAACATGTGCATACTAAAGATGTCATTAGCATCGATCAACAAGACTTGAATGGCAAACAAGCACGTTGCTTTGCATATTAGTCTCCCGCTCCAACTGTTTGGGATACTGTTCGTCGAAGTTTCGCCTAGCCTTGGCGGCCTCTTCCATATCCAGGGCATCGATTTCTTTCTGGGTTTGGTTGATACTACGAACGAGATCCCGCATGAACAGATTATCGCGTATATTTGCTTGTACTGCGCCTCCCTCGTCGATCTCCTTGTTGATCAGAGCGATTTCGGCGCGAACTCGCTCGACATCACGGACATGTTCTTGGATATTGGCCTCAAACTTGTCGATTTTATCTGTAATTTCCTTCAATTTGCGGGCATGCCTGTCACGTACGTAACTGCGAATGATTGTCCTTAATGATCAATCTCAATTCTGGAACGAAGGGTGCTTGCACAAACCGGTTAATGACTCGGTTGACACTGTCAAGCTTATCAACGCTTTTGTTGAGTTCCTGCACTTCTTGTTGAGCCTGTGAGGATCTTGCGGCGAAGTCTTTCTGGAAAGAATCAAATTCTTGATCGAGAAGATCAATGGGAGCCTGGCCATCCTTAATCAAGATATCAAGTTCCTGTACGGACGGGAAAAAAGTCAGTAGAGAAAGGAAGGTGTCGTTTTTTGCTCACTTTGCCCTGCACAGTCAAGGTAGCAATTTCTTGGCGCATATCATCCATGCTTTTCTCCAAGATGACTTTCTCACGGATTTGTGCCCGGAGCTGGCTCTCGCGCAATTGCATTGTATGCAAGTCGTTTTGAAATGTCTGGATAGCATTTCTTCGACGCTCCCTTTCAGTCATAAGACTCTGCTTCTCTCGTTCAGTAGAGCGCCTTCAGGGAAGTGTCAAAATGATTGTGCCGAGATGTATCACAGAATAAAAATACTCACAGATCCGCTAGCACACTGTCAATCTCATGTTGAACATCAGTCGCTGTCTTTGTAGACCCGGAGGCTGACAGTTCTTTCTGTATGTCTGAGATATCCTGCTGAAGGCGCTCGGTGTCTTGAAGTAACCTTGAGACATTGCTCGCATGTTGTCGCAGGACATTGAGATCTTTCAGGTCCTTCTTCGCTGAAGTCAACCTTTCGGTGGCCTGTTGAGGATAGTAAGCATCATGTCTGCGTCGGAGATGGGTGGATTTACAAAACCTTGTCAGCAGCTTCTGCCAGCGAAGGCAGTGATGCATCCTTCTCCTTGATCTCTCGCTGCAAAGCAGGAATCTCGATGCTCTTGAGACGGTCTCGAGTACTTTCCACTGGTATCAGCTTCTGGAGCTCCTCCAAATAAGTCTCACGGCTATTGATGTCCGTCTGATTGTTGGCGGCAGCACTAGACGAGGTTTTTTGAACCTTCTCTTTGATCTACAACGACGAGTTTCAAGATAAGTTACGGATGGCTGATAATGCAGATAACACACGGATTTCTCAAAAATTGCGAGTTCGCCATCATCCATATGGCGTGTACATAGCGCACATATACTCCTTGACTTGCCGATCTTGAGAAACATCTCGTAAAGCTGCCGAGCACTGGCCGCCGTGCCGATTTCACTTGATTCACGATAGATGAACTGCACACTTGTGAGATAGACGCAAACACTGCTTACCCCTTCAGCTCATCCAGCTCTTCTCTGGTTGTTTTCATGGCAGTCTCAACACAATCATGTTCATAGAGGCCTTCTTGCAGCTGTCGCTCCAATCCTTCGAGAGATCAACAATTGATCCATAAGCAGGAAGATCAAACATACTCTTTATCTCCGATTGCTTTGCAGTCAGCAGGGCTTTGGAAGACGACAAGGCGGTCTCTGCTTCGTGGAGGGTCCTATCTGCGCCTGCTGACAGCCTCTCAATAGAGCCATACTCGCTATCTTTTTCACTTCACCAAACTCGTCAAGACCACAACATATCGAGAGAGAGGGATACGAACATGATTACACGGTCCAACTCCTTCTCCATAGTCTCGGCGCGCGCGTCTGTGCCGATAAGCTTCCTGAACTTCGCATTGTTGATCTGCAGACTGCAAAACATGTAAGGTGCTTCTATAAGAATTAGTGAATGAAGGTATTCACAGGTTCTTCAACTCGCTCGACTTAGACTTCAACTCGCTTTGCTTGAGGTCCAGCTTTGCTCTAGAATCAGCTTGAAGACTGAGTGCCCTAAATTCATCGTTCAATGCATCGCGCTTGTCTTCCAAACCACGGCCCTTGCTAGTCAGCTCCGTCAGGCGGTTATCATATTTGGCGGACGAAATCTCCATCCGACTCTTCTCGATCCGATCCTTCTTCTCGTCCATGTCTGCCAAAAGCGTCTCAAGCTCAGCATCAACCATTCGAGAGGCTTCGATAGTCTCTTCAGCCGCGGCGAGGTCGGATTGTGTCTTCGACTGCGTGTGGTCATGGTCAATGGAGATTATTCATCATCACGAACAAAGAGGAAGACACACAAGTTTGTCACGGGTGTGAGCCTTCTGCTGCTTGTGTTTCTCCAGAATGTTTGACAACTCGCGAGATTTATGATTATAATCATCGCCTTTTGCGCGGCGTTCAAGCTAGAATCGGAGCACGCAATCTGGGTAAAAATCCACGTATCTAACGAAGCTCGTTCACCAGACTGACCTCAAGTTTATTGACTTCTGATGTTCGCTGTCGTTGCAAATCACTCAATCTATCAGAGAACGCAACAACCTTCTCCTTGGCTAAAGGAGACGTGTCAAAGCCCTTGATGGTGTGTTGCGCGCCTAGTTCTCGAATCAAGACCTCGCGATCAGAAATGCGGTCCTCTTGCACCTGAATATTGTCAGCTCCCTGATACCGAAAGTCTCAGGGTAATCGCCATACCTTCGCTTCTGATACGAGCCTCGCCTTTTCGCCCACAAGGCCCACATGAGTTTTGCGCGCACTATCAATCATATCATCCAAGTCCTGCTTCTTGGATTCTTCACGAGCACGGTCTTGCTTGCGCTTTGCTATATGGTCTTCGAAATTCCTCTGACGATCCAAGAGCTCCTCATCAGTGTCTGTCATATATATAACACTTTAGTTTAGTTGATAAGGCCGGGCTGAAGAGGGACCTTACCACTGAGCTCTGTCACGGTGGCTTTCCGTCCAGCAAGCAACTGCTGATCCCGGTCTCTCTGCTGCTCCAGAACCTCAATTTTGACGTACATTTCTCGAAACTTGGTGGCAGAGTCTAGAAACGCTTTATTCGCCAACACCAGCCGCTCATAGGCATCCTTTGTCTCTTCGTACGAGACCTCTTTGGAAGCTATATCGGCAGTAAGATCCAATATTCGGCTCTTAAGCTTATCTGAGTGCTTTTTTTGAAGCGAGAGCGACTCTAGGCGCTCTTTTTCGGCTTTGAGTTCCGCCGCACGATCTTTTCGAAGGGCCTTGATGGAGTCAAGAGCTTTGGTGTACCTCGAAAAAGCCTCAGACAACTAGATGGATTGACAACCCCAAATTTACCTTGTTGCTTCAAATATATCGTCGAATTTCTTCTTCAACGCAGCAGGCTCAGCGAGAGGCCAATAAGAATCCTCTTGATGGCAGAAAATCACGTTCTCCAGCACAGACTTTGAGACACCCAATAGATGGGGAATCTCTGTATCCATCTCTGCACATTTAGTTGAAATAACAGCACGCTTCGAATAATCGTTAACTGTATCCTACGTTATAGATCCAGATAACGTACCTTGCCTCCGTTCTCTGTGTTATTGTCGAGGGCCAGAATGCTCTCCAGTGTCTTCATGGTAAGAGCGGCATTCTTCTTCATCGTAACAGAGAGATTACGAACGGCCAACATGCGTGTCCCGTTGGCAGCGTGGAACCTGAGCTTTACCTGGGCTTTGACCTCTTTTTCGTTCGCCATCTTAGGGTCATGCACGAATGCGCCTCCTCTTGTATTTGGAGGCTGGTCTCCTGTGGTTGCGTACTTCAAACATTCAATGACAGTCGTTTTGCCACTGCCATTATGGCCGACGATGACGGTGACGGGGGAGAAGAATTCGATTACGGAGACCTGTTTATCGTCGAAAGAGCGGATCCCACGGATGGCAAGCTTGTTGAGACTCGACATGGTATGTTTGAAAACTGCCTTCGAGCGTTTTCTCGAGGCCAGGCAGAGCGTTGGAATGCAGCGTCAACGTTGAATGAACAAAGACGCGACGGGGTCCAAACGCGATTGGTCACGCGTGACGCTTCGTGCGCTCGCTGCCAGCGGCAATTACAGGCTTGTATGTGAACAATGCTGTATTGATTACGCTCAGAGCAAGAACACTGACATTGAGAAATGTAAACTTCGCAATTGTTTAGAAAACACACACTAGGATATACTCAAAAAAAGAACCAAAATCGTATCAGTCCTGGGGTTCACAGAGTGAATCAACTGAACCGTTTACCATATCATGTACCATGTGTCTGAACCTTCGTGCCTCGAACTAGGTCTCAGGCACGACGATGGATCGAGTATGTAAGACTCCCAATCGCGACTCATGTCAAGTTCGATTCAACTCGAGCGCTCTGCTGAGCCGACGTCCCCGAACATTTGTAGGGTCCAGATGCTGTCCCTGTGGGCAACGCGAAACAACTCCATTGTCAATGGACAGGCGGACGTTCAATTCTGCCGAGTTCCCTGATCTTCCTCGACCGGCGTCTGGTCACAGCTGGTTACACGAATGACGAGAGCCGCTGTAAGGCGGCTGTAAAGACCTCGGAAATCAATCTCGTAAGTAGATGGTCGTCGATCAAGGATTCCACGGCTTGCTGTCAAACCTTCATGCTGCTGATCCCTCTTTAATACTAAAAACTCGGCGGATCATGACACTTTGAAAGGCTAGAGAACAGTTTCATGCCGTCAAAACATCTTATGATTTGGAAGGAACCATAGGGGTGAGAAGCTTAATGGACCACAACTGTCCAGTAACTGTCCCCGAAGTCAGCGATACGTACTGTATCACCCTTGTTCACCGACTTGCACCGCGGCATAATACATGATTGATTGATGAGCAGCTCGTCGAGACTAGAAGTACGCCCCACAAGCCACGTCCGATCCCAAAGATGACGAGATGAATCCACGAGTCTCTGAGCGTCCGAAATCCCCACGAACATAGGCGAGACGCACATGTCACTGAAGCTATGAGTTGAACGCATTAGGCATAGACAAGTATCAGTACACATGCGAGACGCATGCTAGCACATGCTCTCTGATATCGATTACAATCCGCCTAAGAGCGGTGTCGACGAGAAGTCGGTCAAGATCGCACGCCGCGTGAGCAGAATGCACTCACGTTCTGATTCGAAAACATCTCGCCGAAGCCCTTCGACTGACGCCATACATGCACGCAAGAGCTTGCAGTCGCGCAAGATGTCCATACGCGTCAACGACGCTTCGCCATCTGCATAGTCAAATTGTCTATGTACATCTGCAATGTAGCGTTTCCCGAAGACAGTTTTTCAATGTCAGCTTCCACGCTCTTCACGCGATCAAGCAGTACTGAACGATACGTTAGTAGAGTGCGGCGGGTGACGTGATGAGGCATATTGTCGTAAGACATACCACGAAGGTCATCTTGAGCCGCTGTGATGCTCCTGGCACAATAGAGAAGAGAGTATTGAGCGCTGAGAATGAGGCTGTAAGCCTTCGACGCACTGAATGATTTGCTCCTTTTTCATGGCGTCCCTGACGATGTCACCAGAAGAGGTTTCGATGGGCGCACTCCACGCAGCGCCATCGTCAAAATTAAGATAAGACATTGTGTAGACGGTTGGCTGTGCGGTGAGCGACGCTCAACCGTCGTTGCAATAACTTGAAGGCAAGTTGCTCTGCAAGTCTGCCAAGCGGACACATGAATATCTAGCGCCACCGGCGAGGGCGGACCGCCACATCTGAGTGACGCGTCGCGTTCTTGCCCGACTCCAATCCGAACTTTTCAATTGCCCCACTCTCCCACCCCACGTTATGTCTCTAACAGACTTGCATACGATACTCGCTTTCAAGGCGGGTCGCGCAGTGAGGCGTGAGGGGACGAACACCGTCGAACCGACTCTTACCAAGGGCGCAATCGTCGTCGAGCGCGAGCACGATGATCTCCTCCATTTCATGTGGAAAAACCGGGAGACAAATGAAACTGAAGAGGTATGCAAGATCCCTTCAAAATCCTGACACATATATGGTGCTTTTTCATGTTTCGCACAGAGCTAATGGGCTCTGCGTGTTGCCCGCACAGGATCTTTTGTTGTTCCCGTCAGACGCGACTTTCGAGCGCGTCACGCAAGCCGACGGACGGGTCTTCGTACTCAAGTTCTCCTCTTCAGACCAGAGGCATTTTGTGAGCTTTTCATCACCTTTCATTGTTGGCAGACTCTGATGGAGATCGTCAGTTTTGGATTCAGGTAGCTGCATCACGTCGCTCTCATCATTCGGCATGGAGAGATGCTGAACAATACTTACTGAGGATAGAATGGATCTTCCGACCGAGACGCTGAATTCGTCCGTCACATCAACAATCTCCTACGCATTCCCGGATACATCCCCGTCTGGGATGCTCGGACCCCTGCGCAAAGGGCGGCCCAGGAAGCAGCCAATGCACAAGCATCGTCCTCGTCTTCTCAACCCCAACCGTATGTGTCCGGATTCGTTTTCGAGTTTTCTTTTGTTAGCCACTGGACTTATATCTTCCCGGAGAATTTAGAACACAAAGTACGGGTGCTGATGCTGGTGTGAGTACGAGAGTAGGCGCAAGCAACGCACAGCCTACTCCGGAGCAGCTCGCTCAGCTTCAATCCTTGGTAGCCCAAATGTCTAGTGCCACTAGTACCAATGTTGAACTAGGTCTGTATCCCGTCTGGTAGATTTGCCTTCACGATACTCAAAGGCATTTCAGAACTCTCTCTGACCGACATCCTTACTCCTGCGGTTCTCACGCCCCTTTTCAATACGCGCCCGAACCTAATTCCGGCCATTTTCCCTTACCTACCCCCCGACCTTCCGACGCCTCCCACACCCGAAGTGCTCTCTGGCATCGTAGCATCCCCACAGTTCCGGGGCGCCGTCATCAGCTTTGACCGTGCACTGCGTACTGGTATGCTTGGCGGACTTGTCAGGCAGCTCGGACTGCCGGAAGAGGCAGGCACGAGTGTGGAAGCATTCTTAAGGGCCATTGGGGAGCAAGCGCGAGAGAGCGGGGAGAGTATGGACACGGATTGAGCAGTATCAAGTGTGTTTCACTTGGAGTGTAAATGATTGCAGCGTTGTCGGTGAACTTAGTGCAGCAGCTTTGCTGGCAACATATAGGCAAGTGGCGTAGTATACATACAAATGGTCAACAACACTTAAGAAAGGTATAAGATCTTCAGAAGAGGTCAATGGCTGCGTCCTGCTAGCCATTGAAGGATTATATCCCTATGGTCAAAGTGAGAAAGAGATTACAAGTCTGTATACCTATAGGGGCGTACAAGTTATGTTGAGATTTCATCGAGCACTAAGAATTTATGAGCACAATACGACTTCAGTTGGATAGAAGTTTTTTGCCAGATTCAAATTTCACATACCGAATAGCACTGGACGAGGAACGCTCAGCTACAACAATGCATTTAATTGCAGATTATATACTCACCGATACGGGCCTTCCTTGTATCTTGTCCAATTCCCTGAAAGCCGTGACTATGTTTGAATGGATGCAAAAATCAGTAGTATGATGACGGACTTACAGTGCTTTGATCAGTTCATTGACCGGTGCATGTCCGTCGATATCATTCTTGTTTCCGAGCTGTAGATTGAAGCATTAGGGCAGGTCGGAATGCACGAAGAAAGTGGCTTACGACGAGCAGTGGCACGCCGTGAAGACTCGGCTGGTTCAGAAGAGTGTGCAACTCAAACCGTGCTGTTTCAAATTTCTCTTTCTAGGTGTGATGTCATTACCAAAATAGTGTATGAGGCAAAAAGACACTTACATCATTTGAATCTACTACAAAGCTGACATCAGGGGTGAGCACATCGCGCGGCCAGAAACGTACATGGTTCTTACACCACTGCATCAACACCATTGCAATATCTCTCCCACATGGAACGAAACTTTGGTTGCCCTGGGTATATTTTGAGTATATGTAGAGACGACACAGATCAAGAGGCACACACCGGCAACATCCCAGATCCTGAGTGTCACATTTCCTTTCCGAACTTTACGAAAGTTGAAGGCAACTGTTGGAACGACGTCTTCACTCCACTACATTGATCCAGATTGAGGAATCACGTTGCCAAAAGTGAGCATAGACAACGTGCATACCTGACCGGAGCCAATAACATTGACGAATGAAGTCTTCCCCGAAGCCTTTGCATACACCGAGCAGGTCAGGAATTCGACCTGCGGCATGTGGATACTACCTACCTGCAAACCGACGACAGACAACTCTGCTGCCTTAGAAAAGAATATCCTGATTGATGAGATAAGTAGAGAAGGTTTAATAGCATGATATGATAACGGCTCACCCGCTAAACCACTGAAATAATGAAGAGAAGAAGCCAGGCATCTGGCAAGTCTGAGGGTGGGAGCTATGCGCGGCGCAAGGTTACGGCTGAACGGGGACAGAGTATAAGGTTAGGGCTGCTGACTCACGGGTGCTGAAATCCTCAGCTCGAACTTGATCATTCCCGTCGCTGGCGTTGCCCGGATGAACGTCTTGCGCTATCATCGTCTACGTCTTAACCTCACTCCCAAAAGATGGCTCTCGACGGTTAATGGAGGCAAACTCTCAGAGCGTCTCCTCGAACGCCTGAAAAGCTCCGAACCAGAGGTAATATCCTCGTCGGGTGAGGCTCTCGGCCGGCGCCAAGTTGCTTCCTCCAATCTTCTTGACACTCTCAATCTTGTTGTGACAGATCAAAAGCATTCTCATAAAGGCCGCGAAAATCAGAAACAGAGATACAAGAAACGAAAGGAGAAACAAAAGCAGCGGAAATCTCCTCGAAACAATGAGCCAACGTCAGCACCTAGCGAGGTTGTTACGCCAGACCAAATAGCCGGAATACTTTCGAATATTCCTTTGGTGCAAGACGTAGCAGAAGCTAGTGATGGTGTGCTGTTCCTGACTCTCCTCATTTTTACTTCACTTATCTTGATAATGTTGTATAGACGTCATCGAGTCACACATCGATTACAACGACAGAGATGGTGCTCCTCATATTCCACGAACACTTCTCTATACACGACGCGTCGAAGGAGTTCTTCACTCTTTAAAAGATCCAATATTAAAAGGCATGTGAACGCAAGCACCAGACTTCGCTATCATTTCATAACTGGTACATCTAGACCTTGAACCGCCATCGCCGCAACAGCCCATTGCACAACTTGCACACGGTCTCGATCGTGTCCTTTTTAAGTCCGTTATTTAACTCAAACGCACCTCCTTCCATCTGTGCTTCTTGGTCTAATTACGTCCACCTTGTGTCTTAAGTCCTGGAGTCAGTTGGTTGCAAGACCCGCGTTCAAATGTTTATAACTACACGACGTGGCTAGAAAACGTCCCATCGGTCAAGGACTTCGCTTTCGAGCGTTTGGGAGGTTTCATCAGCAGTTCTCGAGATCAAGTAAGTTCGTTCGAACCGATACATGTTAGAGAAGGCGATTGAGGTACAAGCGGGCATGATTCAAGGATCTTTGGTCGCTAGCAAGGAGCGAAAAGCGAACATTCGCAGGATCAACCTCGTCTCTTTCTGGCCTGCTGAGCCATATCTATTTCTTGATCTCGGGAGACAAGCGTGTCAACACGACATCGCTGAGTCGACATTTCCAGTACGAGGTAACGAGCGTTCGGGTCCCACCTTGAAATATGTACAGAGGCTCATGGTACTGTTTGATAGCCAACGAACTTCACTCCTGGTCAACGTATGCCTGCGTCAGTCGTGTTAAAGCACAGCGATGGCGTGTATGCGATCGATTCCTTAAGTCTAATTCCCGGAAGTTCGGAGAAGAATGTATTGACGTGGATGGTCAGCCCAATTCAACAGGTCAATTTTTCCAATTTTCATGCTCTTGTCACACCAGGGCACTGTCCTCGAGAAATTCCTCACGATGCCCAAAGAGCAATTCTCTCGACTGTTACGTTCATCTCCTGATCCTACAGAAGAACCCGAGTCTAAGCGCGAGGCATATCGATATTCAAAGGTATACATCTCTTACACAATCCTAGTACCTACTGACTGACTGTTTGTATTTTATCTGGGTTGTGCTTTCAGTCGGACAAATTCGTCATGCGCTCCCAGCTAGATTGTTACGATTCCCGTTTACCGGGCACAGGAGTGTTTGATATCAAGACCCGCGCTGCGGTTCCCATTCGTTTAGACCTAATGAACTACGAGGAGAATTCCGGATACATCATTCGCACACTTCAGGGCCCACTCGAGAGCTTTGAGAAGGAGTATTACGATCTTATCAGATCGGCCTTTCTCAAGTATAGGTATGTGGAATTGCTCTCCGTGTCTTTTATTGTGGTTCATTGTAACTTTTCGTTGTCTCGTCTTTTTTGTGACGGATCAGCTTTCAGGCACGCATAGGGAATATGGACGGTGTCCTCGTCGCGTATCATAACACAGCACGTATCTTTGGATTCCAGTACGTCCCCCTTTCGGAGATGGACTCATGCATTTTTGGAAGTGAAGGTCGCGGAGATCGCGTCTTCGAGAAGTGTGTTCAAATGATGGAGGCTATCATGACCGAGGCAGTACATCAATTCCCGGACCAGGTATGTTTAGCTCCTCGTCTGACCTCTGTCGTCTGCCCTGAATTGACCATGCCATTTCTGAAATGGCACAGTCCATTAGATGCGTCACAGAAAAGAAAGAGGGCAGCGACGTGTTGCAGGTTTTCCTTGAACCTGCCGACTGGAACGAGGAAACTCAGGGCCCTACGCCCATCGTTCAGTTGGACGTCACGGTTGTGAACTACGCCGGCGACACGGAGGTGCGGGGATCTACGGCCGTTGCGAGATCAGACCTTCCTTGTATGTTTACAAATCGCCTATTCCTATCATGTCTGATCTTGACAATGTTGGCATCCAACACCCAGGGACAATTCTATACTCCATATCCATTCCATCGCTCTCGCTGCGCGAGATTCGCGGGAACCTGAGCGAGGTCATCAGCCGACAGTTCTTTGCATATAATCTCCCGTCTGGTGTCAGCGTGCAAGATATGGAGACACGGTGGAACGAGATGAAGTTTAACCCCTCATCCACGACACCGCCCGCGGTTTATGATCCGGCGTTCTTCAAGAACGCGGGCAGAAATGTGCTAGCCTTACGGGCCCTCGCGCGGGCGGGCAAGGACGAGCTCGAAAAGCGCGATGAGGAATGGCGAAAAAGCGGAAGAAAAAAAATCGTTTTGGAGCCGGGTGAGATAACGATTGCGAAGCTGCAAGGGGCTACCACCCAGAGCATGTCGGACTCGGACTCGCCGTTTGGACCTGCACTTGCAGCCTTTTTGCAACCCCTCTTAGGTGCAACTTTGGATAAGGTGATGCCGACGCTGGAGAGTCAGTCGAAGACAGATGATGATAAAGGAGAGGACGCTGATCCGTCTAGTGATAACCCACGGACGCTCGACGGGCACGATGCTGATGCCATCTCTGCATCGTCTTCCTCCATCGAGCAGAGCCAGCCGTCGTCGCTCCCTGAGGCACCTCGCCTTGGAGATGAATCTTGGAGATCACTAGCAAATATACGCTTGCGAGGGGGAGCGCCTGCAGCTGATTCGGACACGCCGCTCCCACTGGAATCTTCAGTTGCGCAGGATGACATGGTCCCGTCCTCGGACTCCTCAGATCCCGGCTCCTTGGCTGACAGCGACTCGACGCTTTCGCCACCTCCGTCACCTTCACCATCCGCAGATAACGATGCGCACGGTGCTCCCTCTGACGACCCGGCGCCATCATCCCCCCCGCCACCGTCGACGCCAGGACCCCATTCCTCATAAAATACGGCATCTACACATGTAATGACACATCTTATTTCCCTCCCGTCTTTAGGTTCGACGCGGCGAAGGGTAGCTGACATGCAATGAGCCTATAACTTATATTCTATACGTAGCTTAATTTGACAAGAGAACCCGCTCACAACTGTATCCCGCTGGTGGAAATGCCCAAACTGAGCTTGTCCTTGTGAAGTACGCTTGAAGAGGTTGACGGGCGCCGCCTACACTCCAGCGCCTGCAGCATGCCTCGATTGTCGCCTAGTACAGGGAACACCAGATCACGAAAAAATCACACAATATATCAAGACGACTGCTGAGAAGGTCGAAAAATCGCGGACGAGAGAAGGCTTGGTCCTACAGTATGGTACGGATCATATTCACGAGCAAAAACAAAACATTGCCACATGCAAAATAAACACAACAAGCACAGCAGGCATGGACGACCCGCCGTACCCTACGAGAGCCCACAACTACTCACGCCAGCGGGCGGTCCAGGTCAAACTGCCCAAACAGCCTCTCGGAGAAATACCGCGCCCTGACCGAGCGTCCTCCGAAAAACCGCCCGTCGAGCTCCCGCACGGTCTTCCACGCGCCCGCGGGGCCCGCGAACACGACGAAGATCCGCACGGCGTCCTCCGCGCTTGGCGGCGGCGGCTGCACGACATGCACGACGACGCGTTCGACGGTGCCGTTCTTCGAGCACTCGTCGCCTGTCGTTCAAAGAGAGGGCGACCGGTCAGTTCTCGTGCGCTTGGCACGTACCGAGAAAGAACGAGCTGCCGCGTACCTATCTCGGCGCGCAGATCGTCATCCGCGGCGTCCTCGATGCCTACCATATTCTGCAACACGATGACCCGGCTCGGCTCCCCAAACCGCTCTCTGTCCTCCCGTGCCTTGGCATCCTCGTTTGCGTTGATGATCTTTCCCATCTTCGACCCGCCCAGCGCGGGGCCCTTTCCCTTGTTCTCACTCTGCCCGCCTTTATTTTTATTACCCTTACCACCTTTGCCCGCCTTGATCTGCTCGACGGTCAGCGCGTGGACGATACCCGATCCATCCGCGCCGAGGCCTTGCCCTTCCTTGTGGCCCCACTTCGCCATCAAGCGCGCGGCGAACCCGTGCGGATCGGGCCTGTTCACGGTGTCCAAGATGAGCGCCGTGATAAGATCAGGAGGCGGAAAAGGATCAACGTACCTCTGAGAGGGTCCTGCTTCTTCTGGTGCTGGATTCGGGGGGACGAAAGAAGGTGCAGGCGCCTGCGCAGGCTCTGCACCCTCAGGCGGCGCCAGAGCCTTCAACTTGGCGGCGATGGCAGCAGCCGCGTTACGGCTGTTCCGCATGCGTTCCTCAAAGTCAATGCTCTTCGCAAAGGTGTTCTCAGGCGGTGCTGGTGCGGGCGGCGGCGCAAACGGATTGTACTTGAGGGGCTCGGGTGATCTGGAATACCCTTCGGGAAGCGGGCGGTGGAAGTAAGGATCTTCAGTCGGTTCTGGTGAGAACGGCGGTGGAAACGGGGGCGGGGCCGCGACTGGCTGTTGTTGAGACATTTCCAGGCGACGGAGATAAGCCTCTTCGCCAGATTCAGCCTGTACATGCGAGGCAGCTGGGGGAGGAGTGGCAGTGCCTGGAATGCCGGTGTCTTCGACAGGTGGTGGCGGAGAGAACGTGGCTCTGACAGGAGGGGTTGCGCTTTCTTGAGCGGGTTTGAATCCGGCTGACAAGGCGAGGCGGCGCTGGTACGCTTCTTCGCCTGACATGTCGGGTTTCGCTGCCGCGACGGGAGGGTTGTGCGAGGTGCTGCCCAACCCGCCGCGCGGCCGATCGTCATCCTCGCGAGACCAACGGTCATCGGGTTCATCGAACCGCCCTACACGAGCACATGAAATCAGTGACCAGTTATATGCAACATTGGAATGCGCAACGATACTTGCCTGCTTTGCGAGGCCGTTCGTCCTCGGATCCTGTGTCGCTGTAGTCAGTGTAGCTTGTGCTGCGCCGAAGGCGTTTTCTGTCCTCGAGGCGGCGCTGCTCGGCCAAGCGCTCGCGTCGCTCCTCACGATCGCGACGCCTCCACACTTTGTACTCGTTGTAGTCGTTTGGTCTCATGGGGTCGTACTGCTCGGTCGGATCCCAAGCGGCCACTTGCTGCAGCGCCTTGTGCTGGTTGAAAATAAGAATAAAACGACAATGAAGCTACATCGAGGGAGCCATGACGAGGGATGCTCACTCTCTTGTTTTTCTTGCCTCCGCCTCCGCCGCCTCTCCTCTTGTTTGAGCCCTTGAATCCGTTGACGTCGTCATCGAGGACCATGGACGGGGGCTTGACCTTCTTCCCCCACCCGCTTTTCGCGGCGGAGGCGGCCTGCTGCGGCTCCTCGCTGGGCCCCGCGCTCAGCAAGACGGGCGGCGCGACGAGCACGGCACTCGCGGACACCGTCGGCGGGGCGCTGATGACGGCAGACTGGGAGAACGCGGCGAGGGCGGCGCCGGTGGGGATGCGGGGCGCGACGGCCTTCGGGACGGTCTTCTTCCTGACGGGGGCGAAGGCGAGGGCCGCGGACCAGCCTTTTTTTCGTGCGCGCGTTCGTTCGATCGTATCGAGCGTGGAGGGGAGGGTGTTTCAATAAGTCTGTGTCTCGGGCGCAACTCGTGCAGCAGTAGAATTAGATACCGGCTGTGGCCTTGCCTGGACCCGCAAACGCAGCGCCTGCATCCGAGGAGGCGCCAGGTGGACCGCCCGCTGCTCCCGCTGCTGCTCCTGCTCCTGCGGGCTGGGCGGTCGGCGGAGCAGAGTAGTGTGTCGACGAAGGATGTTTTTCCGGGTGTGCGGAGGATGAGGGATCTGTGGAGACGGAAGGGACGAAGCCTGAAGAAAACTGGATGCCTCCATAGAGGCCGCCTGCTCTGCTCGACATGGTGCAACTCCAACGTGCAGACGTGGGAACACTCGGTCGCGGGATCATCAGCCACCGCGCGGTGGCTGCAGCTGGTTTCGCAAAAGGATGCGCAACAGCGCGAGTGATAAATAATGCAGCAGTCCACACAAGTAGGTAATAGAGTAGCGCCTATCGCGGTGAGGTAGAAAATAAAAAAGGGTACTTAGGATAACCGACCGAGCCCACGAGATCCCTCATTCAACCCTATGCACCCTGGTCCCTGTTCTGCAACGTACAACCCCAGTTCAACCCATTATCTCCTGCCGATCTACACATCGCACCCGCTCAGCCTGCAACCTTCGTCCCCGCAGGCGGGTCTCCCTCGACCTCCGTGTCCGGGTCGTTATCATCCTCTCCTTGGTCCTCCGCCCCGCGCATGCCCTCCTGCTTGTCCGCGCGCTCGATCTCATCCCGCATCTGCGCAACGTCCTCGTCTACGCGCGGCGTGACGCGTTCGATGCCTGCCGCCTCCGCCAACGAGACGCGCGCACGGTGCTTCGCAAGGTGCGCCGAGCGGCGCGGCGGCCGCTTCAGGCGGCGCCGAGCGACCATCACCGGAACCGAGCATTTCTATCAAGAGCGTTGAGCCACAAAGTACGGTAGATATATGGATGGTGCACCGACCTGAATGAGATAGTGCGAGGTGGAGCCCAGGAGAATGCTGGGGAAAGTAGATTAGACAGCTATATGCGCACGCAGACACGGGCGTCTCACCCCTTGAGCTGGCCAAGGCCGCGAGAACCGACGATGAGCATCACGGGCTCGACAAAGTCGATGATGTCTTGAGCAATGCCATCAGAATATACTTCGAGAAGAGATCGGGGCAGAGCAACTACGCACCCAGCAGCATGTGCCGCGCATGCTTGGCATGCCACGCCTCGCACGAGATCCTGACATGCAGTCGAGTGCGCTGGAGGAGGCTCGTGGCCTGGCGACAGAGAATATATGCAAGGCCTTGACGCTAGGAGTGGAACAGCGAGGCTCAGCGCCAAGCCCAAGTCGAGATCAAGCAAGGCTCCAACGCACCTCCTGCTGGGCACGGAGTTTGGCCGCACGATCGGCGGCGTTAGGTACGGGCGGGTCGACTGCAAGGCCCGCATCAGCATATGCAGCGATAAAAATCAAACGAGGGGGGCTCAGCGCGGCTCACTCTTGCTCTCGTTCTCCACGACCGTCACAATCAACCTGGCCGCCGCGTTCATCAGCGTCCACTCATCAACCAGCATGTAGAGATCGACACTCACAGCTCGTCTCCGTCTCGCAGCACCGTCCCAATGGCCCACTCCAGCGCATACCGGCTCTCGTCGCTCATATCGCTGCCGACCATGTACCGCCGGCTGCGCCTTCCTGACTCCGCGAGCGCACGCGCGGGGTCTCCGTTCGTGACCGTGATGGTGCACCGATCGCGCTGGAAGACGGGACGGGACGTGTTCAGCGGCAGCGGCTCGTGGCGCGTGGACTTGCGCCTGCGGGGGTTCCGCCCACCGGAGTGGTTGAGCGTGCTTGGGAAGTAGGGCTCGGGTGGCACGACCACGTTGACGCCCTCGCCGAGGGGGTCCGGCATCTCGAGCGCGTCCGCGTCGGGGAGGTCGGCGGGGACGACGAGCGCGTTGCGCTCCGTGTTGCGCTCCGTGACGGGGTCGAACTGGTCGTCGCTCCAGTCGTCCTCGGAGCCGCTCTCCGAGTCGAGGTCGCCCTGCGACTCGTCGTCCGAGAGCGCGGAGGGGATGAACGCGCTGCGCGGGCGCACGCGCGAGGACTCGGTGTCGGACTCGACGTCGGACTGGGTGAGGGCGTCGATGTTGGGGGAGGAGTCGCGCGCCGCGCGGTGGCGGCGGAGGCGGAAGGGCGATGTGCTACGGGAGCGCGCGGAGGCGGTGGCATCGGCGTCCTGTGCGCGGGAAGTGGACGAGGAGCGCGCGCGCTGGTTGTCGTCGCCCTTGGCCTTGCTGCTGGAGATGGAGCGACCTCGCTCCTTGTCGTCGGTGCTGCCGCGGCTGAGGCTGAGGCTGGTGAGGCCGCCCATCATGGAGCTGAAGGACATGCGGCCGAAGGAGCCTGAGCTGCGGGAGGAGAGGTCGGGGACGGCAGAGGGTGGCTTGAGGGGCTCTGTCCTGGAGGCGGTGCGCTCGAGGGCGGCTGCGGAATTCTGTTGGTCAATCTGGCTCCTTGTCAGTACGGTGGGACTGCTGGACCATCTGGTGAAGAGGGGGGTGGTTGGGCGGGAGGAGGCCGGGGAGGACGTCTCTGAGACGGAGTCAGTGCGGGAAAGGGCGGGACCCGGGAGGGTGGAGACTGTGGGGTAAGCGTCGGGGTTGGAGGAGTAAGAGGTGAGCTCGACGCCCTCCCTGGGGGTGACGAGGCTGTTCTCCTTCTCGCGAGTGGAGAGGCCGTAGACGTTGCGCCAGCTGAGCCTGCGGGGCGCGGAGGGACGTTCCTTGGGCATGGAGTGTGGGGAGTAGTCGTTGCTCACCTGAGAGTTGTAGTCCTGGTGGCAAACAAGGGCACGCGGAGATCAGCATCGTTCTGTGAACCCGAACCCGTCCACACAACCGCGCTTGCCTCGCCAGCGCCTCCGGCGTGCATTCGTGAACCCTCACCCGCCCCCGCCACAGCCAAGCCGCGTGGACACTCACATCTGGTACACCGTCCCCCCGCCGCCTCTTGCCCCACCCGCCGTGGTCTGCGTCGCTGGACATGGGCTCGCACTTTCTGCTTTTCGCACGCCTGTGGTGCGGTTCAGGCCTGCGATAGGCTCCCCGTGCCAAGCCCGCCCGGGAACACATCACGTTCCTCTTCTCGGCGTTTGCCAGCAGTGCCTCCATCTTGGCTCTCCTTGGCGACCCCGCCCTCTCACACACCCCAGTCCTACGTAGGAACACCCCTAAGATAATGTCCTTGTTCCCATACAAAATGCCACGCAATTCTACCGCTCCCCCACTCACAAATTCGCACTCGCCCCAGAGCTCCCAAACAGCTCCTTCAAGAACGCATCCGAGTTCGATGGCCGTCCGAGGAACTCCTGTATCGATCATCGCCACCCCACAGATCAGCGCCCATTCTTCCCCGTCTAGAACGCAACAGCCCACCTTTAATGAGTCCGTCTCCTCCCTGCTCCCTCCAGGCTTCAGGATGCTCTCCCGGTAGCGCTGCCCGAGGGCAGGGTCCAGCGGATCCTGTTTGAACACGGTGGCGTACATATCCGCGGCGAACACGAGCGAGTAAGTGTACCTGAGGGGGGCAAGCCGAGTTAATTTTAATGTCGGTTCTCCGCGGACGCAAGGCACATGACGGGGGCGAAAGGGGACACAGACCCATAGTACCCGGCGTCGTACCCGCCCACGATGTGACCGAAACTGCCCTGGCCCGCCCCTTGCTTGCCACCTTTCACAAGCGACACGGCCGTGCGCAGGTCGTTCCATAGCGCCGTGTAATCCGTCGCGTCTACGATACGCCCATATGAGCACGGTCGCGACGAACAAAGTACAAGCTCCGGCTCACCCTTGTCTGTATGCACTTTGAGGTCGAACTTGGCGAAGAAGAGCTGCCGTAGGTAGAACAAGCCCACGTTGACGTAGCGGCTGAAAAGCATCGTTTAGGCTTTTCAGGGTCAGACATCGCTTCACAAAGACATCGGCGAACCTTTTCACGATCTTCTCGATCAGCTCATCTGACAAAGGCTTCTTCGTCTCATAATGGCTCGACATCTTCGCGAGCACCTTCGGTTCCCAGCACCTGCACGCCAGGCATCAACAGACCATCTACGAAGCGATTTTCTCCGAGAGAGGCATGCGTACCAGTTCTCCAGCATCTGCGACGGCGCCTCGACAAAGTCACGCGCGACGCTCGTCCCGTGGAACCGCGCGAACCGCGTGCTGCTAAGCAGGCCGTGGAAAACATGCCCCATCTCGTGGAAGAACGTGACGACGTCGTCGTGCCGCATAAGCGCGGGGCGCTCGGGCGTCGACTTGGCGAGGTTCGCGACCATCGCCGCGAGCGGGTAGCTGCGCTTGCCGTCGGGCAGCGTGTAGCCCGGGAGCAGTCCCCAGACCGCCGCGTGCGAGTACTTCGATGCTGGGCGCCGGAGGTCAGCCTCCTTTGAGCGCTCGCACCGGGTGCAGATCGGACGGGGACGTACCGCGCGGGAAGAGGTCGAGGTAGCAGTAGCCCACGAACCCGCTCTCGTCTTTCGCGCCTTGCTCCCACACCGCGAACATCTGCACCTCGGGGTGCCATGTATCGCCCTTGACCTCTTCAAAGCGGACACCGAGCAGGTTCTGGTAGATCTCGAGGATGGTGGGCACGACGACCCCGACGGGGAAGTATTCCTTGACGAGCGAGTCGTCGAGGGCGAGGCTCTCCTCGATGAACTTGCGGTCGTAGTACCGGTAGTCCCAGATGTAAAACTCGCCGTCAAACGGCAGGCCCTTGGCCTTGCACTCCTCTTGCTTGAGCCCGAGTAATGTTAGGCGCTCCTTTGTGCCGACAGGACGCAACTTTTGTTCGAGATCAGCCAGGAACTGTCCGTGGAATATATCAGCTCAGCTGGATCGCGCAGAACGAGAGAAGCGAGGGGTATACGAACAGATTCAATACCAGCACCACTCTTGATCATTTTCACCTCCGTAATGTAGTCTGCCCAGTTCCTGTACCCGAGGAGAGCCGCAATCTTGCGGCGCAGATCGAGGGCGCGAGTCAGGAGCGGAGCGTTGATTTCCAACCGAGCCTCATAGCTCTCGTGAGCGCGTCTGCGTGTGTCAGGGTTCTCTGCGTATTTGAACTGTAAGAATAAAGGTCTGGATCAGACAAAAGCTGGAGCAAACATTGCAGTCTACGAACGAGGGGGAAGATGTCGGGCGTCTTGTGCGTCACGTCATACAGCTCTTTGCCATCTTCAGTGCGCTTCGTGTAGCCGGAGACAACATCCGCCGGTACACCTTTTAATTCTTCAAGGGTGAAGCCAATAGAACCCTGAAGAATATGTCAACGATGATCGACGGTCGCTGTTGCGAGGAAGAACATACGTTTTCCTCGTTAAAGTTTTTCTATATTCTGACATGTCAGCGGCCATGATCCGTGCACGGAACGTTGATGACCACTTACGCTAAATTCCAAACAGACCTGCGAGAGCTCCTTCTTCAGCTCGGTCAGCTCGGTGCGCTCCTTCTCCTCGAGGGCGAGGCCCGCGCGCTTGCCGTCCAAGAGCATCTTGTCTACCAGACGTTGCTCCTCCGCGGCGAGCGTGCGCCCAGAAGCCCTGATGTTTTTCTCCGCGGCGACCTTGGCCTGGAAGACATCGAGACGCATCGAAGACTCGACGCCGTAGTCGCGCACTTGGACTTCCGCGTCGTTCGAGGCATCGCGGAGCTCTTTGGACGGGGAGACGTTTTGGTAGAAGGACAGCGGCTCTGTGACGGCCTCGAATTCGGCTTCGCCGTGGGCTAGAGGGAGCTATATAACGTGTGATGTCAACATCCGGATGCATTCGCGTGGCGCAGACTCCTATGACTCACGAATACCTGTGAAGGATGAGGCCTGAGGTTAGAAGTGGTGGATACAATTATGAACAGGTTGCCCACCGACTCGAAATTGCACTGTTCATGCGGGAGAGCTGCGATCTTATCCTCGAGCTTGCGATCCTTCTCGATCGCCTCCTTTGTGAGCCTCGCGATGTCCCCCGCGGTGTGGTTCCACGCAGGCGGGGGCTGCGGCGGGGTGAGTGTGGGCATGTCGTGGGGTTTGGTGAACGCAAAAGTTGAGCGTGGGGTCGAAGATGAAGAGAAGGCGCGGATAACCCGAGATGCGGCTGTCGGTGGGGGACGAAGCGTGACCGCAGGCCTCGTGCTATATCCAGCAATCGATCTCCAGGTGGTGGTGACGCCATGGCTGACCGCGCCGGGCGAGGTGTAGTGCGCGGCGAGGCCGATAGCGAGGGCGCCCCAGCCAAAGAGGGTGCGACGTCGAGCGAGCAGGGAGAGACGCAGCGTGCCTGCGCGTGCGGCCAGCGACATGAGCTCTGCAGCGTGTCCCAGAATGCCCTCCGAGCTGCACCTCGCACCTCTCGGCCCGCTCGGCCCCAAGCGCGTCCGTCTCTTCTGAGCTGTTCTGTCATCATCCCCATCGACGGTGACGGTAAAGCTGGAACGGCTGCCTCTCATGTGCTCTCTCTGTCTGTGCATAATCTGGTCACAGTCCTGGACACACAATGATTTTTCTACTTCATCAGCCTGGGCTTTTATGCAGCAACACCTACGACACAGACGACGCTATCGTTCATGATTCTTCCCAGCAAATGTCTCTATGATTGTGGCTAGCCAGCATCTTCTACCACTCCTATAACCACAAGCCAACTACTCTCATACGCATATGGAGCGGGAATCTGTGCTCTTGTGTTCTTGCACCAATTCTTGCTAACCATGTCTCCCGGCTCGCCAAATTCGTCGCGATATCCCCGACCATGGTGGGAGCAGGAGCCGGCTAACGAATGACACCTGTTCCTCCATTAATCAAGCTACACCATCTTTCCCCTCCCCTACGTCGGTTCTATCGTGCACTGCATCAGCACGGATAGTGTCTTGCTAGGTTTTTATCCACAGACAATATCAGGTACAATTTGCAATCGAAATTCGCTTTTGTTGACTCGTTGTTCGCTAAGTTAGATATTGCCTCATTCATGCTAAAGAGTATATATCACGCCCATAGTTTTCTGCTCTCCCATCCCGGAGACCCAGCGAAGCTGTTCGAGTCAGGGCCGCAATGCGTTCTCCGACGTTCGATCCACAGGTCAGCCCATATGGAAGAGCTGAACCGATACCTTCAGGATGTGGGGTCAAGCTCACGGAAAGTAGCCACGCTCTTGCATACGACTTTGCTGATGACGGCCTTCCTTCATTCGCTGTCTACCATCGTGTCAGTTTCCTCAACCACGTCTAATCTGGAACGATCTCACATATACATGGATTCTCTTAGATTATTGTTGCTTTGATGGCTTCAATTGACGGCCTCTTTACATGACCACACTCTCATCCACTGGGATGATTCAAAATCTGATGAGTTAATGATTATGCTCAAAGTTAATGACTATATTCATAGCACAACAAATTGAGCGAACGAGCTATACAGAAAGTCGACCTTGTTTTCGTGCTAGAAGTAGCTGGTTTGTCTCATACCACAGCACTCGTTCAAATTATAAAACTGAACCTCGAGCCCATTTTCATCACAACGGCATCGGATGAGATGGCGAGACCTGCGGACTGTTACTACCAAAGTAGGATGGGAAGGAAATGCAACGCACCATCCTGTATTTCCAAAGTTCGTGAATGTCGTCGTATGTTCCGCCTTCTTCCAATTCAACAGCATCTCATAGAACTCGGCTAGGAAGACATTATGGCTGACGAGCACAATGTGTGGAATACCGTCAGGAAGTTTTTCTGGGTCGCTTTCAAGCTTGGATCCGAGATTGTGTAAGTCTTCGACACGATACTCTTCAGGAACGGTGTCAATGTTGGCACCATGCTGGTCCATTATGCGGAGCAACATCGATTTTGCCCGTAGATTCACCACATTCAGACTCTCTCCACCACCCGGAGGGACATAGGCCCGGTCAACGTAGGGGTGGTTGGCGCCGTTGTTGACCGCTTGTATGTACGCATCACGCTGTCCGGTGCCAAGGTAAAGTTGAGCTCGAGACCCTATGCAGCGTTCCCCAATTAAAGACGATTCTTCAAACTCGTGAACCGATGTGTTGGCACCAGCGAGGGCTTGAGCTGTGTCCTTCGCGCGCCTGAATTTGGAGGCGTACAGCGCGTTGATGCGGACGTTCGCCCAGCGTGAACCGAGCCTTTCAGCTTGTCCCTTTCCGATGTCTGTCAACTCGAGAGTTTCATCCTGACGGTGGGCTGTACCCTGTGGATTGCTGTTTCCAACACTCTAGAATACGCGTAAGGCAGCAAGGAGCTTGTCATGGATATCTACCATACCTGAGCGTGTCTGATGAGAGACAAGGTCACATACTTCCAATCCCAGCGCCGAGGGGCGGGGGCTTGGGACTGCATGTTTTGGGACGTGGAGTTCTCAGAGTCCATGTTCCGATCGTTGGGGGTGATGGGGTAGCGATGTCTTGAACAGCGAGAGGAGTCTCTTTTTATGCTGCAGTCAGGCTGTGACAGGCAGATAGGTTTGCGTTACAGTGATAACAGTATTTCTATTTATTCGAGTCAGGTATAGACACGCCGTCGCGAAAACCTGCGCCTACGGTGCCGTTCACTTAGTCACCGCATGTTTCGAACACCGAGTATAGGGTCACGAATTGAGGCCCAATTGACTATCTCTCTTGCCAATCGACGTCTTTTCACGAGAAGAGATCCCCAAGACAGATTTTCAATATCTTCAAAAATAGGCGAGCTCCAAAACAGGAAGTGACTCGATTTGGCGAAATAGTTACATAATGCAGTGAAAATAGCCAGAAATAATACAATCAATCAACAGCTGCTGCCACACCTAGTCTCCGTGGCCGACCAACACAGAAGATTACGGTCGTTCTGTGTATGCCACACCCTCCAGAATTAAGTTCGTGAACGAGTTAAAAATTCAAATTAGTCTCAACTTGCCTCATAACACCACCTTTCGACACCACTCGTCACGTTTGAATCGAGCCAAAATTGGATTTTTTTTCGAAATCTCATAACCTTATTTTTCAAGACATGCTCAGGAATTTCTTCTCAATAAACTGTATTTTGGGCCTAGAACCACCAAATTTGGCGGTTGTTTATTATTGGTGGTGACTAAGTGAACGGCACCATACAACTTTTTGCAAACAAAACGCGGTCCCGGAATCAAAACACGGTCACGCCCCTCGCGCCGTGTGTCTCGTGACGAGACATCACGATCTGATTGGATGAGACCGTTTGAACGTTATTGCTCATTATCAAAAATGACTCTGCCTGAGTCAAGGCTACCAACTGCTATCAAGCATTGGTCATACAGTATGCTCTCGTATACATCAGCTGTACATCCTGCGTATCGGAAGCGATTGGGACACATCGGAATCGGTCCACGGGGCGCACGTGAGGATTTGTAACGCGCGCCTGTATGTTTGCCCGAGCGTGGTCGTCGTGTTGTTTGTCCGAGACCGCCACCTCTATTACTGCCCAGCCCCCCGACTCTTGCTTTCCCGCGTGTTGAGCGACACTTTGAAGAGTCTATCCACTCTTTTCGTTGCTTCTTGAATGCCTGACAAGCTGGCGGGTGCTTCACTGTAATCCAGGGACCGGCATTTGCCAAGTCTGACGTTGTGAAGTCTCCAAGGCTTTACCTCAAGATGAAGCCTAAAGAGAATATAGCCTTGAAACAAAAGCGCCTTCCTCTGGTGGACATCACCAACTACGATCTTAGGAAACACTTGCGGGATGAACTGTCGCTCCCTTCTGCCTCTGCCCCGAATAGACAAGCATCTGCTCCGGCCTCCAGAAAAAAGAAACCTTCTCAAGATAAGGAGAACTCCGATTCTACCGCTAAGGATACCTCTACTCGACCCTCTTTCCTTCGTTATAGGGCACCTGTGACAACGCCATCATTGACTTCCGACACCTCAATCGATCATGAGCGTCTTCTTTCTCTGCCTACAGTCACCCACGAACCACTGGTTTTTCCAGCGCATCCGCAGGCCATCTCGCTGAAGCCTCTCCAGGGCGGTAGAGCAAAGAGTTTGGTGGCTTCTACTAGCAGCAATGATCGCGTTGCTCCAGCTTTGAATATTTTTCAGTCAGATCCCATGTTTGGTTCCAACATACCGATCGGGGCGTGCAGGCCTACACCTCTGACAACGAATCAAATGACCGTCAAGACATATAAGACTGCTCAAGGACAGGTCGTTGTTCTTCCTTCCAGATCCTTGCTAGTCGATTTCCGTGAAAGGGAACGCCGCAATGGGAACGCAGGCGATGAGGTTCTGATTATATCTGCTGATGGAGCCAGGGTAACGTCTGTGGGATCAAGTCCCTTCTGCAATTGACTGATTGAGTTTTGTGCTTGAAGGTACAAGTCTTCAATGCACCTCACTTGAGCACACCTTGCTGCCTTGCGGAACCCGACAACATGTATACTCTGGAAACACTTCCAGTAAGGTACTGGAAATCATACGATCGAGCCAGTCGAGTGGTTGAGCACGTTAAAAAGAAAATGGCAAAAGTTAGTGACTTCACTATGAATTGATCGGTCCTCACGCTGAATACTGGATTAATAGCTGTCACTTTATCAACCGTCGGCGACGTGTACACTCATGTCTAATGAGCCTTGCGCTGACATTGAAGTTCTCTTTGACTCTACAGCTCCATATCCTGATTCCCTCGATCGGCACAGCGCTGGACGTTCTGAAGGGAACAGGACAGCCGGCATGCGTGTCAGACTTTCTCGTAAAGGACACACACTGGAAATTTCAACTTTCGTTTCTGCAGCGTCTGGATCTACTGGCGAATGGAAGAAAAAAATCTTAGCTTGGATAGGTAGCTCTCTTGGTCTCAGCCCCCAGGATCTGGCCTCGCTGACTGCTCAAGAGAAGGAAGGTCTGGATACTCTGGCCGAGTTCGTACGAGTAGCTGAAGCCTTTGAGGCGCTGGGCCCTCCACTTCATGACTCTCCAAAGAATGACTCGTCTGGCAATCCAGATAAGCTTGCTGGTCGCTTGGCTTCGCTAGAGTCTATCTTGGACAGACCTCTTCGACAGAAAAAGCCTTGTATTCTCCCTAGCAATCTCCATCAGCAGCAGACCGATGATTCTGCAAGCGATATATCAACAGGCGCCACGGCAGCAACAGAATCACCTCAGGCATTACCAAGGTCATTTTCCGACGTTAGTGTTACCCCGCGCCCCAAACTCTCTCCCCCTCACCTTCGGTTCACCAACGAGACGGCTCGTCGTGCGAGCAGTACCGTCGTGGACCCCCCTGTGTCTTCGAACCACCTGAGGAGCTCACACGACCACCCACAGAGTGCAATCTCGATCATACCCGAATGGCAGTCTACGTCTGTTTCCGGAATGACGATACAAACGCGTTTCATCCCATCAGTCGGATGGTGCATCAGGTATGGAACCTCCGCTGGCGGGAGGTATCGAATCATGTTCCTCGATGGGGCGACACTCGAGGTCGATGTCGACGAGGAAATGATCAAGTTTACCAGCCAAGATGGAAAGGTCGTTAAGTGTGTTGCTTTAATAATTTCTATCCGTTCAGATTACTGACGACAATTGTGGAATTAGTTATTCCGTTCGGGAGTGCCATTCGCAGCGGCTAGTAGGTGAGCGTATGAAAGTGTTCGAAGATTTTGTATCCTTGTTCGATGAGCGTTCTTTTGAATGAATCCTGTCCATAGAATCAGTCCAAAAAATTCTGTACATAGATATGAATTAAATGGCGAACAGGCAAACTGTAAGAGAATCATCAGAACAGTTCGTCCAAGATAACATCAGTATAAGTACAATCTATTCGAAAAGCTGGCATGCAAGAAAGGGTCCGGATATATGGAAAGCCATCTAACTTGATCACGCATGCTTTAGCTGCAATCCATGCTGCCCAGTTGTCTTGCCAGCCTCAACTTCGTCTACGGCGTATTTTATAATCTGGGCAGTCTGCCACTGCGGCCGATAGCTATTGAAGGGGTGTCAAAAACCTGAAGTATAAAGAAGATTTGGTGCATACCCAATCAGGTTCCGCGCTCTGGAATCGTCGATAACAACATCACGCATATACTCAAGGGTGGTGGGCTGAAGATATATGAGATGGCCCATCCATGAGGGTGTGAGGGCCGGACGCAAACCAAAAACTGCAAAAAAAGGAAGCAGAAAATAATATCGGAAAAAGAGGAATCCTTCCACGAGGTGTGCCAGAATAAAAATGACTAAGGGATTAACATCATCAAAGACCAGCGGCTTGGAAGAGTAGTGCTTTTTCGCAGGTCACTCAAATGTCAATGAGTGGAAAGAGTTGTGAAAACACTCACTTGCACAGCGTGTCGAATATCTTGCATCTTCCAAGCCGGACCATTTCCAGTGATCAAAAATGCCTCACCACTGACTTCTTCAGGTCTGCGCCGCAGCGCATCTTCGAGTGCCAAGTGTGCAGCCGCAACATCCCAGACACATACGTCTGTGTGACTCCAATTTTTATCGAAGATAGGGACGCGAGGCAACGTGAGAGTGCTAGTTAACATTCGATCATTGGGACCTATGATAGTCCTGCCAATCCAAAGGTATAATTAGAAGCGTGAAGGGACAGACTACTCTGTTAAAAACATACTGTCCAGGGCGAAGTATCCCAGTAGCAAGGCCTTCACATTCGTTGGCCTCGTATATAATCTGCTCGGCCAATTTCTTAGACTTTGTGTAGCAACTCTGCGAAAATTGTGCGTTGGCCAAGGGCGGGTCTTGGTCACTGACGATAACCCTGTTCCATGGTGGGGTGTCATAGTCCTTTCCCATCTGTAAGAATTTGGGACAAGGAAGCACGACGTCCGAGGTTGATGTGTATATCAATATAGTTCCACCAGGCATGTCCTTGGCCACCGCTACCACGTTGTCCGTCCCGCAGACATTCACGTTGTATGATGGCATCCAAGAATAAGCAACGCGTTCCCAGAAGCGAATGATTGCTGCTGTATGAAAGATAACTGTGGGTGGGGCATTCGTGGATGAGAACTGTGACATGAGGCCGGTACGAACGGAAGCGAGAGAAGTGATGTCTGTTCTCACGAACGAAACAGACGGATGTTTCGCAATGTCGGGGGGAGGAGGATCAAGATCCAAAATACGGATATTTGTTTCGCCTCTCATGATGAGGAGCCGTATGATATACCTATGAAATATGTGGTCGATATGCGCTCAGCCAAATGAATGGGAGCATTCGGTATGCAAACGTACGTTCCGACAAATCCTGACCCTCCTATGACCGCGTATCCAATATGTGTTGGCTCTCGTGGAATGGCTTTTAACATGTTTATGTCTTCGTACGACACTTTGTCCAGCTCATCATTAGTCAATGACTCTGGAGACGCCAGAGGATGAGGGCCTTGCAAACGATTTGATAATTGTAATAGGAGACCGATGATCTGACCAGCAGGAGAGGCAGCAAATGCGACGATCCCATTCAAGACAAGTTGCTGAACAAAAGGAGGGGTACGCGCAAGATGTCGCTGAAGAATAGAGACATCCATGGTCAGGAGTAACTTTCTTCAAATATCAATCAGGCTTCTCGCCTAGACTGTCGACGGGCCGTTGCAGTGCCGTTGCAAGCCGACTATTACAAGAAGCGCCCAAGCATCATTTTGGTCTGCCATAATGAAGCCTGTGCGGGCTTTCTCCCTGTCTTACAGTTTGAGTTGCACAGCGCATTCATCACGGAATCCTGCTTTCAAAGCTCCAACTGTCCACTGCTAGGCTATTATTTACACCGATGTAGGATATTATAGCAACAAAAATGGGGTATTGTCGTAAGTGCAAGCATGAAGGCGCGTTGCGGCATACGCCGCTTTTAATTCATGATGACTTTAACTGCTCCGCCTTCAGCCACTGTTCGAGTCATGTTAGCCTCAATGATAGTGAGTGTGCTCGTCAAACGTACCTCCACTGTCCTCCTCATGCCCTCTTCCAGCCCGACCTGAGGCTCGTACCCCAGCACTCTCCGAGCCTTCTCGATGTTATGCCATCTGTTGGCACATGTGAACGTGACCCTGAACCGCGTGAACGTTGGTTCCTTTCCGGTCACCCAACCCCACCATTCCGATAGCGTCGCCAGCACAAGCCCAACCGTTCTCGGGAGAACGAGATTTTTGCGCGAGGGATACACGTCAGGTGCAAGCATGCGCCAGAGACCACGCGGGAAATCCCAGAAGTATATTGGCTCGCCGTTGGTGATGAAGAAGGCCTGTCCAGCAACCTGTAGTGAGTTATATGCATCCCGTTCCAACGAGGAGTCGGAGAGAGGGTCGAAACGAGAGCGGACAACAGGTCGGTCATCGTCTGGTTCCGACTCGAAAGCGGCGATGAGCGCATCTCCGTTTGCGGGTCGCTCAACATAGGGACCGAGAGGACGGGCCTCCGACGTAGGGATACGATGTTTGCCCGTGGTACGATCGAGGGATGGGAGAGCGCGACCAAGCAGTTCCTCCCGTTTCTCCTCATCCAACTTAGTTGGAGGAACCAATTTTTCGGCTGCAAGGATATGCGCGTAGGCGACGTTGCCGACATATGTCCAGTCGAAGAGGTTCTTGTTATCACCGATTTGAAAGTGTGCCTTCCCTTCGGCGAGTACAGCGGCAAATCCGGGAACAGCTTGACGATCGCCTGGACTATACAAGACGATAGAGATGAGTTTTATATGAAGGGGCGAAGTGAAGGTGAGCAGAAATGCACCCAAAAATTCCTGCCGGCCTCAGAGCAACAGTTAAAAGCCCATCTTTCCCATTGGCTGCTAACACTATTTCCTCTGCCTTCGCCTTGGACTCATTATAGGCATCCAGAGGCTTCTCCGGGGGAGGTAAGCGTTCGTCCACGTCAATCAGATCTTCGCCGTTGAATACGACGCCTGCCGAGCTGGTGTATACAAGCTTAGGGATTTTGTTGGCAACGGCCGCTGCAATAATGGCTTTGGTGCCCTCCACGTTAACTTTCCAGTAGAGAGCAGGGTCTTCAACGCCATGAGGTGGTGATGCAGTATGAATGATGCACGTTGCGCCGCTCTAGGTAGAGATTGTTACAGACATGCCATGGAGAGAAGTCAAAGGAACGCGTACCTTCTGTAAAGCCACAGAAACCTGAACCTCGTCACTGATGTCGCCAGAGTAGAATTGGACATCATCATGTCTTTGGACGATATCAAATACGGCTACTGACTCCCCACGCTCGAGGAGAGCTTGGACGATATGTCTACCAAGGAAGCCGCTACCACCAATGACTATGAAAATATCACGAGTTGAGGACATGCTGAACGATGAGAGGAGGTGCCAAATCACCTGGGCCCAATCATACGATTTTCTGCTGGCCAATAAGTAGCTCTTACCGAATCGGGAAACCCGGATTGTCACTCATTTCCCTGGTTTGCTGCACTTGCTGGAGGGGTTTGGAGACAGTGACACTTCAAGATCACAGATACAACATATTCTCACTGTTCCGAAATCTTACTGACCAGGACTAGGTATGTAAACGAGCTGCATGCAACTTCATGAACACGCAGACGCTCGTTTGTGCCCACGTGATGCCGCGTTTTAGTAGCTTGGTGCTCTCGCGCTGCTCTCCGCCGCTGTTCGTATGACACAAGCCCCGTGTTCGTTGTCCCTCATTTCTTCTGAGCTGGCATACGCATATATAGAGTATAATCGCAATGCAAAAGGCTTCAATCCGAAGATACACTGCGGAAGAAAAGCAACAGCTTCTGGCCAATCTTGATATCGAAGGTCTTCATACATGTTCTCATCGAATTGTTCTGCTCGGCTGACACTCCACCCTCAGTCGCACACCGCACACGACAATTTGAAGCATGGCTCACAGATACACTCGCGAACTTTCGTACCCGTCAAGAAGGCCAGATCTTGCGTATCCCCCATCTTGTGCGAGGAATCACAATGGCAGAATTGGCGGACAAATACGATGGTGATATACAAGGATGCCTCAGAGATCTCCGGAAAGAGAAAATTGGTGTGGATACCGCCCCGATCGATAGGGGTGCTATGAAGAGGAAGTGGGTTACGTCTCAGGAAACCGACGCTGACGGACGCCCTACGAGTCCCAGCAAGGCCAGGGCTGCCAAGAATCGTGAGGATCTTCTTTAGTTGTCTGCATCGTGTCTCTTGATGATGGTGTTTATCTGGAAGCTCGTATAATGGCCGCCACCCCGCAGAAAAAGCCACCTTTCGCGACTGGTTCACGCCTACCGAAGACTCCCGGCACGGTACGTCCTTCCCGTTAGATGGTATTAGACGGAATCCGAACTATAACGCCACGGAATAAGGCTCGGACCATGCGCCGCATACCTTCGGCCGCACCATCTCCTAGTCCGCACAAGGGTTTGCGTCCACCAATCCTGATGCCCCACTCGCGTCCGCCGTCACGCCCCGTTTCCCCCGCGAAACCATCGACATCGACAACAGCCCACAGTCGTTCTGTGCGACCTCCATCCACCGCCATTTTCAACCCCGCCATTCCCAAAACTCTACCCTATCCCCCTCGTTGGCCACGCAAAGACGAGAGCATGCTTAGCATCAACGGCTCACCCCTTGCCAACCCATTCGAGCTGGGTCTCACTTGGTTGGCAGATGGTCCACCTCTGCGAGAGGTAGATGAGGAAAATAAGGGATTTCGCCCTGTGAGTAAAACTCAGAGCAGAAGCAACAGCAATATTGTCATCCGACGAGATCCATCGCATATTTCCTTGATCACATCGTCTACCAGCCATACCACCAATGGAACGCATTCACGCACCGATTCTCAGTCAGATCTCGCCCCTTCCTCATCGTATACGGCTAGCCATTCACGCCCCAATTCTCGCAATGACAAGTCACTCTCCTATTTCCCGAGTTCCTCCTCCGGTGGGTTTTCTGCTCGCGTCGCCGTACCCACGAAGGATGGACATCTTCTGGAGTTCGATCCATTGCAGACCTCGCCCAGTGCTCTGGACAAATTGGAGGGTATCACTGACAGCGCGAAGAAGCAGGCCAAAGATGATATGTCAAAGCTGATGAAAGCAGCTGTGGCCAAGTGGAATATCACTTGACGACCCTGATCGATGTTACCTTTATTTGTTCTTCATACGTGTTATCGAGGAAAGCGAACTTTTTTATTGTCTCTCTTATCTTTATCGTGCTCTGACATACATTCGGGTTACCTACCGCACGCTGTTTTGCTATATATCATCATTGGGGATTGAGCGGTGTGTATCATGGGGCCTTTGACTAATGGACTGCCTTAGCCTACGCTTCTGAAGCAGCATGCATGCCCCATGAAGCTTTCCGGCGATGCCACCTCGTTGAGAATTTGGGTAACATCCTCTATAATCATTCTAGCTGTCCAAGATTTCAATGTAGGCTGCGCGGCAGATAACCCCGTCTCGATTACGGAGCTTTACAAGGGACCCAACGAGTTGAAGCCTGTGAAAACGGGTCAGAGGTGTGCTGGGTGATTGCAAAAGGGCCTACAGGACCTTTTTGATTGCTCTATTATCTGACATAGCTTCGCTAATGAGATGGCACCGATGGCATAGCCTTGTCCGCGCGAAAGTGAATAGTTGCCACTTGTCACATAGCCTACAATATCATCCTGCGACGGGATAATCTGGGTAAGCTTTTCCAAGGATGCATTAGACCAGACCTTCAAATCATCGTAGCTGCGAGACACACCTCGACCTCTCCGCCTGTGTGCTCTGGAGTGCATTGCAGACCAAAATCCTTTCTGCCACCAAAAGCTTTCCATCTCAGAGCTTCCTGGTCGTCAACAAGGTAAACGGCTGCGAGGTCATCAGGCGATCCTCGACTGATGAGCTTTGCTCGGATCTGAACTAACGCCCTCTTAAACAAGTCATCCCCATTGATGGTGGAACCAAGAACTTCCATGTTGCGCTTGAGCCGTAGTTGATTGATCTTGTGGAGCACAGCAGTACTAGGAATCAGTAATTTGGATGCAGAATCCACGATTGAAGGAGCGTCCGGCCCTCTAAGGAGCCACAGTTTATCGAGCTCCTCCTTCTCCCCCTGATTGTCTCGCTGCGTTGATATCAGGACCTCTTGATCGGCTCCGACTACTCCTCCAGCGACTGATTTGATCCCGGCGACTGATCCCCAGTCAGGCTTCCAAGGACTACGTGTTCCCAGCTTTCCCCAATTTGGCCGCTTGGCGGGTGGCTTGAGGCACCAGCGTTCCAAATCTTTCCTTGCTCGGGTGTCAGCATAAGATTCGTACGCTGTAGTGGAGGGGAAGTCGCGTGGGAAGTATGGTACACCGGATTCGAAAGACTGATGCTGGCGTTCGCGTTGACCACCCACCCGGGTGCCTGTGTAGATCAGAGAGCTGAGAAAAGCCATTGACCATCCCTTCGGCAAGATGAGAGTCCAACCGTGCAAAGAGGGGTCTCCAGCGAGGCGATCATTGGCCGTAGAGGAGCGGTCCAGTAGGGGGTATGACTGCGTCGAACGCTGAATCAAAAGGACCGGTATTTGGTCATCGTCTTTGGTGGGCTTCAGGTGTGATCCTGGAATGACATTCTGAAGACTGAGTTCAGCGAGAAAGGTTCCTATGTACTTGGAAGGATACGGACTTGTCCCTTACGAGCATCAATTGATTTTTTTTTATGGCGTGGAGTCTTCAACTTGGCGCGCAAAGTCTCGTTCCAAATGTCACTTTGAGCTAGCGTCGACGATGGGAAAGATGTACAAGGCGGAGGAATGCTTAGTAGCTGAGTTCTGCTGACTTGAGCCTTGGCATTCTTCGGTGGGAAACTGTTCATTGCGCAGGGAATCATAAGACTTCGACCGCTACATAAGATTGCTGCACTTACCTTAGCCGAGGGTCAAGGGTCGTAAAGCCAATGACCATGTTGCGAGGTACTGACCCGGCTGTTTGCAAGTTTGTAAGCGAATCCCAGAACTGAGGATGTCATCTAATCAGAGTGGCCAAATGCAAGAGTATTATGTCCTCACTTTTGTGAACTCGTTTCTCTGACCCTCCGGAATAGGACTCAGAGCACCCTTGATCACTTGACTGGATTTTGGTCCCATGATTTCGAAAATATTGAATTCACCCCTCAAATCAGTCACCTCCACGGTGTAAGACTTGTCCTTATGCTGCTTCGATATATTGAAAGCCTCGACGGTCAGAGATACGGCCTTTTTCAAAGCTACAATAGCTTCCTTGGCAAATAGTGGGTGACAACGAATCCAGACCACCCGGATCCGTTCGCTATCTGTCACCTGTGTGGGAGCGGCAGAGGGTACTAGAGAGATGCAATGAATACATTAGTCACATCAGTGACAATCATAAACTTGCACTCGCTTTTCTTTTTCACTGCACGTTTCCGTTTCCGGTTGTTCGTTTCTGAAACTGTGGTTTCTGGTTGAGATGTGCTCGGCATCGGAGCAAAGGGCAAAGGTTGCCAAAGTATAGTGACTGGACCGATGAGAGCAAACGGGTAGGAGTTTGGTTGGTAGAATTCTGTATCGCATGCTATCGCACCAGTCAAATACCTATAGACGTAAGCATTTTGCCCTTCATCTCAGGCTGGAATCCCTCACCTTTGGGCACCAGGCCCACAGAGCTGAGGATCGCAACAACGTTCTAGCAACGCTTTCAGGACAACTTCCGGACCATTCAGTTGAATCAAAGAATAGTATGACGCGTCGTGGAGGATGGACCCATGGACCGATGCGCGATGAGATGGACGAAATGACTTTTCCGTTGGTTCCATGGCCTGTGAGAGGCGCATGAACAACGGTAACATGAGAGACTCGAGATTATACAAACCAAACGGTAGCCCCACATATCTTCCATGATCATGCGCTTTGCGTGCCATAAATGGGATTCGAGCCACGTCTTATTGGCTGTGTAAAATATGAGAAAGTCAAGTTTGACACGAAGCTATGCGTTTTTGAATACGTACCTTGCCGTTTCTCGAACTTGCTAAGGGCAGGTTCACGCCTTGATTTACCTCGCTTCGGCAGGGTTCTACCAAGTATCTTGCGACGCATAGGATCCATCTGTCACCAAAGATGAGATATAGTGTCCGGGGTATTCAAAGAGCTATGTACCTCTGCTCGTGCCTTCTGCCGTAGACGTATAGGGACTCGTGAAACATCATGGCTTGCGGCCCTTCGACGAAGATGCCGGGGAAGTTCCTGCCAGGCTCGGGTTGTCGAGCTGGAGCTGTTGTGCATTGTTGTACAGATCAGTCAATTAACCAATGAATAGAGCTTGTAGCAGATACTCGAACCTAGCAGACTTCATAGCCTCTTGCATGGCGCGTATTTCGAACGCTCGAGCCTAGAGTCAGGTTTGCAAGTTTATAGTCACGACAAGTCTTAAAAGCTCATACCTCGGTAAACCTCTCTACATTCACGGATGAGGGCAAACCTTTCATACCTTCAACAGACAGACTGTCAGCATCCATAGCTCCATGGCATACCTGTGCACTCACTATCAAGTCTAACGACCTTAGATGAGCCAGCAGAAGCGTTCCCAGCCGAGCTCGGATCCCGTTGAACAGCTATGGTACGAGCAGCAGTGATCTTCTGTTTCTTCTTTTCACGACCAGTCAGGTCCTCGCCGCCGGCTGACTGGTAGATATGTCGTTTGGGTGGCATACTGCACTGATAGAGCGGTGAAAACGACGTGTCAAATTTGAGATTCTGACAGCTCGCTAGTAGAGTAGTAAATCTGCACAGCAATACATGAAACTGGCAATACGTTGAGCTTGCCCAAAGTCACCCTCACCGACAAGCACAGAAGCTGCCGTGCCACGTGCTGAGAACTTTCATCCATATGTGGATGTCCGCCTCCGTTTGGAGACCACTAGCTTCGAGGCCAGCCTAGTATAACTTACGACAATGGCCACACCAACGCGTTTCTTGTCCACTGGACGACATGCATCTTCGTTAGTATGGGCCCGGAGTTTCTCCACGAGTCGAGCACTCCGAGAAGGATCCACAGCAAACCTTGGGGCCCCTCCGGTGCAGAAGAAACCTGTTGGCGGCATTCGTGGAGGGTATGTTCCATAGCTGCAATCGAAGAAACCCACTCACAGAAGTGCCTGCCTCCGTGCAGTGTAATCGGGTTTCTTTTTGGTTTCTCCCTTGCGTCTTCATTCGCTGCATACCGGTTGCTAGATGAGTACAAGCAGGCCTCTGCTGCTCTTCAAGCGAGTGTAGAGGAACTGCAGCGCAGCACTGAACAGGCATGTTCGACGTATTGTCATCAGACTGACTCTCACAGTATCATCTAAGATCTCAGCCCATGTCAAACGCATAGAGGCAGTCGAGAAGGACTTGAAGGCCTTGTCAGGATCGTCCGCGAGTAAGGACGACGTGTCGCGCGTTCGTGGAGAAATGAAGAAGATCTACGACGGACTCCACATTGGTGCGTTGCCATAAGATCGTTTTTGCATCGGTCCGCTCATAGCGTGCTACGAGTACAGAGTTCCTCGACTTGCGTGCATTTGTGTGGGGAATGCGTGAGTCTACATTATCCACAACATATAGACAGTCATGCTCATGTCCAACAATAGAGCAAGATGTCCACGCTCTTGCCAAAAAGGAATCGACATCTGTACGTGTCTGATATCGACGCCGACGGTCGTCGCTGCTTGTACAGGCTTATACACTTCGGCCAAATAGACTGCCTAGACTGCTCGAAGTCAGAACGTCTCCCCTTGATACATTCCCGGTCCATACATATCGAGGACTACGCAACCTTTGCAGATCCTCCCGCGAATCTTCCCGTGAATCTTATACAGCAAGCCCGTTGACGTCTCGTACTGTAGTCACAGGTCGGTGCTCTTTCGCTTCGTGTCTCAGTTTCGGCTTTCTCTCGATGATGCTCTTTGCTGTGTTTGAGCTGGTGGGGTAGCAGTATGCCATCGCTAAGGCCCCAGAGCCCGTGTGTTTCAGTTGAGGTTTTGGTCTCCTTCCTTCTTTTCCTTGCGTAGAGAAGCAAGTGTTGCGCAAAGTTTATGGTTTCAGCACCACAGAACAGCGGAATCACCTCTTGTGTATGTCCCATCGTCCGCTCAACGGAGTCAGAAGCACTAAAGTGGCTGCTGGTGGCATAGCGAGTGACCGTTCTCACTCACTTCGTGCCATTTATGGAACATTTTCTGAATCCGAAGGAATCGCTCGGTACAGAACTGTCATGGTGATTATCACTGCATTGTTGCCGCCGGTCCTCCCACCACCTGTTCTCAGGCTGTAAATAACAACACCATGCATGCGAGGTGAGCCTGTTGACGTAAGTACTTAACGAATCACAAAGGCTCGATGAGTAGCTTACGCGTCAGGTATTTATAAGCTTAATGAAAGGATTGCCATAGCTCCGCCGAGAAAATGGATAAGTTCTTCGCAGCTCTTTACTAGGTGTACAACCTGACTGGACGGGGAACACAAACTGCTGGTCTGGAAAATATGGCCTGAGGCGGCACTGTTGGCCGAAATTTTCGGAATGAAAATGTGCCTCATCCGGATGCAACTGGTGCAACTGAGGGAAACAAACCAAATTTCCACATCCAACGGACTGTGGACTTCTGCAGACGTGTGACCATCTTAGTCGTAAAACTGCTAACAACCTCTAACAACATGGCTCGGACTGGCTCGGATCTCTTCGGATAGGTATCATACCGACGCCAAGGCTGACAGTAGGCTAGCATCATGGAGCCAAGGCTAATTTTGGCTAATTGCTGCTAATCTTCACCAATTCCGCCTCGAGCATCGTGCCTGGAGACATGAGGTTGGCAACATGACCTGGCCTGATCTCGTCTTGCACGAGCTTGCACGCAGACAAGGCCCGTAACCAATGCTGCCGGAAAAACACCGAACCCGGGTTGTATAAATACCTCGAGCTCGGACCTGCGGTAACATACGTTTTATTTCCCAGTTTCTCTCTCTTGTGTCGGCCAAGACAGGTTCTTGCTGTTCTTCCATTGAATTTTCAAGTTCTTTGGTGAGCCTTTTATGCTGAGTTTCTACGCGAGACATGGCTGATGCAACTGATTCCCTCATATTTTGGCTGATATCGATGGTAGTCCCTGGCGGTCTATCTGAAGCAATTCCATTCATTCATTTGCGTTTGATACATCCACGTTCTCTTCCTAAAAGCCATCGAAATGTTGTCCTACAAGACTGTCCTTCTTGCTCTCCTGTCTTTGTCTGCTACCTCGAGCGCCCTGCCGATCAGGCTGTCCCAGCGTGAGGTTCCCCAGGGTATGTTTTCGTCTCGACCCTTTTATATATCCTTCTGACATGGATGACCATTCAGAGCACTCGCACGAGAGCATCCTTAGTGCTGTTCGCACGACCTTGAACCTCAACAACCCTGATGGAATTGTTGACCCCGTTTTCGCGCTCCTTGGTAATGCCGCCGCCAAACAGGGCCTGGGGAAGATCACCGTGTGTCCATACCTGCCAAAAACATATTATCACTTTCCTGATGTGGTGACCCTTTTTGAACTAGGACCCTGACTGCTTGCAACAGGCTGTCGCCGACCAGGCTTTCACGAATGCCAAGGCCGCTGGGGACGTTAATGCCCAAGTCAACGCACTGATCTTCCGTGCTTTGGAGCGTAACTCTGGCTCGGTCGGCGCAGCAAGCGCTGCTTGCACGAGCATTAAGGCCGTCAACCCTGAGATCGCCGCGATCCAGCAGCACCAGGACCCTGCCTCTTCTGGCGCGGCCGCCACGAACAAGGCCGTTGTCCTCGAGCTCGCGAAGCAGATCGCATCCGTCGGTGGCGACCCGCAGCTTGCACTCAAATCCGGCACGTTTGCTCCTGGCACCATTGGCGATCCGACCGCCAAGGGCAACAGCTGCGACGACGCCAACGACGCGCAGGGGTGCATCTTCACACAGAACCTGCTCGTTGATGACGCGACCGCGGCTGAAATCAGCGCTGCTGTTGCTGGTGTCTCTACAGCCTCTGGTTCTTCATCGAGCTCGGGTTCCAACAACGCTGGCTCTTCTGACGCGAGCACTGCTGCTGGTTAGTCTATATCTTCTTGTTGACGGAACTGTCCCTGATGTGACTTTTTAGCCACTTCGTGTGCTCCCGCTGCAACTGTGACCGTCACTGCTACTGCAGCTGCAACTCCGGCGTCTGGAGCGAACAATGCTGCCGCTACCGCGTCTTCTGCGTAAGTTCTTAGCGCAATCCGCGAAATTTCCCAAAACTGACGTGCTTCTGCTAGTGCTGCCGCCTCGACTGCTGCTGCTGCTGGAGGTAACTTGCAGACCTTCACTGGAAAGCGTACGCATGACTCTGCTGTGCACTTCTACATACATTGACACGCTTCCGATGCAGTCGGAGGCTCTCTTCCCCCTGCTGTGACTGCAGGCGGTCGTGGCTTCGTCGTTGCGGGTTCTGATGACTTCCTCAACATCGGTGCTGCCCTTCAGCGATCGTGCGACATTCAGCACAACGCCTGTGCTAACTCTGCCAACTCTGCTGCGGGTCGTAGCAGCGGTTTGACTGTGAGCCAGTGCGATCAGCAGGACACCCAGTGCACTGCTGCTGGCAAGCGCTAAACGCGTGGACAGATAGCGGCAACGTCGTTTATAGCCGTTTCGCCGCTTCTAGGTTATCTAGTCAGATGAACGTTAGTTTCAATATATGTATCAACAGATTCGCGGCCTCTCCTTATTGTGTGCACTGTTTGAGGAAATATACCCACATGCGAGATGTTTGACTGAGTATGAAACCTGACGTGCTGAAAGTGAAATACGAGGGCAGGTGGGACGGGAAGTCGTGGTGCTGAATCTTGCTCAATGCCCTCGGTCGATGTGGTGAAGTTGTGGTGACAGCGGGATAGACCCTGGACCTGATCGACTGACATCCATGGCAACCGACGCGCGTTGACAAGTCAGCGCGGTACTTGCGGTAGCACTGCGGTAGCTTGCGGTCCCGGCAGTAGAACCTGATGGAAGCGATCCCGCACGTGTGTGGTCATTGAAATGCCGAGGACCCAAAAAACACAACCACTGAACAGCCCAAGCGCGACTTGGCGGCCCTGCTTGGAGAATTTATTCGAACGTTGCGTTTTTTTCCAGAGTTTCCATGCGGCTTCGTCCTTGGCGCCATCCTGACGATAGCAAAACCTAACCCTCGACTAAGGTCACAGCGTCGCCCACAGGCGTCCACAAATGTCCATTAGCGTTTGCTTCATACCCAAGGCAACTTTCGACGCCCTCATGACATGTCCACCCATGTAGTCGCACGTTATAATAAACTCGCGAATTCAGAAGAGGAACATGAACGTGGTACGTGAACGGTGTCTGCGCGTGCCTTGATAACTGCATCCATCGCCAACTTTTACCACACCGTCCATGTGCATATCCAACAGGTACGAGTGCTATATCCGATAGGCCTCACGTTTGGAATCGTCTTGTGTGTATAAAGAGATTTAAAACATGGGAGTGACTCGTCCGCCGTAGTTGGACCTTGCGTGGTGCTTACCAGACCGTGTTCAAGCAGCTATGGTTCTCGTCTCTCTCGCCGCCCTGCTCCTCGTGTCTTGGCCAACTACATCATCTGCTGTCACGATTAGCGAAATACAGGGTGTTGCTTTCAAGTCTGCATTCACAGGGCAGACTTTGTCGAACATCACTGGCGTAGTTTCCGCAAAGGTGCGCCGGTCCTGGCCAATGGAAAGTGCATAGGTTCGGGGTATACTCATATTCGCCTAGGGTTCCAGCGGATTTTGGCTCGCAGGAAAGACCTCATGGGACACTCGACACTCTTCGGGCCTGAGTGTATTTACTTCTTCAGCCAGTGTCCTCTCCTCGGTCGCAGTTGGGGACTCCATCTCTCTTACCGCTCGGGTCACTGAATTCCGCTCTTCCTCTTCTCCAAACAACCTCTTCGGTACTGAGCTCACATCTCCAGTCAATATCACGCTCATCTCGTCAAACAACACTGTCAGACCCATCGTGATTGGCCGCGACCGCTCCCCGCCAACGCAAGCTCTTAGTGCGCTTGATGCAGGTGCAGATGGCTGGTTAGGGGTGCCGAACAATGTTTCTAGGATCGATGTCGTCAATGCAACCCTCAGACCAGAGAAATATGGCTTGGACTTCTGGGAGAGCCTGGAGGGCGCGCTCGTCACTGTCCCCAAACCGGTTGCAATAGATTTCCAGAATAGTTTTGGAGAGTTTTGGGTGCGTGGCGCATGGAAGGCGACAGGCGTTAACTCTCGTGGTGGATTGACCATTACAATCGGTGAGGGCTGGCTGGCATCGTTGAGTCTTTATGGTCGTGACCCTGACTATTTCCCATTCCGCACAGGACCCGATGGCATTCCGGACGCCAATCCTGAGGCAATCATTATCGGAAGTCCACTTGACGGTGCAAAAAATCCCAAAGTCGCTGTCGGGACAAAACTTTCTGATATCACAGGTGTGATTCAATATCAGTAAGTGCAAACAAATGATGGCCTATGGAAGATGAACCGAATTGTCGCAGGTTTGGGTTCTTCTATCTTTTGCCTACCACTGCGCCTACGATCGTTTCCTCGCCGGACCCCACTGTTCCACCAACCACTCTTAAGTCTAGCAACAGTTCTTGCGTACTTACGCTTGGAGATTACAACGTACGTGTTGCCCCCACTTCATCCGGTGCCTCTTGCTCTGCTCACATCTTCCGCGATGGAACACTCTCAGATTGAGAACATGATGCCTACGTCGGCGCACATGCCCATCGTTGCTGGGCACATTGCCAACCAGCTCCTTACGCCCGACATACTCTTCGTGCAAGAAGTGCAGGATAATTCTGGCGCAACGAATGACGGCGTAGTCAACTCGAACGTCACCCTTACTGCGATCTCGAACTCCATATTGAACGCGAGTAGCAGTCACGTCAAGTACGACTTCGTTGCCATCGACCCTGTCAATAATAAAGACGGTGGCCAACCTGGTGGTAACATTCGACAGGCATATTTGTGCGCCAGATTCTTCGATTCTTCGATGAAGAAATCATCTCTAACTTATTCTATCAGGTACAAGCCGACTAAAATGAGCCTCGTCTCAGGCGCCCCTGCTGGTGGGGCGCTCGACGCAACAAATGTCACTATCAGTGCGAATGGAGAGATCGAATTAACGTACGTCTTCTACAGTGATTGAACGTCACGGAGTCTAGACAGTCATCTCCCTGCACAGTTTCAATCCCGGCCGCATCGATCCAACCAACAGCTGTTGGGACGACTCACGCAAGCCGCTTGTAGCACAATGGGAGACACCTTCTGGCCACCGATTTTTTACGATCAATCATCATGGTACTTCTAAAGGTGGCAGTTCTTCGACGGGTGGTGACGCGCGCCCTCCAGTCAACTTCAACGTCGCTAAGCGCACCGCCCAAGTCGAGACCATAAGTGTATGTCCCCCACACTGTTTTCTCAAGTCTAACTAAATGTTAATATTCATGTTCCCAGGCCTTTGTGAAAAGCATTCTCAACCTGGACCCGCGTGCTTCTATCCTCCTCGCTGGCGACTTCAACGAGTATGCCCAAACCCGCTCCGTGTTTTCCGCCTTTGATGGCGTCCTGTTCGAAGCGGATGAACTGGCCAACGTCCCACTTGTCGAGCGATACACGTACGTTTTCGATCAGAACAGCGAGGCGCTGGACCATGTTTTCGTCAGCGCGGCAGTAGCAAGAAGGGGTATCAAAGTTGAACATGTTCACGTGAACAATTGGTCACCAAGTCTCGATGCAAGAGCGAGCGACCATGACCCCAGTGTTGCGCGAGTCCGGATTTGTTGATTTCGCATTATTTGCTTCCTCTACCCCTTGTGCTGTACATTTACTTTTTGACCTGGTTTGAGTCGCAGATTGCGCTTCATTATATTTATATAATGTATACCATTCAAATACGAAACGACACTTGACGAAAAGGGATTCGGGTGTCGATCGTGGCGTAGCGAAAAACATGCAATCTGATGGTTGAGACCTGGGAGGGCATGCGTTCGACGCCGACTCTTGTAAAACACTTCTCAATTGCAGGGGTCTTCCGCATGAGTTTACATTTCAATCGACTAAACTTCCTTTGTCATAATCCTCATCATCGCTTTCGTCCATTCCCTTCTTGATCTCATCTTCCCAAATCTTCCTGAAGCTGTCTACATCACGGCCTTCGCTCAGACTGAGCGCCTCGAACGGGACCATGTTGTGCTGGTGCGCGGGCGTATTGCGAGTCGCGACGGGATGCGCAGGCGAATCGATTACGCGGAGGTGTGGGATAATTTCGTCGGAGTCCCTGATGTGGGTGGAGATGTCGCACAGTTCTTCGTACGTGAATAAGAGCGGATCGGTGCGTGGTGCGTAGGGATTGAAATCGAGGATGTGGAAGCGTGTGAGGTCCCGCGTGAGGAGTACATCGAAGACATCTGGACCAAATTCGGTCAGATGGGTGGAAACGCATCGCATGGATATCAACGAGCTTGCTTGTAAGAAAACGTACAGGAATCCGGTCCTGTCCATTTAGACTTAACGTGTGTTTCCCAGTAAGTTCTCACAGATGTCACGATTGTTGTCTGCGTCCCGGTCTCGGCCAAGAAATCATAAAAATTTGTGTCACGCTGGGACAGGCCTGACACCGGTCAGATGAGCGCATGCGCAAAGCATATTCCCTAGATATGCAATCATACCAATTAAAGCCCCATTGCGCACAAAGCAGCGTATTTCTCTGCTTCGATCGATGGCATACCACTTTCTGAGAACCAGTTCCAGTTCATAGGGGGTCTCTTGCGCTCGACCGGTCGTTACGGCATCGAGTGACGTCTCTTCACAACCTTCAAAGACAATGTCCATACTAAGGTCATGCGTGATAAAGTCGGAAGATTTCAGCAGAATGTAGACATCTGCAGGCGCAGTGCATTTGAGAGGGGAGGACGAAGGTAAGAGCCATGATGCATCCTTTGAAAACAACGAGAAGGTCAAGAGCCACCATAGATCAGTTCAAAAAGTTGTGTATAGAGGGAAGGCATGATCGACCTTAGGTGAGGAGAAATTCAGTTTCGGGAAGACAGCACCATACTCCCGCACTGCTTCCCTGATCCGAGCATCCAACTCTGGGAACGCGAACTCCTGGCGATCGTCCTCATCTTCGTTGCCCTCGTCTTCATCGGCCTCGTCTTCGAGTGTGCTGCGCGCTGGTCTGTCGAGCGGCACACGTCACATCGGATCTGCAAGGCTAGAGGAGTAGATAGAACGAAGTAGACACACGAACACGTCTTCGGATCCTTTGGGCACAAAAACGCTGTCTGCGTCCAAGTAGTCCCGAAAGTCAGCACCTAACGGACGAATGACAGTCGATTTGATGGAAAGTCCAGAGAACGTCGGGTACCAGGCTGAGAACTGAAATGCAAGGATGTCGGAATGTGAGAGAGGGGGAAAAAGTGTGTTTGAGGATGTGGACATGGGTGTAGATTTCAAGATGAAGGAAATCGATAGTTCACGGAGTTTAAAAAAACCCTATAATGTGTCGCTCCACCAGGCCTGCAGACTGCCTGCAGTGAGTGGCGCTGACGGTCCGACGCGAGAATGAGGCAGGCTGGTCTGCCTTATAGTCGGATTCGCGTGCACATAATTGGCCCATGTAGGTTGCTTGTGTTTTGGCTAGTATTGGGGCAACTGTCCTACTTACTCACCCTCGTTCATGAGAGGTGCAAATGTCATAACATTTCATTACTTTCTATCAGCGACGTACTATACCACTACTCCACCCACATTCTACCGACCACATCAGTCAGTCATCACCCCATCGTAAGTGACTCAACCGTCTCCAGATCGGACGGTAAGCCACCGAATGTGCACTACATTCTCCCCTGCGACCGTGTTCTAGTATACCATGCAGTCAAAGCGTAAATGTGCAACGCGGGAACCGTGATGAAAACGGGAAACGGGAAACTGGAACCACTCTACTTCTCAACCTCAATGCCGGAATCGCTGGCACTACCCTCGTGGAGAATCGGGCGCGAAGCAGCGAGACCCAAGTAGTTCTTGTAGAAGACAATGTCGCCCTCGTCCTCAACGAACTGAAAGATATAAACAGAAGATATGAATAAGATCTGAGTACTAGGTGCAGAGTACTGACCTTGCACTCCTGGAAGACACGGTAGACCTCTGCCCATCCACCAGGGGGGCCCTGTAACTGAATGCCAGCCTGGTCGAGGCGCTTGCGGAGAGCATACGTAGCTTCCCAACTATCCACGCAATTAGATATAACGAATGAGGATATAGTCGCACCTGAACTCACGCGTTGTAGTGGGGGATTTTGCTGGCGACATGATGGGCCACGTGTGTCTCGGAGATACCGTGGGTAGCACAAGCGCCTATCCAGCCCATGAATGAACCTAAGTCGCCCAGAAGATTCCGGTCAAGCGTAGCGAGGGCACCACGGGGGAACGTGAACTCCGGTGCACGATAGTGAGGAAGAATGGGGTCGGTGTGCTGGAGGAACGTGATAAGAACGAGCCAGTGGTTGACCCTGTGTACAAATGAACAATTACATCCATGAGTCTCATCTCCCAGAGTCAAACATGAAAGCACGTGCCATAGGTAAGGAACGAGATATAGGCGAAGAACCTCGGCGAAGCCACTCTTGTAGCTCCACGCAATCAGGGTGCCGATCCAGAAAAGGATTCCGATGTCTGAGATGATAATCTGCCCGTACTGGTGGGGGCCGAAAATCACGGAGTTGGGATTCAGGTCTAGGAAAGGAATGTAATGTCATCTCATAGGAAGCCGAAGAGAAGGAAAAAACTCACGGTTCGTGCCCGCAGGGTAACGCTTCTGACCGGAAGCGTTCGTGAACAGATACATGGGCCAACCAAAAAGCTGGCAAGGTATTAATCAGATACGCTCGACACGAAACGAAACGCGAGACAAGATGGAATGCCGGTTCCGAACTGATGATAGATACAAGTTATGTCCACGTCATAGAAGTACATACCAGATATGAGCCTGCACCAAACAATGCACCAATAGGTGAGTCGCCGAGAGCATCATAGAGTTCCTTCATAACCTCATTGGAAATGCTTGCACCCCAGATATCTTCTTTTGTGGAGTCAAATGCAGGTAGCTTCACCTGAGACCTGGTCTTGGGTACAAACACCTGGTCTTGGGTCATGTGTCCGGTGGAGGCGTGATGCTTAGCGTGAGAGATGCGCCAAGAATGGTACGGAACACCAAGACTGACGGGACACGATTAGATAAACGGCCTTGTTGAGAATCGGGGGAATAGAAGCTTACCCGGAATGGAGGACCCAACCAACCACATTGTTGATGAACTTGGACTCGGAGAATGCTTGGTGACCACACTCATGAGCGATGACCCATAGCCCGGTAGCAACAAGGCCTGTCGCAAACCCATACAGTGACCAGAGGGCCAAGCGGGCGAAAGGGTACAAGAGAGGGTGCGGGAGGGCGAGTGTTTCGGGGTTGATCAAGGTGTCAAGGTACGTAGCGCTTTTGTAGATGCCAGCGATAAGGAAAAAGTCCCAAAACCTATGGGGATAGGTAAGCGCCAGCAAGGGCGTCGAACATATTCGTTGGGGTACTTACATGTATAGGGACGAGCGGAAAGCCGACCGCTTGAAGCATCGGGAGCTACGGCAGCGACGAGTGAATAATGGAGGGAAGCTGCACATACGACGAGGGGGGACTCACGGAATGGCTGACAGGAGGTCCTTGACAGTAAGGTCGGGGATGACGACCTGTGCTTGGTCGACAACGGTGGTGACACCGTCCTTCGAGAGAGTCTTCATGATGGACGAGAGAAAGAAAGACGCGGGGGGTCGAAACCAAGAGGGCCGTCTATTTGAAAGGAAGGAGAGAAGTGTGACCCGCCCTGTTCGGTGGTCTGAAGAAAGGGAAAACCCAACATTCGATTTTATGGGGTTTTCGGGAACTGCCGACACCACAAATGACAACTCCATTACCGCATCCCGCACTCGCGGCTGCTCTGGAACGTAGTCCAGCGTAGTCCTGACCCTTGGCCGCACCGCTCTATTGCATGATGGCGCCACAAGATTCAGTCCGGCTGCGCCATTTTCACTGTCTCGAAACTCTGTAGAGATGTCTTTGATTTGGACCTGTGTGGTGATCGGACACAAGTTTTTCTCTGGTTTTCAGTGTTTGTGCCCCACCCTGATCACCGCGGTTCTTCCCTCTCTGGCCAAAGCCAAGTCCGTGAACACAACCAGGATCACGCCCATACCAAAACACATGTACAGAGTCAGTTGATCACGATCACGTATACGCCCAAGGCATCACGCCAGAACTCCTATAGCATGTTTATCTACGCACCAGGATTCTCGGAGACAGGGCATAGTCTACTAACGCTATATAAGCACAACAACGGGAACGTTGGTCAATCAAAATCAACAAAACAAAGTAAATGAGTACAGTATACCGCAAGTCCATGAGCAGTCCGTGCGCATAGCTCGATCACCATGATGAGCAACAACTCGGGGGCTGACTAGTCCTCATTGCACGACCTTCAATCGCTCTGCCATGCCCTCCAAGAAGGCGAACCCGTCCTTTGTCACGTTCCGCCCCGCAGTTTTATCCGTGAGCGAGCCGAACTCGGCCACCAAGGCCGCAAGCGCCTTGTTATCCTGCGCCTTACCCACGCCCTGACGCAACTGCCACAGCTTGTTCAGCCGCTCACGGCCCTGCTGTAGGGGCTGCGTGTTCTCCGCGCTATCGATTGAGGCTTTGGTCTTGCCTGTCTTCGTGCGCGACGTGCGGAGGGGGACGATGAACACGGACGGATCCACGAGCTGCTTGTGTAGTGCATCGAGGAACGCAAAGCCTTCTCGCGTGAGCGTCCGCGAGGTGTTGCTCTTCAAAAGCGTCACGAATTCGATGACAAGCCGAGCGAGTGCTTTGTTGTCCATCGCATTCGATGCTTCTCTGGTGAGCTTGTCTAGCTTTTCCGCTTTGGCATAGCGGCGGGCAATGGGAGGGATGTCCGAGCTGTCGCTGATGACGATCACGTTTGTCGTATCCAACGCCGGTTTCTTTATTGGTTGCGCAGCTTTTGGGAGACCATTGGGTTTTGGTTGCAGGTGGGACAGTTGTATGTTCTTCTTATCTCCCAGCACAGGTCGGTTCTCCAACTTGAGACCCGCGAGATCCTGAAGGACCTTTTCGATCGCGTTGGAGTCATGCGCGCGAGCACGCGCTGGCGGCTGCAATGATATTGGATGAGGCACATCCGTCAATGTCGATGAAAACAATCCTCTATGGGCGACCCTCAAACGGCATTTAACACTGAGACATACCTTGACAATGGTTTCGGAAAGAGGCCAGATGAACGACTCTATGTCATGATATCCTGATTCTTGGGCGAGGTCGAGGAAGAGGTCTCTGCAATATGCGTAGTCTGGCTTCGCAGCAAATGTCAACCGGCGGCAGTGCCGCAAGAAGTCCTCGAATTCGATCGGCAGTCCGCGACAGACGTCCTCCGGCAGTGCAGCGCGCTTCTGCCGCTTCAAGCGAGCATGTGCTGTCTCGTCTCTGGGTATACCGTCTCGGGTCCAAGAGAGTCCGTTGGGTGTCAAAAGGTGGATTAGAAGCAGAGCTGCAGCCTCGAGGTCGTCTCTCCGAGATGCAGCTAATACAAGCTGTCAGCAAAATTGATGTCCGTGCACATTGGGCTTCAAACCTCACCTTTGCCACGACAGTGCACGTTGACGCTGGAAAACCAATAATTACCAATAAAAGCGTCGGGTTTGATATTTGTTATATGCTTTCTGGTCCTTAGATCGATATACGTCGTTGAGAATCCAAAGTCAATCATGTAGAGGATTTTTTCGTTCGGTTTGAGTCCCAGAGCAATATTTCCGAGCTGAATGTCGCGGTGCAAGACTCCGCGCGAGTGCATGAATTCCAATCGGGTGATCTTCACCAGAGCACAGCGTGTCAGCCAAGCAAAACGTGACGCAAAACGAACAGGATGGGGATGGACATATACCGAAGATGAAAGGTAAGGAGAATGACGCCCAGAAGACTGACCAGCTGTACAGCGATTGAACACACAGTCCGCATATCCATGGTGGCCTTCCCATTCTTCCGATATATCTTGTCTAAGCTGTCTCCCAGTAAGTCGATGGCGAGGTAGTCATATTTTCCTTGTACACCCGCTGTCCAGAGTCTCGGCATGCCAATGCCGCCCTGGAGAAGTGGATAGATGGCGCGCTCGCGGCAGTTGGTAGGGTACTCGATGTCACGATCTTGGATTTTGAGGGCCACAGTGTGTCCAGATGTGTCATAAATATTTCGCGCTTCCCACGTCGCGCCTGCAAAACGAATCAACCTGGACACGAGGATCATGGTGATGGAAATAAAACACACCAGACACGCCCGAACCGAGTGGACGAATGAGGGCATAGTTGGCTATGCAATCCGGAAACGTCATCGTATTCTAGGAGTAGGATAGTTACAAACAAAAATTTCGATAGTGCGATACGGGAGTAGGATGTTCTCATAGGCTCGAGTCTGCACGACGTTTGAGAGAGGCGTTCGCGCGCGTGTAGGAGAATGTGTGGGGCGTCGAAGGAAGCCCTCAGTCTTTTCGGGGAAATACTCTGTATTTTTGACCAGGTCGAGCTCTTCGAAGTGGCGACGTCGATTGAGCGATCAGTATGGTAGTGGTTGGGGGTGTGGAGGTTTGCAGCTCGAAAGCAAAGAGGCCGAGGTAAATGATCACGGGATGTTCAAAGTGAGGGGCGTGATCGCGTTCTGTATTCGGAGCCGACGAATCGGCTCTTCTGCCACAAGCGGACGCCGTCGAAAAGACGCTGTAAAGCAGTGTAAAGCCAGAATCTGACTCCTATATAGTTATAGGCCCCATATCCCCTCGGAGGATGGGAGAGCTTTTGTGATGCCAAGAATCATGCTACTGAGATACTCCTCCGTGTGTTTGTCCATTGCGGTCGTGTCCGCGCCTTTGCCGTATCAACACTGCACGACGACGGAGTTGAAGGATTTATTCATCCCAGATATTCACTGGGCGATGTCAAACAGCTCACAGTGAAAGCATCTTCTTCGCCGAGAAGCTCTACGAGATACAGTTGGATCCGCCTGAAGGATGCAATCACTTTCCAACATGCAAAAACACCAATTGGTAAGTATCTCTCTATGTCTTTATTAATATTAGGACGCGGTGATCAACGTTGATGTCCTGGCATGATCGCATTAAACATCATTGCTACATGAACAATAGTTTAATTTTGAGCGTCTGTTTCCGAAACTGAGATAGGTGAGCTTCCCGGGGCCTATTGGGATGCGCCTCGAGGTAGCTGAAGGTGCTTAGGGTTCACTTTGAAATTTGTTTTTGTCCGGGTCAACTGTCAAATCTCGGACGATACTTGTGTCGTACGCTTCGAGACATTCTTGGGCCTTTACATGCTCACTCATATGTATACGTCGGGATGGGGCCGAGAAGTCACTACTACAGTCACATGCCCCAAGTCGCCGAAGGAAAACTACACCAGAGTGAAGGGGCTGTATTTACTTCCTGGTTTTCATACAAGATCTACTATTGTCCTACCGATACAGAGCCAAAAAAAGACACAAACACAACATCTCAAGCTTGATACACAGTAGGCAGACCCACAGCTCTAAACGTAATCCCCAACGTACTGGTTCGTCTTACCACTCAGCTCCGCTTGCCTTTGGAGTGCCTGAGGCGCATCGAATTGGTCCATCATGACCTCGACAAGCTGAATCGTCTCGGCCGCCGCGAACGTCTTGTCGTCTAACAAGTTGGACAACTCGGTCTTGTTATGGACAGTGTATGACTTGGGTGCGGGCTTGAGATCGGCAGGCGCAAAGACAGTCAAAAGCTCGGTCCATTTCCTATTCCCATCGGAGAAACAGATTGTGATGTTAATAAAGGTGCTTGCGGAACAAGGTGAATCTTCACGAACCAATTGACGATGTCGTTGTACTTGCGCACTTTGCCGTGAAGCCAGCGCTCGATGGTATAACCGCTATTATTGAGCACGAATATGATGGGCTTGAGCCTGAGGCGCATCATCGTAGAAAGCTCCTGCACCGTCAGCTGCAAGCTCCCATCACCAATGAACAGGATCGTGCGGCCCAGCTGCATATCGCGCGCCGCAAGAGCAGCCCCAAGGGTGCTCCCTATCATACAACGCTTAAGCATCTCCATCAGATGCAGAGGTTGTTAAGAAAGACACGTACCGACAGTCCACCCAATGCTCCCCCACAGGATTTGGCTCACGAATATGCTGTCACGAGGCAGCGGTACGTCAAGCACGCCAAAGCTCGATGTGCCAGTTTCGGATACGATAACATCCTTCTCTTTGAAAAAAGCAGCCATGCGCGGCCAGAGCCAAGCCTGCGAGATGATCTCACCCATCGGGTCATCCGTGGGGAGCACAGCGCTAAAGCGCGGCACATGGAGGGCTCGCGCGTCGTCTGAGAATGGATGCAAGCGCGCGGTCAACTTCGGCAGTAGCTGCTTCATCCCGATGTTAGCGAAGCGAGCGTATTGCACCATGGTGTGGTCAGAATGGAGCTACAAGGTCGGTGTGCTTCAGTTGAGGGTAGGTTGCGTGATGAAGATGGGAGTCGGAGACTTACCTCGATAGTAGAGACTTGAGGGATGCGGTAAGTGAAGTTGCCGGTGTTGAAATCGGACTTGAGGCCACCGACGGAGAGAATGAGTTTAGCAGATTCGACTTTCTCCTTGATCTCGGGATGCGAGATGGAGCCGACATAGATCTAGCGACAGTCCGATGAGAAATTGTCGCTGCGCCTGATATTAGAGATACTCACACCGCCGTATCGCTCGTAGCCCTCCCACACTGCTGTCTTTCCCATCGGGGCCGAGTATACGGGGAACCCAGTCTTCTCGATAAGCTCCCACGCCTCGTCCTTCACACGGTGCCGGATCGCACAGGCGTCGATGAGAATGATCACGTCGGAGCCTGCCTGCTCAACGAGCTTGATGATCTCATTGAGTACAAATTCTTCGACCTCCGGATCATTCTGTGGTGGCCTGGGCGCAAGAGGCGTGTCAAGTTGACCACGCGGGATCTTCTGATAGACAAGATCGGTGGGAAGCATCAGGTAGACTGGGCGGGCCTGTACCAAATTGATTTAATGTTTGAAATATGAGAATAAGGTGAATGAGAATTCATTTACCACTGTAATACAGTCGGTGAGAATACGATCGATCTCAGAGGCTGCGCTCAACTTGTCCATGAGCCGAGCATGAGACCAAGTGAATTGTTTGGAGACCTCAAGGTACGCATCGTATCTAGTTTCGAGACGTAAGCGTTCGATAGTCAACTGCGAACTAAAAGATTGTATACATACCTGCCATCGCCCAACGTGTGATGCAACATTGGCTTGTTCTTCTGTTGCGAAGTGCTCGGGACACCGGCAATGTGAAGTACGGGGACCATTTCAGAGAAAGCCCCCGCAATACCGTTGATGGCGCTCAGTTCACCGACACCGAATCTGCAAACTTCGTTCAGCATCTGGGCACATGCAGAGCCCTGGGCTCTTGGAGTGGGTTTTCAGAAGGAGAGGGGAACGTACGTAGTGAGCACAACCCCGAGGCTGTTTTGTTTGACGCGAGCGTAGCCATCTGCAGCATAAGCAGCGTTCAACTCGTTACTGGATTGTCAAGCCAGTGAGGACTGGATGTTAAGATATAATTGACAGTGAACTTACCAGTTGCCGATCCACTCGATCTTTTCGTGATCTTCTACCAAGTCCTGTATAGATAATCGGCATCGGAGGTTACCACGCTCGGAATATCAAGACATACGAGAAATCCTGAAAATAATTCAGTGCGCAAAACCAACGGCACGAGCAGAAAAGTACTGACCTAGATTGAAGTCACCGGGGACTCCAAACATGGACTGCAGCAAAACGATCGCACTCAGATAAGATTCTACGGAGGGATCCAAAGAGACTGACGGTAACGCCAAGTTGGGCTAATCTCTCAAGAAGATAGGAACCGATAGTTATTTCTTCAGACATCTTGTACGTCGAGTAGATTGAGATGAGGGGTGATGAGGAGATGGGATGAGGGAGGGGCGGTATTTATATGGAAGATGTCGTCGGGAGGAATGGGATGACCACCGGGATGAGCAGGACCTCCAGACTGGGCGAAAATGGGTCGAAAGCCGCGGCCTGTGCAGACGAGGCGTAGATCATCGTGCATTTTGGGAGGGTCAGGGCCTCGAATCCGATTAACCTGGCCACGACGTCACTCGGCTCACGTGTCGCTCCAACGCCAGCCGTCTTGGTTCCCTCGACGCACTGATCGTCGCAGCTCGTCGCAGACCCTCGGTGCGTCTCGATGGAATATGCTCACTCTTATAGGACACAACACTTTGCTTCGGTTGAAGTAGTGAAAAGACAAAATCGTGACATGGCCTCGTGTGGGAACCGCAGATTGCACCTTCAACTATCTGCGGGCTAATTATGGCGCAGGTTCTGGATGATACTGGGACATTCTGGTAACATTAAAACTTAGGATCCCTCCCATCTTACAACATTACGATGTAAGCTACATCGTCGAGACCGCCGCAAATTTATTTGAGTCCGACATCGTGAGATCATCCGGCCACAACCAATCTATCACATCCTATCTACCCCCTTCTGCGACTTCGAGTATGACCTATGAAACACTCTCCGCTATCACCATCAAGATAACACTGGGCCATCCATCATCACATCAACTCGGCCGGCCCTCCAACCCCTCCGCACACTCTCCCACAGGAGTTATCAAAATATATCCTTGACAGATAGTCGTTCGCTTCTAACAAGATCATCACGGCGTTTCGGTTGTTCGTGCCCATACCCAGCTGAATCCGTTCAATATTCGCTCTGCTAGCCCACATTGAACGACCCACCGCATGATCTCAGGCATATAATCATTGTTCCAACACGGCTTACTCATCGCAATGCCTGACGAACGCCCGCACACCTCGTCTTTGACGGACACGCACACCAGTTGCAGATCATTGCTTTCTGCTCAATCGTGGAATGGTTGTGGGACGATGTCGTCTATCGCGCGCCGCTTGACACTGGTCTCGCCTTTTTGTTGCAGGGTCCTCTCTTCCCTCTGTGAAAGTAAGACATTGTTCAGATGGATTTCCCATCGCCCCCTTTCTCTAAGGGGGATGCGCGATATCTCAAGTGACCGCTCGGAAATTTGACCTCAGTTCTTTTTTGAAGACAACGGTGAAGTCGGTAATGTGTTTCAGCATATTTTCCGAATGTATGAAATACAAGTACAGTGCATCATATACAGTGCCTCAACTGTAGACTTTAAGGCCGTTGTCCGTGTGTAAGGAGACTAGATATCATGCAAAGATAGACACAACAGCCAGAGCTAATAGATATCATGCAAAGATAGACACAACAGCCAGAGCTAAGACCCGTAAAGGAGGATAACAAGCTACATGCGGAGATGAAAGGGGCATATTCGACGAGAAAAAATACAAAGTTCAGCATATAATAACAACCAAAGATAAAAAGGCCCTAATTGAACCTCAACCGATCCCCCAACGCGTCCGACAACTCGATTTCATGATCGTTAATAAAGTTCGCACACCCGACGATAGCGACATCGTCCATAGACGATCCGTCGAAGACACCCCTGCCGACCGCGTCGTCCGTAGCGACAACTCTAGATCGCAAGGCGGATACGATCGCTTTCCCACTCAGCCTTTGACAGTTGTACAGCTCGAGGCTCTTCAGCTGCGGCAACGCGACAGAGCACCGATACCGTGGGGTCCCGCTCTCCTCGTCCCAACCCATAGGCCACCCGCCATTATCCTCATCTGACCACGGTGTAGTCCAGGGTGAAAGCATCTGCACGACGCAATCCGCCATGTCCGATGCGACAATGCGAAATTCTTCGAGAGAGGATGCGCGCTCGAACAACCATCGGAAATCCTTCGTCCGCATATCGGCGTAATCCATCTCGAGTACGCGGAGGGGTGGATCACAGCGCTGGAAGAGGCTGCGCAGTCCCATGCCTGTCGCGTGGTCGCTGTATGGTGACTGAGAAAAGTCGCCTTCGTCGTCGCTATCGCCGTCTTCATGGACCTCATCGTATTCGCCCTCGTCAGTGTCGGGATGAAGAATGATAGTATGCATGGGTATAGGTGAGAGAGGCTCTATATCAAAGGAGGCGGTTGAAGTGGACTGCCATGTCCGCCGATGCGATTCGGTCGCTGGTGCCAAGGTGCTTCGCTTTCGTCGCCGACGTGAAGAGTATAGATTATAGATAGGGAAACTGAAGTCAACATTCAGGTGTTCGAGGTAAAGTTCCTTCAGATTTGGCGTGTCAATGTACGATAGGATAGTGCGCGTGCAGAGCGTGCTGTGTAATACGAGAGAGCGAAGGCGAGGAAGAAAAGGGACCGGTGGTGGTCGCTCAAAGTCTTCGGGTCGTATCGCGGCCTGAAACATGCTACCCGTGAAAGAGAGGAACTCGAGCACTGGACATGCAGTCAGAAACTGGAGGAAATCGATAGGATGGATCTTCAAGACAAAGGGGGATGTAGGCTTCTCCTGAATGAACAGGGATACGAAGCGGAGGGGCTCGAACAGGGCTAGCGGTAGCCGCGAGAGCGAGACGTCCATGAAGAGGAGATTCGACTTCAGCGGAGTGGGGTGTGATTTGAAAGTGTGAAATATGATTTGATCTTCTGTAGATACCTGACCACCCACAAGGGCCTGCTGCCCTGGATCTACGCTGATATCCAACTGTTCAAGTCTCGGCTCGCCAGTCCCTGCTGTCCAAAACTCACGAAAATGAACATGCTCTACTCTGTTCCCCTCAATAGTGCAGGACCTCCATCGATTCAGATGGGGAAGAAATGGCGAGAGAAATGGTAAAACATTATCTCGGTTAGAAATAGAGATGTCAACATCGAACTGCAGGCTCCGTGATCGAAGAAGGAACGTCTGAGAAAGACCAGTAGAGCGCTCCGTCGTTACTTGTGAGTCATCGAGGACAATCCATTGAAAGATACGTGGCGAGAAGTTAGTGATCTCCTCCCATCGGCGGCATATCCTCCCGAGAATGATGGGAGTCAGAGCAGTTTCATGCGCGCAGTAGACAAAGATTTCGATGAGTATCTCGACTGGGAGGCGATCAATTGGCGAAGTGTTCTCGCGAGTCTTGAGCCAGTAAATCTGGGACCGGAGGGCATCCATAGGAGCAAGACTAAGGACAACAAGCGACGAACCCTACGGCGTGTGTGTTATGTGGGGTACTTGTGGGGTGTGCAGCGTGAGCATCGTGAGAAAATCGGTAGCCTCACGCCTGGAGGAGTTAGATGAAACATGTTGAAATTGTAGCCAGTGGAACAGAAGAACATTGTCCAACTTTGCGGACGGTCGAAGCGAGGTAGAGCACAGAGATGCGTCTTCCCAAATTCACAGCCGGACCAGTTTCTAAGACCAGAAGGGATCGCAATGTAAGTGCATATGAGTCCCTAGAGGCGAATAGAAACACCGATCCCAGATTGTTTCAATAATCCGACTCCCACTTTTCAGTGTGATGTACATTTATTTCACTTGTATGCCGGAAGGGCGATGAACTCGCCTTCATAAGCCTTCATAAGTATCGGTTTCTCCAGGTCTTTCCAACGCGTAACTGCAACATGCAGCCGAATCTCCAAAGCTATTAGTCATCTACCATTCTCCCACGCGCCAACAGACGCGAACCCGGTGCACAACCGTCCGCAGATCTTGAAAACCACCGATGTCGCGCTATATGCTCGCATCCAATGGTCCTGGGTTTGAGAATGTCATGGTGAACCCAAAATATGCAAAACTGTGTTGGCGCTGGCCCAGTCGTGAGCGTCATCTTCATGAAGCACAAACTATCAATTACATAATTTAAGAACTGCATAGGAGCGGCTGCTGACTTTGAACCCAGTTTTGAACTCTAATCGCCCATACCGCACATCGCCCTCATCGTCGCGCCCGCCGCTCTCCGCCCTCATCCTCAAGATCCCCATTCTCACCATTCAAAATGCCTGGTGTACGTGATATCAGGTCAGTATGGCTGAAGATTCTTCAGATTTCGTTTCACATGGATGTCTGCAGCGCAGAAGCTTTCATTACCGCATACGCCTCCCACCTCAAGCGTTCGGGCAAGCTCGAGGTGCCCACTTGGGTTGACATTGTCAAGACAGGTGCCTACAAAGAACTCGCTCCCTACGACCCCGACTGGTACTACGTCCGCTCAGGTTTGGCTTTTCGTCCATCACACGTCGCAGGCTTTGATTTAACACTTCAGTATATTCTTTTTAGCCGCTGTCGCACGGCATATCTACCTTCGCAAAGATGTCGGGATCGGTGCCCTGACAAAGCTCCATGGTGGCCGAAACCGTCGCGGAAACCGTCCCTCACACCACGGCGATGCGTCTGCCTCTGTGCAGCGCAAGGTTTGTCAGTCTCTCGAGAAGATTGGTGTCCTCGAGAAGTCCGCAAACGGTGGCCGGAGAATTAGCCAGGACGGTCAGCGGGACTTAGACCGGATTGCGACCGCTGTTGTTGAGGCAGAGCGGGAGGAGGCTGATGAAGATGAGGAGGTTGAGGAGGAGGATGAAGAATAGAGTTCGAGCGGCTCGTTCGGGCATGGGTCACCAGGTGGTGTATGGTTTTAAACGGCCCTCTCATCTTTTTTATCATTGTATGACCACATGCGCCTCACACAAAATATGGCATCAGCTCTCTCTATCCATCAGGACCATCTCTCCGTCTGACGCCCAGGTAGGCTGCCCACCGTTCACTGGCCTTCCGGGGAGAATCCAATCTTGTCACAGCCGATTGGACACACCTATCTCACTCGGATTCGCAGTGGGTTTTGGTATCGTAAAGTAGCCGGTGAACATGTTATAGAACCATGGCATCCATTCGGCCATTCTTTTCTTAGATATGGCGTTCATTACAAGGAGAGGAACTTTTTTCAAAACGAGCTAACATTGACCTTATCTTTTGGGGTTGTCCTCATTGAAAGGCTCCGGATCCTCTCTTTCTCTTGGCTCCGAATTTCATTCCATCATCTAGGTACTAGTCCAGGCTGTTCACAAGGATTCACAGACACCCACCTGTACCCAATAGACCACAACAAGCACTTTCACCAACGAAACTGGCTTTTCTCGTGCTCAACAGTTCTGATGTTCTCGAAAATTTCCCCCAAAGCAATCCATCCAAAACTCTTCGCTCCAAACGATGTCTCTTCTGATCGCGATACCATCCATGCCGCCCATGCACGATACAGCGATTCTCCATCTGTGGTGCTTTCCTCTCCCTCCAGTCGCTGCTTGGTTTCTTTGACGAGGACACTCGTTTGTTCGCGCAGATTTGCCATCGCATCCTTCCTTCTCTTCTTTTGTGAACACTTCGCTACGATAGTCCCAACCACCGCTTCTTCCTCTGTCAACGTAGCCCCGCGATGATTTGAAACGGTGTTAGCAGCACATATACTTTGCAAATCCCGGGCGTAAGTGTTGAAGATTTCGATCGCAGACTCTAGATAGTTGCGATCGGGCTCGATGCTATCGATGAATGGGGTGATTCGATTTACTATCGCAAGATGGAGATGATCTTCATGGTCTTGGAGGGACAGTTGCTCGAGGACTGTCTCCAACGATATCTCGCGGTCAGGGTCCAAATGCCGTCGCGCCAAACGTCCTGCTTGCTTTGCGTCCTCTAAAGCCGGCAGGTCAATCTTGCGGAACAACTTGCCAATAGCTTTTTGGCTGAGGTAGAAATCCGCCGAGGATTCTGCGTCAACTGTCTCCGGTGCGTTCCAGTCTGGCCTTGCATTGAATAAATACCTTGGGATTTTGTCGAGGGGGACTGGCTTTCCGCTCTTCGGAAAATCCACTGCATCGCTGTGGATTTGACCCAGTTGTAGGCATGCAGGATGGAAGATGCTTTTCTCGCTTTGATCAGCAATCACTAGCCAAGTCACCGCGACTAGACCAAGAACCTAACGAAACGAAGCTCGACAATGAGAATCTGAGTGGACGGAGAGATCGGAGACGTACGTCGCTGTTCACGTAGTCGGCCACAAAGTCAGCAATATCGTCTATCGTACTCGGGCGATCGAGCAGCTTTTTGGGTGCGGGGTTGTAAGCCGCTGGCTCATAATTAACACGAGGCAGTAGCTCTGGCATTGCTGTAACGTTGTACAAGTCACCATCCAGATCGCCACCTCCTAGGTAGGAAGGCAAAGGTCGGTCGCCTTATATATATCGGAATGTATGAATATCTGACCGTCAATTAATTAAGGCAGAAGTACACACCTTTAACAGAGAAGACAACAGTGTTCGGGAGCGATTCCTTCTCGAACGGGGATCCTGGTGGGGGGCGGCCAATGGCCCTCACAATCTGTACATCGCCAGGATGGATGGTGGGTGATCTTGAGATGAGAACTGGTCCATCCAGGTAGAACTTGGAGCCATCTTGAGGATGTATGCAAACGAACACTTCCTTTTCCTCAAGGTACCCGTCAATGTCAGCCACACCGACCAAGGTATAGCCGTTTGGAACAGGGATCCTCGCGTGTTGTTTCAAGTCACGCAGAATGTGATGCTTCCCGAATTCCAGCATCTGCTGATAAAACCCATCGTCGCTGAGCTGATCTATGCCGAGTTTCGAGAGACTGCGAAGGATAGAAGTAAAGCGATAACTTGTTCCCAGGCCGAACTGATCAAACATTTTCGCCGATGCCTCCAGTGATTCTGTGGACTGTTCGACATAGTCGACAGCATCATTCTGCAGATTTTCAAAGACGGAGTATGGGACACCCAGGCTCTCGAGTATCATGATCAGGGGTCGATTGAGGTAATATTTACTCGGCTGTGTAAACGAGGAGGCGATCTCGACTTCGAGACTGTTCGGGGCTTCAAATTTGATCATGGAATGGCGCAGGCAGATAGCACGCCCAGAGAGCCTGTGGTCGATACTGATCATTCCCTTTGATCCTTGGAAGCGGATTTGGAACGCAGACGGGTAAGGCACGGCACGATGCGCAGACCGTTTTCGTCGCCGTTGTAGCTCCTTCCAGATTCCGCGGGCCAGTTCCTTGGACATTGTTCCAACACCGTCCGTAAAGCACCATTTTCCCACCTTGATATCGTCTATCGTCATGATTTCTTCCACCTCTACCAGCACGGAAGGATCGGTGGCTGTGAATGCCTGCGAGATCCTGGCTCCGTAGCGAGCTGGGCACCTGATCAAATCCTGATCGAAAGAAAGGTTGTCGAACTTTCCTATGCGGTCGATGATGGTTTGGGGGTGAAGTCGCGTGCTAATTGGGTCGTGACGCACAAACCACACCGTGTGAGATTTCAGTGCGGATTGAGAATATCCAAGGAAACGAAAGTCGCGACCCGCGACCGAAAGTCCTTGATGCAGAATTTTGTTTATCCATATGTTAATGAACGCTGACCCGTCTACCTCCCTGTCATGCTGGTATTGAAGTCCATTTTCGTCAATAAAACTGACGCGAATGAAGTTGTCGTGGTCCTGGGAATACATTCGCATGATCCGGTTCGAGCGGTCTGGTAAAGGCCCTATGAGCTGTATAGTGGTTGGTGTCACGGAGACATTGTAGCTGTAGAAAAGGTCATCGGAGGGAGGTCGTTGCGATGACAGAGGCCGAGTGGATGTCAGGAATTCGCGTTCGCAGCGAATATATAAGTCTTTAAATGTTGCGCCAGTATCATAGCTGCCTTCTGGATTCCATAAATACTGCTTGGCCTGGACACCGAAATATTGCAACACATCGGCAGCAAGAGCATCGCCACTCGAATCGACGAGGTGGTCGACGCGGTGCCGAATTGACAAGATTTCCTGTAAGTCGGCGGAAAGCGCTCGTGAGATAGCCTCCACCTGAAATGCTACTTTCCAATCCAGTCCCCGTATCCAAGAATAATAAGAGTCCAGCCTGTCTTGGGAAAATAGATCACGGTGAACCACCATGGGCAGAACATCCTTCGGGGCGCGAAGATGGACAAGCCTAGCAAGACGCCTGAAGTCCTGCAATGCATGCCGGCTGTGACAAACAACACGTATAGCCAAGGACGCGTAGGGAAGAACGCGCCTATAATCCGGGTCATCAAATAGATAAAGACTCCGCTTTCGCTTAGTCTTTGTCTGCCCCAAGAGTTCTTCCATCGCAGATATTAGTTCGTATTCGAATTTCGGATGGGATAGCAAGGAAAAAAAGATGGCGGGTTCGTTGACATTATCGATACCAGTTGCAATCCAGGAGACCTGAGAAATGTGGATTACTAGTGAATTTTCGGTGAAAAACTCCGCGGCCTTGATGCGGATCTGTCGGTTTTGTGCCGAGAAATTGAGTTCGCAACAGTCTGAAAAAGTCTTCTCCCATTCGACGGACAAACACCCGTCTCGTGTTTCCCAACCGAATTGTATGCTTTTGATGGGAATTGAACTTTTCTGCAGCTCGTTCGTCAAAGATTGCCTCTCTTGCAAGACAACAGGGTCTTGATATGGAAGGCGCTGAATCTTTTCGAGGACGTGGGTTTGGACTTCATACTTGCTCGGCGAGAAATTGAGTGTTTTCCCGAGCAAGCGAATGGGCCATTGAGGAAACTGGCCTCCACAATCCTGTAGGAATTTTTGGCCTATGTCCACTGTCGGGACGGTCAATGCGCCTATTCCGCGATGGCTTTGCCGAGAAACCCCGTTTCTTGACGGAAATAATCGGACGTCGAAATTAGCGTACGACGCAGAATAACGCTCGTATGAGCTACTGTGGAGCACTTCAGCAATTGCTTTTCGCAACTGAGTTTCTGTGGTATTGATATGAACATTGGCAATGAAAATCTCCATGCCGCTGCGAGCGGTCACCCGTGGATGTCTTATATGATGCTATACACAGAACGACTGTCTTCCGTGTAAGGTCAGCCACGGAGACCAATATGATGCGAAAGATGAGAGCGGATGGCACTCACTCTGCCGGAGCAGACGAATGTATTTGTAGGTGTACGGGGCGCGATGTGGAGGGATTCCGTAGGTTTAACTTTGAGGCCTTGAGAGACAGTACTTAGGCAAGCTGAGCACCTGCGTAGGGAAGCCCCCAGTGTCACACTTATTCTTTTCTCTCCCTCTCATCAGCTGCGACCATACACATGTCTCCGGCTAATCATAGAACCAGATATGTCTCCTGCGGTCTATACAAAAAGGGAAGGAACCGTCGAGACTGAAGCGGAACGCTGGAATGGACAGCCTCGACCACGATAGCAGGTACCCATGATCAAAGTACAGCTGCGAGCGTGTGAGCCTGTGAGACGGAACAGGGAACAAAATACACTCACGCAGAGCTGCGCGAGGCTGTCTACGGACGAGGCGTTACAGCTGCCTTCGTTGATCGATCGCGCTGCGCGACTTCATGGACATCTGACGTTATAGGGCTGTGGCAGTATTGACTGCGTTTGGCTTGACCTTATCGTGCCAGCGCCAAGATGCTGCGAACTGCTTATACCACGGCCCAACGCGCATCGCCTAGTCCCGTTCTTGTCAAGTTGCCACAGTCGATATCTCAGAGTTCGTACTATGCGGTCAGTGACATGAATTGTGCGCGTGATGGCTTGATTTTGGCGACAAGTCGGCATCACTAAATCTCGAAATGACTCCATCCTGAGGACTAGAAATCAGACACCGTGAAGACAGAGTTGGTCCGGTCACGAGGGAGCCTTGGCATGCCTCGGCGAGACACTGAAGTTGCCGCAATGGAAGGTCACGAACGTGATGCGCTGACTCATGATGCATTCAAGGTGCATGATGGCAAGGCGAACTTGTTGCTACATGTTGCTGGATGTTCCCAACCAGTTTCCCGAAGACACGAATTGACCAAATGATACTATAAATATAAGTAACCGGCATCATGAAAGAGGGGCGCAAGAAGTTGCTCAGTAGAAACGGAGTTCTAAAGACGTAAGTAGGATATTTTCCAAAGATGGGAGGACGGTTAGAAAGTGCCAAAACTGTACATGATTCTCAGTATCATCATACCAGATACAGCGTACATGGAACAACAACAGTGAGGTAGATCATCAAAAAATCATCAGGCGGAAGTGAAGGGGCGGCGCTTCGACCAGACATATATCACATCACTTGGTATGAGGGGTATACTCCGCCACCTCAGTGTCGACCGTGATCTTGACACCGAGACCGGGTGTCTGCATATCAGCGCGCGCGTCCAAAGGCGCGACGACCTCCTTGGTATCACCCTCGTGCACGCTGCTCTTGTTGTCGCCGGCGTCGATCCAGTGCTCGGCCTTTTGTGCGATGCCGTCGAGCGTGTAGGTCGGCGCGACGCTCTGGGAATTGATTTGGAGAACGTTGGGGCCATATGCGCTCGGGTGCGTGCGCGAGACGTTGCCGCGGGAGGCCGAGTTGGAGTTGGAGCTAGCAGTGACCGAGGCACCCGCGAAAGAGCCGCCCGAGTGGAGCGAGCCACGAACGGAGAGAATGATGCGAAGGGTCATGGTTGTCGTGATGACAGCGGTCATGCTGGGTACGAATACATTTGTAAACGCCAATAGAAGCTTGCGTGACTGGACTTACCTAGTGACTATGGTCTTGACGCTGTCATCAATACCAGTGGGAGTGATGATGAACCAAAATAGCATGTTGACCATGTTCACGATCCAAATTGCCTAGGCCGAAGGCGTCAGGATCGCGCACCTTCTACGGAACTTTCGCACTTACGGCATACAGATTGAGACCGTCACGTAGCATCAACTTCCACGGACTGAGCGGTTTGACTTGGAGAGACTGCATCGAACGTGAAATTGCCAAGGCAAACTGATATGGCATCATCAGCCAAAATCGTTAATCATGACGCGTGTGAAACACATACCGACGTGGTATACAAGAGAGTGGCGGAGACCCAGTAGATACCGACCCAGTTGTGTTTGGGTCCGGCGATGCAGCCCTGGCCATCCTCCAAGGGAACAGCTAATGGAGTTCATGAGTGTGATGTGCTGCGGGCAGGAAAGCAAGACGTACAACGGAAGAAACCACAAGAAATGGCGGTTATGACAATTTGAACGCCGAGGAGCGCGCCCATGACTCCCAAGACTGAACGGCTCTTGTCATGGATAGCATGCACCCGAATGACATGGACAGCTGGACGAGAAACGAAAGTGAGAAACTGGAGCGCGATGCCTGACTGACGGGAATACCACGCACTCGAACAAGCGGCAAGAAGGAAGGCGGTACAGATAGGCTCGAAAAGGAAGAACTTTTGGCACATCTGGACGCATGGTCAAGCGTGTGAGACTCGGTGAGAGTACCGAAAACATGATATCAGAGACTTACCGATCGCGACCAGCTCGAATCGAAGAATGCGACACCTGATGGTCACTATACGCGTCAGACAATACGGTCGTTGAAGCTTTTGCGGACCGGATGCAACGCACCAACGATGATGAACTCAACGGGCATGAAGAACCGCAGGAAGTAGTAGATGATCTTGAGGACAGGCCATCCCTCCACCCTGAGAAGCTTCCAGCTCCTAGGACTGAGAACAAGGGTGTCCCATGCCGCGACGGTCAGAGTGCACACGAAGAAATACTTGTGTGCAGAGAGATGAGGGGAGAGGTTGAGGTAGGGAGGGAGGTCGCTGGGGGAGATAGACATGGGGGAGGTCGTGGGGAGGCAGACAACGATGGGCGTCTTGAGGGGGTCAATAAGAGGGTCGCCTGAGCGGGCACTTACCGGTATCTGTCACCGTGGAACAAGATCAAAAAGATCGCGCTCGGAGTAGGCAGAACAAGCACGCGGTCCAGCGGGGTCCCCCCTTTACATTCTCCCACCCATACCATCCCGTCTCCACTCCGAGCCTCTACCCTTTCCCTCCCTCCCACTCACCCCATCTCCATCTCAATGGTCTCCAGTCTCTTTTCTCGTCCTGTGGCCTGCCGCCACCCTTCAAGTTTACCAGACATTCGTGCCCCGAAATAGCCTCAAGCATCAGCGCCTGGATTGCGGCTGCACCGCTATATATCACTTCATCATGTATCGTTCCATGATGATCTTCTCAACAAGTGATTCAGAGAAAATGTAGACGCAATTGCTTCCCGCACGCATCGCCTGCACAGGTTTCAGAACCCTTCCGTGTGGGCCAGCTCGGAACTGTCGGTAGTCGTCTCTGCCCCTCCCTCACGAGCAAACGCCGGATGCAGCGCTCAGATCTAGCTCGACCACGCCTTTCAGCCGCTCTACAACCGGCTATTCTCAAGTCCGTGAAAGCCAGTTTCCCAAAGCTCTTATGGACTCTCCCCAAGGTAAACGTAGGGTAGATCTAAGACGGAAGTCAAGTTTCGAAGGCAAATCAGTCGCCTGATATAAGTATCGTCGTGAAATTGCCCATCAACGATCCATATATACATACGTGCATCGATGTAACGAGGGCGCAGATACGGCGCTTACAGCGGCGGTCAGCTATTGGCCGAACAACTTTGATAGGAACAAGGACGTCAATTCAGCGGCGCGCGTTCCAAAGACGGAGAGGACTTGACAACTTCGATGGACGTCAAGTTGGGGATTCCCTCGTTTGTTCACCCTGTATTGTTATTACTCTGATCTGACACAGACGGCAGTCGTTCTGTGTACACAATCGTGCAAGCTATATGTGGGTAGCATCGTTTCCGCCCAGTGGTAAAAACATCTGTTGGCGAAGTGAGAATAGGACAGATTTCGCCAGCGATGTCATTGATTGTAGCTAACTGGAGTGTGGAACACCACCCATGGCCTCACAGCAGCAGGTCTCTTAGAGATAAGTATTCTTGGTCTAATATCAGACAAAACGAAACGTCGACGGGTCGTTCAAAAAAAGTAGGAATTGTGCTAACCTCGCACGACTCTGGTCGCGGGCTGTACAGAATAAGTATGACAATTATTGCGATAAACAACAAGGTGAGGACTAGATGGGGGAGTTCAGTAGAGATACGATACAGCCAAAACTTTCTGTAGCGAGGTATGCAAAGCGATGGACATCCAGCAGCGTGAGAGCAACAGAAGGAGGAGAAATAGCGACGATGGCGCGCAACATAAGAGGAGAGAAGAGAAGATCGAGCGTATGAAACACATTTGAGAGAGGCATGTGAAAGACGGTAAGGAGCGTGGACATGGGGGAGGTAGTGTTGACAAAATGGAGTGCATGAATCTGGATACGCCCGACGCCCACAGTCCGCATAAGTTCCTATCTTAGCAGCGATACATATATCTGACGGACGAGCCAGGACAGTGATCCTAAAGCCAGGTCTCTTCCGGCTCGTCATCAGGTCTCTTCGGCGTCAAGGACGCATGCTGGACCGATTGCAGCTCGCGCACCAAACGCTATGGGGCGGCGATATCAACGGTTCATTTTCACCAAGCAAACAGTCGCAGAGACGCACCGCGGCCTCGCCTAGCATATCATTCATGTCGATCGGGTTGTTATTCGAGCGCCCGAGCTCGATCCCATACTTCAGCAGTTGCCGCATGAAGAACGGGTTGATGACGACTTCGTCCCCTGATGACGGATCACCGGTTCAACGTCTCTGCACGGGGCAAAGAAAGGCGCGACTACGTACTGTCTTGTATGTTGATCCAGTCTTGCTTCAACAGGACCTCGATGGGCGTCCGTTTCTTCGGATTCCGGCACAAGCACGCCTTCATGCACGCAATGGCGTCCGATTTGACCTTTCGCTTCAAATGCTCGATTCGCTTGGGAGGCGTTCCTTGCCCAGTTGGCTGGGATCGCGACGGCGGCGCGATGGGCGCCGAATACGCAGGAAAGTCAATTTCATACGACATGTCGGGGATGGCCTTCATCTTCTGATAGACAGATAGGTGTTGAAAGGGTGTCTGGAAGTAGATCATCTGGTAGAGGATGCAGCCTAACGACCAGACGTCGCTCGAACGCCCCACTTTCAGGCGACGCTGGCCATCAGGAAGCTCGATCGCTTCCGGGCTCATGTAGTTGACGGTGCCGATCTGGATGACGGAAGCTCAGTCGGCGCCGCATCTATAGCCCAGAATACTTACTTGATGGTCCCGCTGGATGTTGGTCGTGTCGTTGGCGATGGCGTTGGCAATCCCAAAGTCGATCAACTTGAGCTGTCCGCGGACTAACACAAAGTTGGCCGGCTTAAGGTCCGAATGCACGATTTTCTCATGGTGAATGACTAGGACAGCTTCCAGCATCTAGGAATGAATGGAAAAATGTTGATCAGGCGACGGTTGTCGAGGCGTTGGCATGAAGTGCATGCCTGCTGCCAATAATATGCCACCCAGACTAGATTTAATGGTTCCTTTTGTCGCTCCTGAAGCAGTCGAGCCAAGTCTGAGGGAAAATATAAGACAGCCTGCTGACTCCAAACATATGAAGCACTCACCAATTTCTCCACACTCCATGACCAACATCAGATAGCCTCTCGACCCACCGGGACCACGTCGAACCTCACTGTCAATTAACCTGATGATCCTCGAATTCCCTTCCAGCCGCTTGAGGAGAGCAATTTCGTTCATATACCCACTCATAGTTTCCGGATCGGTCTTGTCGAGAGAAACGCGTTTGATGGCATAGATCTCATTCGCGTTGTTCATGACTCGATAGACTCGAGATGAGCCGCCCTTGCCGATCATGTCCAATCGAGCATACGCTTTCTTGTTGACCTATCGTCGGAACAGCGTCGCGTTAGCGTAAGCAGACAACGCCACTACAAAAAAAAGACGTACGACAAGGTTGCGCGTTTTGACCTCACCCACCTGGTTTGAAGGATGTATAGGAGGAAGTGCCGGAGCAAGAGATCTCTGCGAGGCTGGCGGCTGTTGTTGCCCATGCGAGTTTTTGACCTTGGGTTTGACCTCTTCCTCGTCTCTCACATCCCCTGCAGCCCAGGTTTTTCCCACACCATTCCCATTCGCTAGTCCGGGCGGAGCCAGCAGCCCACTGGTCGTCGGAGGTTCCGGTGCTGTTGGACTTCGCTTGTGCCGCGCGGTCGGCGACACCCCATTGGACGACGATGATGGAAGGTCGCGTGTGGAGGGGGACATACGGGAAGGCATCCCATCGACGATTGTCGGTGAAGAGGAGGTCCTGGCTAACTGGGTGGCAGGCGTTTGCGCTTGTAGATGAGGAATCGAGCGCAAGGTGTCAGAGTCTCTGCGTTGATGTCCAAGCTGCGCCCGCAGATGAGAGTGAGATGGATTGGTTGGCGACGGCGTTTGTCGCCGCTGCTGATGTGTCGCTTTAGCCTGTGCTTCCGCAAGTTCAACTACTCTCCCTATTTGGAAGGAGACTGTCAGTCGTTCCACGAGGAAGAAGCATTGAAGCTGCACTGACGTTCCATCTCGACATGGGCCACGTTGTCTAGAGATACCCATGCGATGTTGAGCAAACACGCCAAATACGTGAATGTGAAGATTTCTGACCGTTATCTACAACTCGATCTGGTCTCGCATTGTCTTCAAGAGTACCTCTCCTTACACGGCTCGACGCCAAACCAAGGCTGGAACCCGGTCTTGTCTGTTGAGCTCCGTAGTTACGCGGCGGTACATACGCATGGTTCGAAGAAAAATTATCTTCAGGTGCTGTCAGGGCAACTTGTAAGCTTCATGAGCAGTATATCATTATCGAACGCCGCCGCTGTCAAGCAATGGTGAAGAAAGTAGACAGGCAAGAGAAACATACTAGCAGCTTCACTTAAACTAGCCGATCGCCGTGGACGGCTCGAAGAAGTAATTTGTGATGAAGCGAGAGCACTTGGTTGGCGTACAAAACCATCGATGTGGCGCCCAGCGTCTGACCAGGCTTGATCCTCCGCTCCTGTATCCGTCTCCGACCCGTTGTCCAAATGGTCGGACTCTCCTGCTTCCACCTCTGCTATCTTGTTTATCCCGAAACTACTCTGAAATTTTCGCAGCACGCGCCCAGGGCGGCTTGGTCCGGGCATGATGGATCGGCCAACAGAGGGCCCTGTAGGGAAGGCCAGCGGGGCTCGTTGTGGCACCGGAACGACATCTACTAGAGCGCGGGAGTTGGATGAGGTGGATGGAGGCTGATGTCCAGCACTGAATGAACGCGTGGGAAAGGAGGGAGCCTGAGCGGTAAAATGTGGAGGGTCACCTATGGGGGAAGGTCGAGGGGGCGATTGTCTCCCTGATGGTCCGCCCACACCGACACCATTGGTAGGACTCTCGTGCGACTGCTGCTCGCCCTCAAAATTCTCCTTCTCCTCCTGTAATTCGCGTTCCATTGCGCGGAGTTTTGCGCGGTTCTGTTGAGCCTGTTCTCTGTATTCTTCCATTGTCACGCGACGAGGGCCTCCTGGTTTTGAGAGCGAGGCGCGAGCGCCATCGGGAAGACTTGGACGAACGGAAGACGAGGAGGAGGAGATGGCGGCCGAAGGGGTATGGTTCGGGAGAAGCACGGAGGGGCCGGATGTGACGCGCTGGAATGGGCGAAGGGTAGACACGGACGACATGGTGGCAGGAGAACGACGTTCGGGAGGTTCAGAGCGGTCAGCTCCTGACGGAGAGGCTCCCGGCAAGCTCTCTGAGCGTGATAGAGACACGCGTCGATGGGGATAACTTGATGACACGGGCGGCGACGAAGACATGCGATCATCAGTTATTGATAGCGTCGGCATTTTGGGCAGTTCGGGGGAGTCCACCGGAGTCGGAGGGGACGACACCTGCGAGTTCGTGGACCCGCGGGAGATGCGGACGTACTCGCCGTTTGTCCACTCATAGTCGAAAGAGAGCTCTGGCGGCTCGTCTGATGTAGTGAGGACGGATATCATGGAGGCGGAGAGGGCGGGATCAGCATTGATGTTCGGGGGAGTGGAGAGGGGGGATATGTGTGGGGAGGCGGAGAAGGGCGAGGAGGGGCGGGGGGACGCGGCGGGCATGGTGTGTCTGGTCTACGCGGAGAAAGGGTCAGTTCCCTGCAACGTCCTGTCGAACACGAGGCTGCCACACAGCCCTCGTGACCGCGTTCCCTCCTTTCTCGGCCCACCTTCCCACGCCCTCACGCGTCGCACCCCCGCCCGGCGCGTGTTTCCCTGCCACACCCACCCACTGCCCCATGGCAAAACGACGCGCCGCAGTCGACAGCGACGACGAAGAGCCCCAGGAGGAGGGCCTGGCCGCGCAGAAACGTGCACGCTTCGACCACCACCCCCCCGAAATCGTCGCGTACCAGCCCGAGCCCGAGGCAGGGCCCACCAGACCGACGCGGTCGGCGCGCAGGCGCAAGAACAACCACGACGATGGAGACGATGTGGAGCAAGACGACGAGGACGAGGACGAGCCCCTTGACATGATTCGAGATCAGAACGCCGCAGAAGACTCGGCAGAGCAAGCACGGTTCGAAGAGGAAAATGAAGAACGCATTCGCGAGTCCATCAGGGCAAGGAGTAAACTTGAAGGTGTACGTTTACGAGACATCTCTTACAGCCCCTCCCATTACTCACATAGAGCTTCCTAGGGCATCGCAAAGTTTGGCATTATTGAGGGCGTGGAGATGCACCAGTTCATGTGTCACAAGTATCTCACTTTCAAGTTCGGCCCACAAATCAATTTCATTATAGGTTCGTCTTCTCCTCCCGTCTCAGTCTCGCCGCATTGTCAACTCACCACAATCAGGTCATAACGGAAGTAAGTCGGACAAGCTGTCTTTGTAATCGCTCCGATAGCACACCAAGCCCTGTCTCTCTTGGCTACGCTGCATATTGACTCGATTTCAGGTGGTAAGAGTGCGGTCCTCTCAGCCATCACCGTTGCCTTAGGTGGTAAGGCAACCGCCACTGGTCGTGGAAATGGCCTCAAATCCTTCATTCGCGAAGGCCAAAAGTATGTGGCTCTCGACTCCGCGTTGAATACTACATGGCCATGGGCTTACCTTTGTCCCCAGCGTTTCTGAAGTGACTATCCAACTGAAGAATACTGGCGAAGAAGCCTATCGGCACGATGAATACGGTGACAGCATCGTCGTCACTCGCCACTTTACGAAGGAAGGTTCCTCTTCGTATAAGATCAAGAGCAAAGACGGAAGAGTTGTATCGACCAAGCGTGAAGAGCTATCCGCGATCTGTGATCATATGAATATTCAAGTCGACAACCCCATGAACGTCCTGACTCAAGGTATGTCTTGAATGTCTTTTTGTGTCGTGATTTACCCAAACAGGGCGGGAGATTCCGCAAGGCAATTCTTGAGTGCCTCTCACCCGACTGATAAGTATCGGGTATGCGATATGCGCTTATCTCGTGTTTCGTGGCTCATTTCATTTTCCTTAGTTCTTCCTTCGTGGAACACAGCTGAGCCAGTTGAGCGAGGAGTATGAGACGTGCATGGAGAATGTGTCACAAATGTCGAAGGTCCTGTTGCGCAAGAAGGAGGCTCTGCCAGATCTGGAACAGCAATTCAAGGAGGCGTCGGCACGGTTCCAGGAGGCATCAAAAGCCAGACAGCAGAAATACCTTGCGGATGAGCTCAAGAGAGAGCTCGCGTGGGCCCACGTCGCCGTGAAGGCCGAGGTATGTACATCGCGTTTACGGTGCATTCACGGCTGCTGATATGTTGATCATCTATCGTCCAGGAATTGCAAGGGAAGATGGAGGAGCATGCTAAGCTGGCGCGTCGATTGCCAAAGATTCAAGACAGTCTGAAGAAAGCCGAGGTTTGAGTTTTGTTTCCTATTTGGAAGTGAGGAGTACTGATGCAGGTCGCTTTTCAGGAGGAGTTGGAGGCTGCAACCGAAGAAGTTAAGAAATACGAAGAAGAGCATCGGTCTCTGGGGAATATCGACCATCTGCATCAAAGGAAACGCGAGCTTGATGAAAAACTCCGCGCCAACAAGAATAAACTCCTGGATATCAAGGTGTGCCATCATCCTTTCCTCAGATGAACCGCCTGACGAGCCTCGGATCCCGTGAATCCCAGAATGATCAACAGGAGATTGGGCGTAACTTGGCAGCTTCTCGACGGATGATTGCCAACCTGGAGACACAGATTGAGGAGCAGACACAGAAGAGCGCCGCGCACACGCAATCGAAACAAGACGAACTCAACCAGAAGCTGGCGAACGCTCAACAGGATGTCCATGCTGCCCAAGCCCGCCTCAAGGACATCGAGCAACAGCATCGCGAACGGCAAGAAGAGTCCGACTCGTTGAAGCCTCACGCCGATCAAGTGAATCGGGAGCTCCAAGAAATCCGGACGCGGCTCGACGGGTACAAGGAGCAGGTCGCCAGGTGTCGAGAGCAGCAGAACAATCAACTCGCGCCTTTTGGAAACAGGATGAAGGAGGTCTTGGAACAGATCAATCGGCTGAACTGGCATGGTCAGAGGCCGGTGGGTCCGCTAGGCGTGTATGTGAAGGTCAAAGACCCCCAGAAATGGGCAGGTCTTTTGAGTAACGTGCTTGGTGGCTATATGTCCGCGTTTGCGGTGACAGACGCACGAGATCTGGCGCAGATGAGAAAGCTGCTCAAGGACAGCCGAAAGTAGGCGCTTTGTGTGATGATCATTTCGAGCACTGTGCTGATCATGTTTGTGGCTCAGCCCTCATTCGCAAGTGTTCGTCGGCGAAGTCGATCTCTTCGACTACAGTCGTGGCGAGCCTGCACCTCAATACTTGACTGTTTTGAGGGCAACTGAAGTACGTCAGACTCGTCCACATCGCGCCATTTTGATCGCTGACGGGCCACAGTGCTCCAACGAGTATGTCCTCCGTGTGCTCATCAATCAAGCAAGGATCGAACGGACGCTCCTCGGGGAGACCCGTGCGCATGTTGATGACTTGCTGAAAGGGATGCCAGGAGGCGGTACCGGTTTGAGTACTGATCTTTATAGGGTCATCAGATACCCGTGCGTGTTTCGTCTCATTGGCGCCTTAGTTTGCCTTCTGCAGGATATTGAGGTGCCAATTACGAACTCAGTGAGGGTGGTGGATCTTCGCAGCCATTGCCAAAGTTGCGACCCAACGACCCACGCAACCTCCTCTTCACTGGCAAAGACCCTGCCGAACAATTGAGGTACGTAGATAGCCTTTCTCTTCTGGATGAGCCCGATAACAATCCATTCACAGACACTGGCAAGAGCAAGGGAGTGCCGCTGAAGCTCGTTTCAACGAATTGACTCAACAGGTCAATGAAAGCCGTCAAAGATTCGGCGAGCTGCAACGCGCCATTGAGGATCTGAAGGTATGGCTTTCTCAGATTCAAAGTCTGGCAGAATAGGCATTGATTTACCTGTTGATCTTTAGAGACAAGAGCGGGCTGCTGCGCGCGCTGTAGCAGATGCGAAGAGCTTGCGAGATGACCTGCAGAACGAAGCTAACGAGAGTGTACCTCTGGAGACCGCCGGATTAGAGCATGCAAAGCAGGTCAGCCTCACCTCACAACAAGGGGGTCTCAATGAGCTAACGCATGTATGAATGACAGGAACAAGAGCGAGAGCGAGACTCCTTGCTTGCACAGTTCGAGTCTTCGGCCGCGAGCAAAGTCAAGATCGACGAAGCACAGGTTCCTCTACTTGAAGAGTTGAAGGGCGTCAAGACTGAGATTGAAAATTTCGACGCGATGCAACGACAGTTTGTTGTAAGCCCCCGAACGATCACGCTGTATATCGCATCGAGCTCACGCGATCACTCCTTACAGGAAAAAACAGAGGCAGCTGCTGAGCGACACATGGCTACTCAGTCCGCCACTCAGCACTGGGCGAAAAAACTCAAGGAAGAGCTGACGAAAGTCAATGAAGCAGACGAGCGAGCTCAGTTGGTCCAGAAGGAGTTCGAGGTAGTCACTCATGTTAACTTACTCGTCATTTCTCGCTGATCAGCAGCCCAGAACTGGACGGAGAAAGCCGAGGAGTATTGCGCGAGGGTGGAGAATCCGCGCAAACCTGATGAAGTCCAACGTCAGCTGGAGAGTGTGCAGAGGGCGCTGAAGGAGCGAGAGAAGAGGTAAGCGTCTCTCGAGACTTGATCCAAGCGTGAGCTCACCGTGCCTTATTAGACACGGCGCGACGGTTGAAGAGATGACTATTGAGGTCAACAGAACCCAGGCGGCCTATGAGACGGCCAAGAAAGACTTGAAGAGTATGTACACCTTGAATAAAGTAAGCAATTGTCGAGCCGCTCCACGTCATCCTGCTCACCGTTTTATTAGGCTCTAAAGAAAGCCCTTCGCCTTCGCTTCAACAAATGGTACGACTTCCGCCGTCACATCGCATTCCGATGCAAGGTTGTATTCCAGTACCATCTTTCCAACCGTGGGTACTTCGGAAAGGTGCTCTTTAACCATCAGGACGGGACGTTGCAACTCAAGGTATCGTCGACTCGTATTGATAGGGCTTCGGCTTTGCTGACAGAAATTGCAGGTCCAAACGGATGAACAGCATGGCACGCAGCAGGGCAGCAGGGACAAGGATCCGCGCTCCTTGAGCGGAGGAGAGAAGTCTTTCGCCACCATTTGCCTACTACTCGCCATGTGGGAGTCCATCGGCAGTCCTATTCGATGCCTCGGTGAGCCGCTAGCCATCTCTGTTGCACCATTGTGCTCACATCTTCCTTAGACGAATTCGATGTTTTCATGGACGCTGTCAATCGCCGTATCAGCATGAAAATGATGGTGAGCATAGCGTCTTTATCCTACTGGAATGCTTATCAACCTATCTGCTGCAGATCGACACCGCCAATTCTTCCGACGGCAAGCAGTACGTTCTCATTACCCCGCAGAACATGCAGAGCATACATCTCGGCAACACTGTACGTGTGCATCGCATGTCTGATCCGGAGCGCGGTCAAGGTGTTTTGGCGTATGGCCAAACAGTCGCTTGATCAGTTGCCTGTGTCGTGATTCTCTTGTCTTGGTTTGTATGTTATTTTTTGTTATATGCGTATGTATGCTACAGGTTGAGTCTAATGCACTTGCATGCTTCCTATGATACACATCGCATTTATCTTATCATTGCTCTGTCTGGTGACTAGTCCTGAGACCTTCTACCGACGATGTAGCAAGGCAGAACAGCGTACGCCTTCTTTGGGTGCCCATCTCTCCGAAGAGCCGTTACGTTGAAGCATTCCATCTATATTATCTGTCTTGATATCCTTCAGGAGGAGGGAGAAGGTTGACTATGGAAAGGCGCTTTATCCGATCGTGAAGTGGACGTCTGCATTGAATCCAAGAGAAATGATCTGATATCGTGGTTCTTCATTCTACCTACAGCCGTTCGAAGCCTTCACACGCGTGCAACGTCTTGCCGCGATCCGTAAATGACCTGCATGGCGGGCCGCCGATGTTCAGGCTGCTCCTTCACGTATACATTACTACGCTCTTGGGAGCAATGTCACAGCGCGTGTGTATATGTGAACAATGCATACTGAACTCAACTCAGTAGAGTTTAATGAGAGGATTCCATCAAGGAAGCATGATCACGCATCGCTCAGGATGATTGGATGATTGGAGAAGTGTGAAGATTCGTCTCGGTTTGTTTGCTCCTTTCATGTTCAACCCCTAAGACTTCTCTAGAACATCATTCGATCACTTGGAAGGTAAACAGAACGCTTACTGATGTAAGTCCGCTATGAATTTCGACGGAACCTGTCAACTTTGACGAGCGGGGACGAAATGAACTTGTTCCGTAGCGTCGTATCGTGTTTGACATATCCGGTATCTTGAAGATTGGCCAATCGGTGAGAAGGAGTCTTCCTTTGCATCCGATTTCTATCAATAAGAACCCGAATATTACCCTTCCAGGACCGCTGTACCCTGTAGTGGTACCTCATATGTATGTACATCTGCCCTGAGGTAATGTACTAATCAGCTCGAAATAATCGGATGATGTCAACAGGTCCCCCCTCAGACGCCTGAAAAAACGATCACAGGATAGACAGAGAGTTCATTCGATCTTTCCATGGTCTCGTGTGAGTTCTTCGCCATTGCCCTTGAACTTTCTTAATTCCGACCGCCACGGCTCCCACGTCTGCCCATACTTCTTGAGCAACCCTGCAAGTTCCTGTCTTTGTTCCTTCTGCAAGGAGAAAGCGGTCAATACTTACGCGAGGCACAAATGTATAAGATCTTACAATATTCCAAGGTTCCTCACCGCCATACACATCAGTGAACATCTCCTTGAGTTCATGTCGCTTTAGCCCTTCAGCACGTTTGAAAGCCTGCATTATGTCTTTCTTCAACCTCGCTTTGAGTTCTTCTTCGTCGTCGCCGGACCACCAGCCGCGAGTCTGCAAAAACAGGCGGAAGCGCGATATGGGATTATCTATCCGCTTTCGGTCCTCGACTTCCTGCCTTGCCCGATACGCAAAAGAATCGTCGGAAGTGGAGTGGTGGCCGACACTGTGAGAATAAGTCAGGCTTCCATTTTCACTGCTGCGTTTCAATTATAAAGAAGCAGCGTTAGCCTAGGCCTGAACCTACCGATAGGTCATAGCTTCGATGAGAACACCTCGTCCGCTCTCAACGCAGCGTCGCCTCGCTTCTCTAGTAGCGCTCAATACAGCAAGAACGTCATTCCCATCAACCCGGATGGTGTCCATGCCGTACGCAGGTCCCCGTGCTGCAATACCGTCGCCATAGTACTGCTCTGTTGAGGGTGTAGAGATCGCAAAGCCGTTATTTCGCGCGATGAATAGCGTCGGAGATGGCAGGGTCGATGCGAATAACATTCCGGCGTGGAAATCGCCTTCAGAAGCCGCGCCCTCGCCGAAGTAGACGACGGCGCAATTCTTTCCCCGACGTCGGGGATCGCGGCGGAGGGCGTAGGCAACGCCAGCCGCTTGCGGTATCTGTGTAGCCAGAGGTGAAGATATGGTATGGAAGTGGTATTCGGGAGAGCCCCAATGCTGCGAAAGGCTACAGTTACCTACAAGGAGAAAGGAGATCACAGTTGTATGCACTCACTACTGGCATCTGTTTACCCTTGCTAGAGAAATCTTCCTCGTTGCCAAAACACTGAGACATGGCGGCGTCGATGCCCCAGCCACGCCAGAGAAGTACACCCATTTCACGATATTGACCTGACGAGTACTCATCTGCATTGTTGCTCTTACGCCAACGTCCACAAGATAAACCACGCACCCAGAACTCTGTCAAAGGACAATGTTCAGAATTATGAGCCCGAAGGTGGATTTAACACCTACTCGTCGTCTGGGGCTAGAGCAGCAGCAGAGCCGATGATCGTTGCCTCTTCTCCGTACTGGGCAAAATGAGCTTATGTATGAACGAATGTTCTATGAACCTACTAACAGCTGTCATCTGACCCAGGGTTAACGAAGAGGTCATCTCACTTGCACGCGACGAGAACATACATAGAAGGATATTTTCCCTTGACGTTGAACGTTATATAACAAGTTGTCCATGGTGGGTAGTAGCACCATATTCTCGTATCTGAGGATATCAGCTTCCAAGCCTCTGCATAGATGCGAGGGGTAACAAACATCTTCCGTGCATGGTCCCGGTCAATCTGTGGCGTATGGGTACTATGAGCCATTTGTGAAGCGTCATTTATGAGGGACGGTGTACCTCAGGAAGCTCAGCACCTTCTATCAGATGGCCAATGCCGTCCAAAACGCGATATGTTGGAATCTGCTTCCCTTCCTCAGTGATTGAATTGAAGAACCGCAACTTGGGAGTGATTGGGGATTGAGAGTTTGGAAGATGCGCAGGGCCTTCGGAAGAGAAATTTGCCGTGAGTTTGAGGAACGGCGTGCGTCTGAGATGCGTTCGAAGTGCGAGAGCGCTGGGAGAGAAGGTACGGATCATGGTCAATGTTGTGAGTGTGCAATGAGCGAATGCGGGGGTGGCTGAAGGACGCCAAAGTCCACACTGCACGTGATGGGACGCCGAAGATCAAAAATCAACCAACAGAGTTCTCGAGCTTGTTCGCATCCGGCTGCGTCAATCCAGAATCCCTCACTTGCGACGGGGTCTGTCGTGGCCATAGTCTTCGGATATCGGAATCTTCATGCTCGTAGACCGGCGTAGAGCGATAGTCATCACCTTACGGACTCGATCGCTAGATGTATGGGTGAGGCAGTTCCAGACGGTGCGTCGATGGACGAGGCAAAAGGGAGGGCCGATGAGCATGTGGCGGATTCCGACACGGTCGTTACTGTGACGACGGCATGGTAGATCTTTACACTGTTGGCGGGAGAAATCATTGGCTGCGGTTGGTGATAGCAACCGTGGAAAAGGAAGGGCAGATTGCCAGGGAGTCGGTCTGATCATATGCACGGCCTGAAGGCCTGACGGGGCGCAATTGCAAGTTGAGCAGAAGGCACAGTCTTCAGTCTCGCGGCGCGCGCGGCGAGGGGACATCGGCATACTTTTCTTTCTAATACCCCTTCCTTCTTCCTCTTCCGCCGGCGCTTTTTCTCTCTCGTCGCCTGCATGTCCACATCTCTCTGGCATTAGCAGCTCCGCATTGCCCCTTCGCGTGGTCATGTTCGTCGCCGCGTTCTTTCTAATCGCCTCTCTGGCTATAGGACCGCAGGCCGTCCTCGCAAAATTCAACTCCATCTTATTTTCTTCCATCCAGCAGTGCGGGCCCTTTAATGTTACCTTCAATGGAGGCTCTATGCCAGCAGCCCTCCCCCTCACGCTGACCGTCATTCCTTTCGATTCTGTTCCTATTTCTATTCCCATTCCACAGGCTTCATGGAATACTACCACTGGCTCTGGTGCTGTTATCACTTTTCTCCCGTTAGCCGCTGATTCGAGGTTTATCGCATTGCTGGAGGACGGGAACGGAACCGCAATGGGCGCCATTTCGGATGTGATCGGTGTTGACACCTCCGCTGACACTTCATGTCTTCCCTCCGCGACAGCTCAATCCGCGGCTCCCTTCATCCTGAAGGAAATCCCTTCGCAGTGCGAGTCTTTCAACGTCACATTCAACGCAACTCAGCACCGAGCGCCGACCATTCAAGCATTTGTCCCTCGCGGCCGACCTTTCACCGTCAAACAAGACCCGGGGGCAGACAGCACTGGGTCTGCTTCCTACCTCATGAACCTCACGCGGGGATTTCAAGTAGCTTTACTTTTCAATGACAACGGCACGCGCCAGACGTCAGATCTGTTGACTGTTGGTGGCGATTCGACCAGCAGTTCATCGTGTCTGCCCAAATTCAATGCTACTTCGGCGGCTCCTTCAAAACCCTCGGGCGGTTTGTCCAGGTATGTTCGTATACTTCTTTTTTATACGTTCCTTTCTCAATAAGAGGATTTCTCGATGGCAGTGGTGGAGCCGTCGCAATTGGCGTCGTTTCCGGGACCATTGTAGGCGCAATGCTTATTCTCCTTGCTCTATTCCTCTATCGGGAGCGCCGTAGGCACCTTGCGCGATTGGATGAGACTATGAGGAAGATGGACATGGAGTCTGCGACGAAGGATCCTAAGGCCTTCGACTCACCATCCATCTCTCCTACGAAATTTTCACAGGAGCAAGCAATCGGCCGGCAAAACATCCCTCGGTCCAACTATCTCTCGAAGCCGCCGGATCAGACCTATGGTACCTCTCCTGTAACCCCCGAATTCATCCAACGACGCCCACCTTCACCACAATTCCGCACAGTTGAACTTGGGGATGGTTTTGTGGAGGTCCTGCCTCCCGGGTATCCGCCCCGTCGCTCCGAAGACCGTATGACCCAGTCAGACGTGCGCTCAATATCCTCCCTTGACATCGAAGGAATCCTTGAGGCGGCGACAATCGGCACCATGCCCAGAAACCCAACAACGCGTGACGACGCAAGCTCGATTCGCAGTTCAGGCCGTCGATCCACACGTCCCTCTGTCAACCAACTTCGCCTCATGGACAGTTCAGGGATTCTCAGGACGAAACGTAGCCAGGAAAATCTAGACGTCCCGATGTCCGCCACGCCGTACGGTCGATTTTCCGGACTATCTACTCTGGAGGTCCAGCGACGAGATCCTACACTGGGCCCAGACTCAGCCATTTCGCTCGGTACCATTTCGCCCATGAGGGGTAATCTCGTGAAGAAGAGCACGACGGACTATATGAGCGAGGTGGGAAGCATACGGTCGGGCCGAGTATCGGACAGATATACGCAGCGTTTCCAGGGTCGGACTAGTGGGGATTGGCATGTAGGAGGGCCGGTTGGTATAGGACGAGGATCAGATCCGTCAAGGATATAGTGTTCGATTTGTTTCTCTTTGCTTGGGTTCGTATAACTGAACATGCACGGCCCTTGAGCAGCTTGTGGTCTCCGCTGTATCATAGTCACGCGTTGCTTTTTCCTTTTCCTTTTGTCAAGCAGGTCTTACCATACGTCGAAAAGCTTCGCGCCCATCACTGCCCCCTGTGTTTTACCTGGTTTTGTGCTTCCGCTCTGTGTATCAGTACGTGCTGCATATCTAGACGTTGATCCAGTCCGCTCACTATCGTGTATGCACGGGTCGTATATGTTCATTCATGATCATAGGCAAATACTGCACGATAGATTAGAACCGCGAGATTGCTCCGTGTACTATACTTTTCGATCAGACTTCGAATGTCTGAGGACAGAAATGGCGTTTCAAAGCCTGCAAACCAAGACAATGTCCTGGTGCTGTCCGGGGTGCCATGTGTCTTGTTGTGGAATTTAATTGTAATACTTGAGACTCATCACCGACGGAACCTAGCCGACGGAATCGTAAAAAGCAAACAGCCTCACGCGGGGCTATCACTCACCAGAGAGTCCTATTCTAGCACCCAGAGACCTGATGATGATTCACGCACTGCTTGTCAGGAAGTGGTTTTTGGTAAAAGGTACGAAGGAAGGGGCAGGGCGCACGGATTCGCTCAGAAACATCTCAACCTGAAACAACAGCGGCACAGAAGTTGGCAACTCACCTGCTGAATATTCCTGCCTTCCACGCGGCATGACTGAGGAATGTTTGAGCTCTCAGTCATCTTGAGGCAGCTTCGTCGCCGCCTGCCGCGCCCTGCGCCTGCCGCCCATCATGATATCCACATAATCCGCGCCTCCTAGGACATGGCCTTCCGATTCAGGCTTGCGATTACCCGTCTTGCCCTTGAGCGCAGCCTTTTTCTTAGCGGTCATGATAGTGGCGGATTGCTCGGAATGCGCGTTCCCACCGGTCTTGGTTACTAGGCTCGTGGTTGTCTTTTTCTGCTCGCGTAGCGATCGAAAGGTAGAGAGAAGCCCCAGTTTGAGTTTGCGATGATGTTCCTAGCGGATCAGGGGAGGAACAGGGGACATACCGTGCGCTTGTGGAGTTTGGCGCTTTTGCCCATGTTCAATGCAGCGTGTGCAGAGGAAACACGACTGCCTTCTGCGTGAGACCGCGATATCGTTGTCTGAATGGGGTACAGGGTCTTCCGCCCAGAAGGGTCGAACACGACTAAGTATATCTTAGTATACTACGGTCCTACCGGGCATCCCCACCTGATGCCTTGATCCGAAAACTGGCTGTGGGCGACTAGCAAGACTCTGAAGAATTTCTGCATCGAATCAACAACGGTGCCCATACGAGGTTAGTCTGAAGTCAATCACGACAATTGAACATTTCTTATTTCTTACATATGGGCTGGAAAAGGTTGAAAGCCTGCTGGTCATAGAGCGAACATATATTTCATATCCTTGTGCATGAAGATAGTACGAGACATCTAGTGTGATAAACGCACAAGCATATGGAGTACCGTGCCAATCCAAAGCAATGGACGATATGGGCGTCTAAAAGTACGACCTAAGTAGCATTTACATGCATGTCTATTGGACAGAAATAGTCGCAAGCAAGTCCAACCGACAATAATACATTAAAGTACAAGGCATACGCGAATCTATCGCAGACCTTATGATGAACGTGCACAAGAAGATCTAGTTCTCCTTGATCTCACTCCCGGCATTGATGCCTCGCGCTGCTTTCCAGACTGCGTTACGGCGGCCCCGGACACCCTCCCGCAATCTGTCCAGGACAGGGACAGTGGCCTCCCAAGAGATGCATGCATCAGTAACCGATTGGCCGTATTTGAGCCCGACAGGACCGGCAGCAGGGATATCTTGGCGACCTTCGACAATATTTGATTCGAGCATCACACCCATGATGAATGATCCAGTATCTCCGGATTCGAGTTGTTGGGCCTAAAGAAGACCTGTCAATAGGATATCACCAAGGGGGTGGAATGCCCTTACGATGTCCTCTGCAACATCAATTTGACGGCGATGTTGTTTGGAGCTATTTCCGTGGCTGCAGTCAATCTACGGGGAGCGGCAATAAGCACCCAAAAGCTGGAGAAGGAAGGAGAGAAAACCTACCATAATCTTTTGAGGAAGACCAGCCTTTGCGAGTTTCTCGCCGCAATCTCGAACATACTCTGCAGCATAGTTCGGTCCCTTCGCACCGCCACGAAGAATTACGTGCACATCCGGATTACCCTAATATGATGTCGGCTTTACAATCTTGATGGGGATATCAATGGCTGCCGAAGACTTACCTCAGTTTCGACAATACTGCTCAAACCCTCCTTTCCAACAGAAAGGAAGACATGTCCCGAGCGCGCAGCTCGGCAAGCATCAATGGCAACACCAACAGCGCCATCAGTTGAATTTTTGAAGCCCGTGGGCATCGACAGTGCTGAAGTAAGTTCCCGGTGTACCTGCGACTCCGTGGTGCGCGCGCCAATCGCGCCCCACGATACCAAATCTGCGGTATATTGCGGGCTAATTGTGTCGAGGAATTCACAGCCTGCAGGCAGGCCCAATTTCGCGACATCAAGAAGAAGCGTGCGGGCCATCCGGAGGCCTCTGTTAATTTGGAAGCTACCGTTCATGTCGGGGTCATTGATGAGGCCTTTCCAACCGACAGTTGTTCGGGGCTTTTCGAAGTAGACGCGCATAATGATGTGAAGATCTTCTTTCGCCTCGTCTGCGTAGGCGCGCAGTTTGTGCGCGTAATCAAGGGCGGCATCGATATTGTGAACCGAGCACGGACTAAAGCGGAGGATGAGAATAATATCTGATAGACAGTCGTAATGACATACCCCACGACTACAATAAGACGGTCATCAGTGCCGCGCAGGATGGCCTCTGTCGCCTTACGGCCTTCAAGAACCGTCTGGGCCGCAGAAAGTGTTCTGTTGACGCGTTAAATCAATCGGCGGCGGCACGGTGAAAGATGCATACAGTGGGAGATCCTCTTGCAGGATCTGAGGGGGGATGAGGGGCCGCGTCGATTTGACGCGACGGTTCTCGAGACGCAAAAGAGCCTCCTTGAAAGGAATAGCCATGTTAAGATCGATGGTAGGGATAGTAGTAGTAGACACTGAGTGGTCGAGAAAAGATGTCAGTGAAACTAGCGTCGCGGATGAGAGGAGTGGGGTGAGTTGGGGTGGGTGAGGGAAAGTGAAGGCCAGTTGATCGAGCGAGGGGGTTTATATATCGCGGGACTTACTTGTAGTTTTGTCAAAGGCCCACTGCTTACGGTCAAAAATTTGCAGTCAGAGAAGGGGATGGCAGTCATATCCAGCGAGGCCCCCGAGCACCTCTCACACTGTCGATCCTTTCCAAATTGATCTTGATATTTCCGGTGATGTCGCAGCTATGCCATTCCCTAATCAGTAGACGCCTGTAGACGCTGCCAGCTACCAGCGGAGGCTTAGGAAACTTGACAATTTCATGTATGTTGTACATACGGTGCGGAGGACCTCCGATGCGGTCGCTAGACAACTTCCCTGCTAGCGCCTGCCTCGGCTTTGCGATGTCTTGCACTCGTGGCCATTATCGCTTCGATGGCCCTCGAGCAGCATTTGTGAGTTGATGGTGCTCGTGTAATAATCACAATAGTAAGGGTCTCCGAGGTCTTCCGCACGTGTATCTTCACGTTCGAATTCCTGCGAAGAACTGGCAGCTCGCGCATCAGTGACGGGTTTGCTTTCGACCCTTATTTTCCAACATGGACTTCTCACAATTCAATGCGGCGGAGCAGGCACACATGAGCAAAGTCATCGAGAAGAAGCAGGTATGTGGATTGAGTGGCTGTCTGTCAGTTCTTATGGCTTGGCTGATTGCCACCTCTGCCGGCGACAGATGCAAGACTTTATGCGAATGTATTCAAGTCTTGTGGAGAGGTGTTTCAATTCCTGTTGCAATGACTTTACGAGCAAGGCATTGTCTACAAAAGAGGTCCGCTCCTTTGATGTCTCCCACACGCCCAGAGCTCCGTTGATACGTTTGGTTCAGGAGCAGTGCATGCTGAATTGCGCAGACAAGTTCTTGAAGCATTCGGAAAGGGTCGGGGCGCGCTTTGCAGAGCAGAATGCAGGTCAGTGTGCAGATTGGCAGGTCATCCTTGTATCGAAGTTTACAATAGTCCACAGAGGCCATGAACGCTTTACAAAAGTAATCTCACATCTCGTTAAGGCTTTTGACCCTGTATCGTATCTTTGCGTAATACCATCTCTCCCCGTTTGATGGCTGCCTAGCCGTTTTTAGAGCGCGCCCGAGCCCGAGAGCCGACCTCGAAGTCTCAACTATATCCCGTCTTGCAGTCCAACAGGCCTGGTCCATTCACGACACTCTCCCTCATTCTGATACGCACCGAGCACTCAAAGGTGCTTCATGTGGTTTCTTTCCGCATGCGGCTATCTCATCCTGATACGTACACCTTGTGTATGAAGTGCACGCTAGTGCACGGAGTATCCGACCGCCCATATGTACGTCCAGTCATCTGGTTCTTTTCGCTCTCTTCCCGAACTGCTTGCGCCAAAGAACGTGGATCTGATTCAGCTGATGTGAGCTTTTTGCAATACGATGCTGGGCAAGCAATCGTGCAGTTTGCGTAGCACACAATTCCGACTCGAAGCGTCCTTTGCTCATGCGTGAGGATTCGAGATGCAGATGCGGAGACTGGTGCCAAGTTATGAAAGTAAGATGCTTATAGTCCAAGACGACGCTCGAGCTCCAGTGTTCGCTAATATTCGTCGCGCCCACCAAAAGCATAGCACGGATCTGGGTCGGTTGCTCCTGATTGTGGCTCATCTTGGCTCATCGCTTAGCTAGTAGTACATATACTCGACATACACAATGAGAACACGAACAACGAGAACGCGACCTATCGGACGTGTGTCAGTCACATGTTTTTCTGTCAGCGACATTGACAGGCAGTGCCCGAGCTCCCCGAGTTACAACATCCAGAACGAGCCGCTCATTCTCAGTCGCAATGTGAATCGTCATTATAAACCACTCCACTTGCTGAGCCCCACAAGAAACATTTCTCACAACCATGGCTAAGCATCCCCTCGTTGGAAAGCCCGCCCCGTCTCTGTCGCTCTTCAATAACAAAGGGGAGACGTACAACTTCACCCCTGGTACGCAAGGCGCACCAGTGGCACTCTTTTTCTTTCCTAAGGCTGGTGAGCCCAATGAGCCCAATGACAGAGCTCGGTGATGGCTCTCACCATCACTGTCTCTTCGACAGTATGACAGACAATTGAATGTATTGGCTTGCCAGGGACGTATGGGTGTACCCGTGAAGTGTGTCAGTTCCGCGATGCTTTAGTTGGTATGCACTTTCCTTGCGCTTTTCTGGGTGCGCTCTTTGTGTGGGTACTGTGGGGTACCTTTACTGCGTCAGAGGCCTTACAGCGGCCATAGAGCATCATGGCATAACTCAAACTGTCTTATGGCTGCACAGATCAAGACACGTTCAAGCGCTCCAACATCATAATCGTGGGCGTCAGTCCCGATTCTGTTGACACGCTCAAAGATTTCGCCGCCAAGCAGAAGGTCACGGTACGCACTTCCGTTGTATTAAGCGATACATCGCTGGCGCCGCTGACGCCATCTCTACACAGTACCCTATTTTGAGCGATCCCAATGGAGAGGCACGCAACGTGTACAGCGTTGGCAAAGGCCTATTTGGTCTCTCGGAGGCACGCGTCACGTACTTCATCGACCAGAATGGCATCGTTCGGTACGTGGTCATCTCGCGGTCTCACCCCCGATTTTTTCTGCACATGCTACGCGTTCAACAAGCTCAACCATGACTACTCGGATGTCAACTCTGTCACAGAAACGCCCTTGATGCGACTCTGAATTTCGGCGCACATGTGAAGTTTGTGCAGGATTGCATCGAAGAGCTCGAAGCTGCGGTTGATGTACCTCAGAAGGAGAATCCTGAGCCTATCGCCGCTACAGCAGCCTAAGCAGGACAACGGTGGGGAGTACAAGGGTTGCCAATCGTAGGGTGGGGTGGAACATATCCTCACGGATTTATGAAGGAGCCTATGAAGATGTAATCGTTAATACATAAATACCAGTATTGCTGTCATGAAATCAATCGATGCGTGATGTTAATGATGAAAATCAATTTCGATTATAGACCAAGGATCATCGACAAATCCCGAGATTCTGCTTCACAGTTAGTATGTACTTTAGTCTCCAGTGCTGACCTCAACGCCCTCCAGTTTGTTTTCTCGAAGCTTGGCCTGTGAATCCATTATGGATTAATCACATGCACCTTTCGGCCACCATCACTGCCTGCATTGTCAAAGCAATGCATTTATTACCGGTCCCAGCGTTCTTCTTCTCCTTCCAACTTGACTTTTCCTGGCCCACGTCCTGTCCATCTTTTTGAACTCTCGACCATGATTGAAACTGCATTAACGAAACTTTTGAGTATCCGCGTGTGAGTGTCTAGTATAGTACACTACTCCGTCGATGTTCTGGAACACGGTCATATCGAGTGCTGAATCTATCTTCCAGGCCTGTTGTCCAAGGGGGTATGCAATGGTGCGTCTTCACCGCGTAGAACATATCATAGTATGTTCTCAACTGGGGAACAGGGTTGGCCTTCCTGCATTGGCTGCAGCGGTGTCGAATGCGGGTGGCCTGGGTAGGTTCCATCTATGCGCGTTCCTCTGCATCATGCCTCACAGACAGACGCTATGTCAGGTGTCTTGACGGCCCTTACACAACCCTCACCTACCGCGCTTCGTGAGGCCATCCGTCAAACGCGCAAATTGACGTCAAAGCCCTTCGGAGTCAACATCACCCTCCTCCCGAGCATCAATCCGCCGGACTATGAGGGGTACGCACGGAGCGCAGTGGAGGAGGGCGTCAGGATCTTCGAAACTGCGGGGAACAACCGTGAGTAGCCTGAACAATTATCCGTCTCGGCATACTATCAATAACGAGGATTCACGGTGCAGCGGGCCCGTTGATTAAGTACTTCAAATCTCAAGGATGCATCGTAATCCACAAATGCACTACAATTCGCCATGCCAAGGTTGGCTCATGGTTGTCTGTGAATGCAACCCCGCTGACAGGACTACGTCCCCGGACAGTCTGCTGCAAAACTCGGTGTTGATGTTTTGAGCATCGATGGCTTCGAATGTAAGCCTTTTGCAGCGCATGCCTCTCAACCCCTGTCAAACAATCCAATCAGGTGCCGGACATCCTGGCGAGGAAGACATCGGAGGATTGACTTTGGTGAACCGGCGAACGTGTCTCCCTTATGTTATGATATCCTGATGAGGTTCATATATGCAGCTTGCACGCGCCGCGCAGGAGCTCGATATACCTTACATTGCTTCCGGAGGCATTGCTGATAGCCGCGGATTTGTGGCTGCCTTAGCCCTTGGAGCTTCGGTATGTCGTAACTTTATTTTCCGTTCTCGAGCTCACTGTCGTCAAACTCCCAATCAGGGCGTCAACATGGGTGAGCCGCTGTGTCGCTGTCGATGGCGGTACATGTCTAAACCGACTGACTTGATGATTCATCTAGGCACGCGATTTATGTGCACCGTTGAGAGGCAAGTCTATTCCCTTTACGATATCGAAAGCGCCCCGTATCCTGTTTCTGACATCAAAGATAGCCCGATCCATCAGAACATCAAGGAGAAGATAGTTCAGTCCACCGAGCAAGACACTGTACACATCTTCCGTACTCTGAGGAACACTGCTCGGGTGTTCAAGAACAAAGTTTCCCAGGAAGTCGTGGCGTTGGAGCGGCGGCCTGGCGGTGCGAAATTCGAGGACCTTAGGGAGTTGGTCTCTGGTGCAAGGGGGCGGGTGGTATACGAAAATGGTGACCCCGACTATGGGATCTGGAGCGCCGGCGTAACGGTGGGGTTGATCAAGGACATACCAACGTGCGAGGAGTTGGTTTCCACTATCGAGAGAGAGGCCGAGGCGATTATTGACGGATTGGGGAAATTGAAGGTCCCAGTGAAAGCCAAGCTATGATTTCATGTAAAATACAATGGAGCCCCTCCTGAAGGAAACTGAGCTCTATTTTTCCTCGGTGCTACACGAGTTGAGTCGAGAATGCAGTGTCATCCACGGGTTTCACCTGTGGTCGACTTTTGAATTACAAGTTTCCTGTCTCCGCGCTAATGGACTTGAACTAGACAATTAGGTCAATCAGGATTCAGTAGAGCACTGTACATACTCGGGAGAGCTAGTAACGGAGAACTTTGTAGGTATCGAGGGCAGTACCGTTTTGGGTAACAATGATGATTAGCCGAGAGAAACAAGGGTTGGTCGCTTCTGCCAGAGCGGTTGTCGTCGTCTACACATTCTTCTTCACTTCACTTTCCGAGGGCAACCTTTGCTCTTTTTTGTTTGCGGCCTTGGACTCCTGAGGCGTCCTTTCCTTCCTGGATTATTACTGTCTTTACTAAGCTCCTTTCTGGGTCTTACTGCCTCGAGCTATCTATCGATAAATGGCCCAACCCATCTACTATCCCAACCCTCCTCTCGCCGGTCGGCCCCCCTTTGCCACGGATGAGCCCGACTCTGTCTACGCGCAACCCAGGCAACAACAGACGTGGATGAGAGAGCCCCAGGTAGATCCAAACGCGAGATCGTCCGCCTATAACCAGTATGTATCTACTTCGACATGACTGCACGCCGTTGCTGATCCGGCTCCTCTAAAAAAAGTTATGATCAATACCTTGATGGCAATCAGTCAAACCACAACTTAAACTACAACGAAGATGACCGACAGCATAACAAGCATGCAGCGTTGGCTGCCGCCACCCAACAACAGCAATCTGTTCCTCTTGCTGCTCCACGCCCGGGATATCCAGCTCCCATCGCTGCTCTGAACTTGTCGCGTCCATCTCCTACAGCCACTCCCGACGGTCGTCAAGCCGCGAACTCCGACATGCCTCATCTTCCTCCTGGGCTACGTCCCTCAGGAGGAGCGAATGGTGCATCGCGTCCCCAACCTGCTTTACTAGCGATCCCCCCTCCGGCGCCTATCTCTGTCCCCAGCACACCTCACCCCCTCCCTCCAACCATGACCCCTATTCAGCCAATCTTCGCTCGCCCCGCGAAGGGCTCGGCCCCTCGCGATGTAAAGTGGGGTGCTGAACCCATCATTCGTGGGAACTCGGAGGAGACGCTCCTTCCTAAGCGTGGTGAGAAAGGCGATGATTTTTGGCGTCGTTTCAGCATGATTGCAAATGAAGAGAACAAGAAACCGTCCACTCAAAAAAAGAGGTGAGGGCACATATCCATCTGTAAGATTTCGTAAATTCAATCTTTTCAATAGTGCATGGTTGCGCAAGACAGAGAATGGCACAAGCCGCTTGTCTCGCTGGGTCTGGGTCATTGGTTTTTTCCTTCTCGTGGCAAGTGTTCAGCTGTCTTGTCAAGACACAATTCTGATTTTTTTTGATGATTTAGTGTATAGGTCTTGGAGTCGGTCTGGGCTGGTACCTGTCACATAACAAGCCCGCGCATCAACTTCCCAAAGCCTTTGGCGGAAGCGCAAACGAGACATTGACAGCGGGAACCGCACCTGCGACCGTTGCAGGCGGTGCAAAATCGGCCTCCTCCCTTCACGTATCGCCTACACATACTGTCGCCCGCCGAGACGCCTTCCCCGGTCCTATGCCCACCGGCTCAACCATGCAGCTCATTCACATTACTCACAACTTCGGCGAGTCCCACAACACCACTAACAGGCATGCAAGACGACATCTCAGCCGCATGGATCTGCATTGAGGACTGCTTCAATGCGAGGCTGTCTGTGACCAAATCTATTGGGAATGGTATCCAACTAGATTCTCATCCCGTCCGCTCATTACCACGATAATTTATCTCTTTTGATCTTAGCCTCGTCCCCCTTGCATTCACCACGCTTCTCTAGATCTTGCACTTGCACTTTGGATACCCATATAGGCTTCGGTCGACATCTTGACCGAGTTGCTGCCATTTCACGCTGACATTCACACTACTCCCCTTTGACGCCATTAATGCGCGCAGAACTTTCCCCATACCCGAGCCTGCAGTTTGCCTTACGCTCCTTTCCCGTTCTAGCACATCGTCTGACACCGGGAATTGGATTCTAATCTTTCTCGCTCGTCTGCATTTCTGGTCAACGTTCTATTATTTGCTTTCCTGTGTAGTTATAACGTGGTGGTTCGCTTTAGTACTGGAGTTGTACTAGTTCAATTGCTCTATACACTGTCGTATGCAGTGAAGTGCGTTAAGCTAAGAGTATTCTGAGATCTGAGAGAATATGTAGTAACTATAATGGTATATGATTGGATGGATGACTGGAGAGCGATGCAGGTGAGGATATGCAGATTGAGTACTGATCAAGAATCAGTAAGAGTTCTAACAACAAAACCAGTTTGAAATCATGGTAAGCGCGCGTGTTGAGTATTGAGCCTCGACGCAACCAGGGGAATGAACATAAGGTATGACAGGAAAAGCATCTAGGAAAAAGCATTAAATCGTCTATCAGCGCAGACGAGTCGCACGATTGGCCTTCTTGATCCCGCCCTTCTTTGTATTCGTAGACATTTCCGGGCCTACCTCAACGATGATATCTGAATCCGAATCCGAATCTGCCGACACTGCGCGCGACTCCGGGCGACCTTCCATCTTCTTCAATGTTTCCTTCTCTTCCTTGTCCTTCTTCCATGCTTCAGATTGTGCTTGTATGGTCACCGAAAATTTCTCACGAAACTCTTTAATCGACCCATCATTCCAATAATCCCCTCGGGGATTGGCCTTAGGTTTTTGGGACTGAATGACACGACAAAGGGTTGATGAGTTCAATACTTAGGCTTGTTGGGATGATAGACATTGGGCTTACGGCGAGAACTTCATACGATCGCTGTGGATCTCTGATGAAGGTCAGGGCGAAATGTAGCAGGTAAATCCCACAGTCACAATAGTTAGGCTGCTTGGGCACCTATGATTGAATGTGAATTCGTTGCATCTATCCGATAACAAGCCAGTTGCCAGCTTACCCTCGCATTCGTCCCGGTAGGCGTTATTGTGTTTGTTGTTCCCTTTTTATCGGCAGCCTCCATTTGAAGGTATTTGCCAAGTCTTCGGATTGCTTGTGGATGTTTCGACCCGAGGGAATCGAATGTATATATGCGAGTACTGAAAAAAAAATGAGATAACACAATTTGAATACAATGAATTGATGTCTGACCCCGCATAATCTGTATCGTTCTGCTCGGAATCAGAGATATATATCGAGTCTTGCGCATCTGGGTCATCCTCGATGACGTGGATTGGGCCAGCACTTTGAGCGGAAGAAACTTTCCGTTTCCCTCTCATAGTCTCCGATCGTGCATAAAATGTAGATGGTGGGACAAACGATGAAAATACGGAGCTGCTCTTGGATCCTGTGCTAGCGACTACGTGCTGACCTAACTTCGAGCCTTCAGGTTGCCTGTCGGATGATGGTAGCTCAACGGCTCTTCCTCGGGGCGAGGACATGGGATATTGCAGCTCCAGCTCATCGAATTCATTGTCAGGATCGTCATGAGAAAGCTCAGCCATTGAATGGTCTAGCTCATCCATATGCACGTCAGACGCAGTTGGGCTGCCGCTTGGCAGGGAGATGGTCATGGCGACTTCATTAGGGAGGGTGATATTGTGGTGGTTGACGAACTGCTGGCGCTTAGAAAGGACGAGAGATGCAGGATCATTGACAATTATCTCTTCGACGTTTGAGCTACCGCTCGGAAGGAAGATAGCTGAGTCGCTTTCAAGGGCGATGCGATTGGTGAGGCTGTGAGACGCAGAATATTCAACGAGCAGGTTTTCGACGTCTTGTTCCTCTCTTTGATCTCCATGGTCGGGGCCTTCACTTGTAGAATCGGGGACAATAGATATCGAACGACTTCTTGCGTGGCTTTCAGACGCTGACTCCTGTTGAGCCGGGTCCGAAGCGGTCGCGGATGATATTGACACATCATTTATCACGGCGGACGATTCGCCCATCTGCGACGCAGCTTCGCCTTGTGACCTGGAGATTCTTCCTGATCGTCGAGTGGCCTTGGATAGCGGATTCGAAGCAGGTGGCTGCAGCACATATTCAGGATTACAGATTATGACGAGATACCAATGAAGACTATAGAAACGACACGATCAGGATGACGTTTCGTGAGACCAGAAACAACTCACTGCTCGTTAATAGGCACAATGAGGTATTTCTTTTTAAACAGATCAAATTTGGATGTCCATTTTCGAACACTTTGAAAGCCGTCCTCCGGGCTGTGACATGCCTCAGTAAGTAAAAGCACAAGCGGTATATCTAACAAAGGACAGACTTTTTCGTAGAGAGCTTTTTGTAGAAAAATGAGCTAAAAACGTGAATCTGGTCAGCCAGCTCTGGCTTTTGCGCGCGCAAGTCGTCCATGAAAATCCTGCATTTGAAAGTTAAAACTAGCAATTTTCAGAGCAAAACGGAGGACTTGCTTCAACCCAAGCTCGATCAGCGTGTCATTCAGGAACTCGTCAGGTTTGAGTCGAGCAAGATCCGACTTTGTCACATTCAGGGCACCCGGCCCAGAGAATGGATAGACCAGAATTCTGACAGAGACATTTGAACACGAGATATGCTTGCGTGACCCAATAGAATTACACACAGTTCATCAGGATCAAGAGGTGGTGAAGTCGGCTTGTCCAACTCGTCGTTATTTGACCCATTCTCCGGACCAGACAAGCGATTGGAACGACGAGGGCCATATCTATGGTTTCACTTAATAAAGTTAAGTCAGACGAAGATCATAGCCAATACGAACGTTGCCGTCTTAGGCCTAGATAGGGTCATTGAAGTTGTTTCCAAAGGACTCGTGAAAGTCTCGGGAACAACCTTTGTAGCCGTGCTTTGGGAGACTGTGTCTTCACGTGCTTGCGCACGGACGGCCATTTCAGCAGCTCTTGTTATGACTTCCCACACGCTCAAGGACCTTCAAAACAAAGATCAGTCTAGGATGAATGCGTCTTTATGCTGGCTCAGAAGAGCCTTACCCATGGTGAAAGGCCTTCACTCGGGCCGACCGAGACAAGTACCTTTGCAGAACTTGATACTGATTCTCGTCCCAATCTCTATGCTTTCTCGTCATTTTCAATGACAAGAGTCCATTTGCATGACCTGAACCTTTTGACTCAGATTGTTAGAGGTAAAGTTTGGAAGCAGGCAAGACATCTCACCTAGCATGAGGTGGCGGGAAAGGGTACCCTTCACACTGGTATCTACCGAGGGTTTGATCTTTATGATAGGGCTGTTATGTGACTCTTTAGGGTTCGACATCTGTAAATTGGACTTATCGTCTATATATGCCTTAATACCAAGGAGATGTGATTACCTCGAGACTCTCCAGATTACTACCCAGATGTATCTCAAGTAGGCGTTCGCTATTGTCTTCCGGGAGATGCTCCATCAAAAGAAATGTCGCTTTACCGTCCCAAATGAGCCAACAAGGGTTCGCATAGGCTTGTTCCACGACCGAAGAACAGTGGCAACCGATGGACCAATCTTGTAACGGAAATCTCTGTAACCGTGGCACTGGTTCCGTTTTAAAACCAGACGGTAGGGTCGCGATGTAATCCTGTCTACCAGGGTTGCTGATACGTAACCTCTGCTGTAAGGTTTTCAGCAGTAGGTCCATCTCAATATTCAGTAGACAGAGAATACCTTTCCTTTCATTCGGTTCTTGATACCCTGCTGCTTCTGCCTTTGACGCAGGTCAACAGCGCGTGTTTCGGCCTTGTCCATGCTCTCGTATAGCTTGACCTTGGAAGCCACTATGCTTCCTACAGGTTTCTGCCGAGAGGGTGGACTGGTAAATGAGCTTATATCGCTTTCTTCACTGCTATCCAAATTCACGACTTCCGGTCCCTTTCCTTTACCCATTTCATCTCGCACCCGCTTGGTGCTATCTCCGTCGCCGACTAGTAATCCAAGACGCGCCACAGGCCGACGTTTGCTCGAGTCCCTCGTAGAAAAATGATTGGACGGATGGATAGACGGTTGTATAGATGCGTCGCGCTGGCGTTTGCGGCTTGTTGGCGGTAGGCAGTCGAGAGGATCGGCCGAGTCAGAAGATTGTCGCGTTTGAGGAGCGACTTCTGCTTTGTCGTCCCCATCAGACACGGTTTCAAAAGTAGGCTGTACATCTTTCCTGTCGGTAGTCGATGAAAAGAAGGGTGAACTCTGCTCCCGATCCATCCCAGACCTGTTGAAGGTTCCGTTGTGAATTGAAGATCTTGGTTTCACTTGGGTTCGACTTCCGAGTGCTCCACCGATGCTGCTACCACCAGGAAATGATTTTTGATCCGCACCATATAGAGAACTGTTCCCGTTGTGTTTTGGGAGACCAGGTACAGCAGGAGACGGATCCACCTTCTGACGCTTCGGCTTTCGATCGAAAGTTTCGTCGTGGGATTGGTTGAGGATTGTCCTCCTAACAGTTGGATTGCCTATTGGGCTGTAGAGGTTGTTGCTAATTCGCCCGGTCAAAGGATTCGTATGACGGCGTGCTTGCTGCTGCTGCGAAGGGTGGCGTCGCAGGCTGTTACACGGCAATCGAGGGGAATGCACGTACGGAAGTACTCACCGCAGGTGTTTGTATTGGTGTCGCTTCATGCTTCCATAGACTTGGGAAGAATAATCAATAAGATATAAATCGCTGTAGTCAGTAAACTCACGTCGTTGTGGAAGACGAAGCGTCTCTGCGATTTCGTGGCCCAGAATACCCATGCAAGTGGCTGATCTGTTCTCTATCCCTCGAGTCCATGCCTGGTGTAATGTTGCCTATCGCTATGCGGAAGATCCGTTCACTGGCAGCAGACATTCGACTGTCCAACGTACCCTGGGGCACAGTGCACAGAAATACGGAGAAGCCTCATGGGTCCCAAAAAGGTATTGTCGATGGCGTAGCGGCGCTAAAATATTTGCCAATCGGGGACATATATTACGGAGAAATTATGACTATGATTAGATGTTTTCCTTCAGCAGTCGGTACAGATCTGCCACAAGATACAGACTGCCTGCTAATACTACGAATGCCGCCTGCGGATGTCTCTTCTGAGATACCCACCGCAAAGCCTGCTTCAGCTCTTGGGTCGAATCCTGACCATCCGGCGGTGACCATACATCTGCGTCTGGTGCAAGATCCTTGATGACTTGTGCGAGTGTCGATGGAGGTACGGATTGGACCCAAGGCATCCCTGCAACTGGAGAAAACCGTGTTACGGCAGCGCTGTAATGGATTTGTGTGTTGACTGGAGGAGAAAGTGAAAACAAAGGGGATAACGTTTGTAATGGTGTCTTTGGCGGTGAATGGGACAACGCTAAGATGTATGTCAGATACACGCTACTGTCAGCACCCTTGGTCCTGACGAGTTGCGAGATGTAAGTGGCAAGAGTGGATGCGGAGGCTGGATTATGAGCACCATCAGCTAAAACAACCAATTTTGGGTTCGTACCCCAGACAGGCCTATCCTCTACGGGTAACAGACGTCTGGGGATGGTATGGAAGGATAAACGGCCAGGCCAGACGGTTGCACGAATGCCACGAGATACCAAGTTAGAAGTGAGTTTATTCCTGAGTGATAACCGTTGTGCGCAAGGGTGAACGATGAGAGTATCGATGATCGTCGCAGCAGTGCCCAGGTTGTCGAGCTGATGAGAGCCGAACAGCGGCAATTGAGACAGCACAGGCTGCTCGAAACAAGTCATAATAAACTCCACGGGCTGATATGGAGGTCCTTGAAATTCTTCGTCCGCACCATGTAAGGAGTCCAGGGAGAACACAGGGGGCTGAGGGCCATCAACCACAGTATTCCAAGCTCGTGTCCTCGCAGCGACAGCGGTAACAAGATACGCTCCAACATCACCAACTACTTGCTTCACGACAAGCCCGACTTCGTCATGCTTTTGAGGACCCAACACAAACGTTTTGCCTTTCCTGGCAATGCCTGCCTTCTCTCGCGAGATCTGCCCTATTGTGCTTCCAAGAAATGCTTGGTGATCGAGATCCACCGCCGTCAACGCTGAGACGAGCACACATGTGTCAGGGATAGCGTTCGTAGCGTCCAGTCTGCCGCCCATCCCTGCCTCTAATACAACGATATCGACCTTTGTGCGCTCAAAGATGGTTAGAGCTGTGCATGTGAGGACCTCAAAGTTGCTCGCTTCGATGCTATATTTCTCGTTCACGGCTTCAACCGACGCCCTGGCGGAGCCGTATACATCATCACTGACGGACTGACCATCCACAGTGATAGAGTCGACGATAGAAACGAGATGCGGGCTATTGAACTTGCCGACAGATATGGAGGCTGCGAGGAGGATCGATGAGACGAATGACGATACGCTGCCTTTTCCATTAGTGCCGGCGATGTGAACAGTGGGTCGTGTGTAAGGAAAATAGCGAAGGAGAGTGTGAATCCGGTCGAGGGACAAGTCGATAGACATACTGAACCGTTAATTTGGATTCTGGGAAGTCTTGTGAGAGGAAGAGCCGCAGTGCCAGACGCGCAACGGGCCGCCGCTCTGCCAGTCATGTGGGCATCCAAAAAGGAAGGTCCTCAAGATTCAAGATCGCTCCGAATTTGAGAAGGCTCTATAGGTAAATCTCAACGTTCAACGTTTCAACCCAGAGCGAGTCATCAATGCATCAAGGATAGCAAAACAGGGACTATACTGAGTGCATGGTAGTGATCTACATAAAAAAGGAATCCAACGCGACAGCATTTATCACAGTCATTATGAACGGAAAACCGAACAACATGAAGGGAAGTCCCAAAATCATCGCAGAAATGGTAGGGTACGGTCAAAAGGCAGCGGACGTAGCGATGCGTATCAGAAAGTCCATCAATAGGAAGGGTAACAGATAGGTAGATACGAGATCATCGCGCGTCGTTAAATAGTTCTGTGCGCTGTGGAAGATGATAGAAGATCGTACGCGCAGTGAGCTCTTGCCTTCGCTTCAGCTCAAGGGCAGGATAGGTAGGAGATACACAATTAAACTGTACACCGCGGTCTGCGTGCGGTGGTCATCAAAGGCCATTAGCACCCATCGTATTCAGAGTTCCGAGGGAATGAGTATCCCGCCTGGGCCCATGTCGTCAAATTGGGGTTGCTATATGCGTTGAGGTGGCTAGAGTAGCACGAATGCACATAAGGGAGCCATACAGGAGAAGGGATGAACGGATAGGAAGGAGTATCGGAGCGTACTTTTGGATATAATCAGCAGTAGGGTGACTTGACGGATCACACCCAACACCGTTCTTCACGTCGGCTCGCTGATAAACGCGTACATAGTCAATGTACATGTGGGCCGGGAACACCATATGCTTGAAATCTTGATGCTGGAAGGACGCTACATATGGCAGATGGTTAGCAAAACAATCAGGCTACTATCCTTGTACTACTTACGGGACATCCCCAAATTGAGAATGATGTACTATGGCAACAAAAGAGTCAGTTTCGATTCTGTGGGATTGTGAAATCATCAAATTTACCATGGGTTCTTCAGGAATGACCCTTTTGCTAATTTGAGTTTCTGAGTCCCCAGCGATGGTGGCGGCGGTAGCTCGCCAAGTTTCTTGCCCGTTACTTGTCCAAGCAATGTATCCCTGGTCCCGATGGCTGGGGTCCGACCACCACTCGAAAGAGTATGGCGCATATCCGTTGTCGTTGTAATTCTGTGAGTCGATGTATGTTACTGCCGAAACCGCCTGCTGGAACTGGCCGCCCTTGTAAGAATTGAAACTGGTGATGGAAGAATTCTGGATTGGGGTAACGGAAGAAGCGTTGTTGAACTGGTACTTATAGTTGAAAGGAGCGACTTGAAGCGACTGGGAAACCTGCCCTTGAAAGACGGAAACATCGACTTGAGCCTCGATGATATCGATCTCAGGTACGTTGCGGCCAGTGCTTGTACTGGGACCCGGGTGGTCGGAGCCCGGGCATGTACAGGCAGAGACACGTTGACCAGGGAGAAAAGATAGTTCACCATCGGAAGGGGAACCAGTAAGGGCTGCCTGAGGTGTTTGACCGTCCTTGTTCGTTTGATTGGGGAAGGTGCCAACGTCACAATCAACGTAACTGTACGGCCACATTCCTGCGTACATTAGATTCAACGGGAGAATATTTGTCATTGGATGGAAATAAGGAACCTTCTGTGGTTGCACCGTAGCCTGCGCGACCCTAAGCCAAGCATTATTACCGTGAGTATCAAAGTATATAGCTATTGAGCCATCGACGCTCACCAGGTTGCCCATGGTCCACGCGCCTGTTCAAGATGAGTTTAAACACGCCCATAATGTAAGGATGAGCTCACCCGGCCAGAATCCAGGGGTCTGAGGACTCCCAGGCAGACTGACGGAAACCTCCACGATGCCGGTTGTGAAACAAAATTTATTCCATGATTGCAGCATGCCTATGGAACATTAGCACGTATAAACTAGAGGCCGAAAACTCGGAACTGACCACTCTGGAAGTTCAAATCGTGCGTGTTCTGTTCAGTCATGGTGATCACAAGCTTTCCGTCCTTGGTTGTGATAGCCTATAAAACATTTCTGGCAAAACTCTCACTACATATCCAAAGCATGGCATACCTGAGGATCATACCACTCTAGATCGCCCGTAGGCCTAGATTACGAGGCAGTGAGGCCCGAATCCAGAAGACAATTCGAAGATGAGACTCACCAGTAGTTGAAATTCACGGCTTCCCAGAAAGGGTCATCTCCCGGCCAAAAGGTTCGCCCATCAATGTTGAATTCGTCGCTAAACACCAAATTGTATGTCTTCCCGTCACTCCCAGTCTTGGTATAGAAAGATTGATCCGTTTGTGGATCGATGAGCTGCGGAAGATTAGGGAAATTCGGGATCTGCCCTGTGCCGTTGGTACCTCCAAAGTTCTGGCCAATCGTCTGCAGTTCTGTTCGGTTGTAAACAACGATGATTGGGTATCCAGCGAAGAGCGTAATGAGCCCTGCAACGAGGATGACAAGCACGCCGACATTCGCCCAACCTCGAGCCGAAAGTAACGTGAATGACCGATCAAGCTTTGCGTCGCGAATAGGGTCGGGATTGTGGAGTGCATCATCAAGGTCAGGATCCTTAGTGTCCCATAGGTATGGAGGGACGGTCGAGGATGAGATCATAGGGGCAGGCTTCTCGCCTGTGGTCCCGGAGGATATGTCTGATGGCGCAGCGCTAAAACGTGACGCTGTGTACATTCCATTATCTCTCGTTGATGGGTTATACTGCAGAAAGTGAATAATGAAGGATGAAGGGTGGAAAGGAGGAACGAACCGCATATGGCCCATAACCAGCGCCAATCGACCCCGAGGCGACACCCTGCGCTACATCTCCAGCTCGCCCTTGCTGCATGCGTGGGGGTTGGCTGTTTGTTGATGACGAGCGCACTGGGTGAGAGGAGGCTGGAAGCGGCTGCTGGTTGTATGAGCTCGATCCGCCACGGCTGGGTGGACTCTGCGGAACAGCGTAGTATTGAGAGGAATTTGTTGGGGGTATTCGTCTAGGGGGGTTTGCCATCGTGGGAGGGTGAAAAGATGGAGAAACGACAACAGACGCTGAGGGAGAGTGGCAAACAGAGATGAAAACCCACTGCGACTGTGCACTGCTCACGACGTGCGGCCTTTGGAACCCGGCGCTCAGCCTGGCACCCATGATCTCACAACTCTCCCATCACGTGCATGGTCCTGCGTTGGAGTTTGGGCCGACCTTGCACCGTCTGCATCAATTCATGACCTCACAGCGATCAGCCTAGGTGCACACAGTTTATATCATAATCTGTAGATTTTTGGTGCCTTTTCCATGGCGTGCGGTCGAGGGCGTTTGACCCTGGTTGGTTTCGCATGTGATCATCCCATTTTGGACCCCCTTAGCCATGGTGCTCTAGCTCTCACAGCACTGCCTGAGACGGCCTGGGTGCAGTTGCGGATGAAATATGTAAAGACCTTCTCAGAGCATTGCGAATAGGTCCGAGGATTAAAATATCAGGTGAGAGTAGCGAGGGACAAAACAGCACGATATTCAGGGCATGTTCATTCGGACGACTGTGCCACCACCTGTGTGTCCATCGAATGTGAAAAAGTTGGCTATCGGTGCTTCTCGAGCGCCTAGGGCCTTCAAGATATCTTGAGCGAGCATCCCGCCTACCACCGCACAGACTGGCGCAAACTCGTGTGCAGCAGTGGGTGCGACGGTCCTGATGGAAAACCGCGGCGTTAGCAGCAGCGCGCCCGTCGGGACAGATCTGTAAAATCTCACTCCATCAAATCCCGAGGAACTTGGGCGATGATCTGTCTGTTGACTTCTGCTTCCGCAAGCAATTTGTTGGCTATCGTCTCCAGCTCATCGACATCAGAAGGGCCGCCTGGAAGACTGCCTCCGTGCAATGACTGAAACTCCCAAATCGCTGGCCATCGACGGATAAGATCAGCACATGGATGACGGTAGAAAAGGGGCAGATTCACCGAGGATAGTAAACGGGATGGCCGGATTGACTTCTTTCGTCTGACGTCGCGTGAGGCCTGACCATCGGTATTTTAGAGCGTCCTTCAGTGGACTATAGCTCAACGAGGCCAGCATATTTTTGGCGGAGTCTTTGATAGAGCCCGAGCGATCTCTGTGTCATAATCAGCAGAGTGGAATCAGACACCCGAGATCTATCATTTTGCCCAAGTAAACATACGGAACAATGTATTCATGATCAAGCAGGTCACAGAAGATATAGCCCAATAAGCCATAGGTGCCTCCGAAGTAAAGCGGCTTGTGCAACCGCCGACAAGCCTCATTGATGCGGACCTGCAAGATCCCCGATAAGTAACGTCAGGATCCATGGACGAGCTAGCGACCAAGGAAATTAGAGAGCTTACAATATCGTCTTTGTTCCAATCGGTCATACAGACTAGGTCCACGCCTTGTATCAGTTCGTTCAGCCCGTCTCGCTCTAACACCGAGGCGGTCGATATCATGTCGATGGTCACAAGTGGATTCAGGCCCTGTATTCTTGCTTTGGCCACGTCAACCCTCTAGGACTCAGTGAGCCACATTACCACCGGCATCATGACGAGACGCTGGCCCCTCCTCACCCTCCGAGGTGACTGGCGCCTGAACGAAGTTAAAAACATACTTTCTTGCCGACATCTTCATCCCGAAAAAAAAAACCGGCGCCCAGGTCTTCTTGCGTGACATTCTCGCTGTCAACGATGACAAGCCTGCCAATACCCGCTAAAACGATGTTCTTGATCGTCTCGGTGGCCACGCCTCTCAGTTTGACCACGAGGATCGTGGCATTCCGCATCCTATCCCGTCCCATCGATGCATCGATGTCCGTTTCATTCGAACGGCACAAATCCGAACGCGTCAGCTGCAGCTCTCCTGCGCGTCTTGACTAAGTTAAACACGGACCTTTGCTGCGCCTCGAGGCCCCACAGGCGAATCTGCCGGTCGTATACCGCCGCCTCATCTATGGAAACCACTCCGGTCAGAAAAAGCACGATACTCCACCAACGTGGAAGGCAGGGATTAGTATAATACGCGTTCGCACCTTCTGTGATCTGGACGGGGGCTCCCTTCGAACCAGGCTCATGAAGCGACATGGTGACGGTTTGAGTTCAGGAACTGTTCGAGAGCGCACAATGACAAATATGGGACTCAAAGCTTGATCGCGGCGGTGGTTCTGGGTTCTGGCTGGTTCACAAAATTGAAAGAACTCTTCAGGGACACGTTGGTACGCGACGCTACTGCGACGCTGCGACGCGATTGCTTCGAATTCCATTTTCGGGCACAGCGAGCTTTCTTGCGCATCTTGCCGAAGAGCTTCGAAATTCAGATGCGGGAGCGCGGTGCACTCAATGGTCGAAGCGTTCAACGTTCAGACTCGGGATATGGTCAAGGTATCAATACACGGGGAAACCTCGATAGCTATCGTGGTACGATGGAAGGAGCAAAATAATACAGCAACAAATAAACAGTATAGCAGATGTAGCCCATGCATATTTGGTTGCACGTTGGGTATAGGCAGGAAAGCATAGCAGTCATAAGAAACTTTGAACCCAGAAGAAAAAAAAATCAACACATTGAAGGATTGGTCAACGTCTGGCCTAGTTGCCCCCCATCAATGGCATGCCGTCCCCGCTAGATGTGCCATCCCTGTCATCGTCCAATCTAAAAGCCAAGCTAATCAATCACTTTTGTCCGGGTAACAATATACCGGTAATCCTCACAGGTAATTCCGTTCAATCTCGGACAAGATAGACAAAAAGTCCCCTAAGGATCGAAGTCAGTTCAACACGGTGATGAGTCGGACATAAGAAAGTATAGACTTACAGAGGAACGCATGGGCTCGTGCTGCCGTTGCAGGCGCCGTCTCTGCCTTCCGCACAGCGTCTAGCAGTGTGGAGGCGACGAACCGAACTTTATGGACCTTACACACCGGGTTCCAGTCAAAGGCAGGACATACGTTACTCAGGGACTCACAAGTGAAGGGCCGTTGGTCGCAATAGATTGAATGGGGATGCTGGAGAGAAAAGAAGTGCCAAAAACACGCTGGGAACACGATCACCCGAAAAAGAAAGGGGTAACGTACTTGTGGAGTATGTTAAGAAGATCACTGGCTACGGCCTCCCGGTCTTCAGAGATGCGTTGTTCGTGATTGTTCCCTCGGATGGCAGTCACAAGCTCGTCTCGATACTGCTCGATCACGAATCGGACGAGTTGCTGATGTATAGCCGGTTCAGCTAAGAATCAGGCTCACGTCACCAGGTCATTGTGGCTTACCTGAGTCACATATAGGTTTGCTTGCATGACGAGGAAGGGATTGAGGGCGTTCGCCCGAGAAGCGTTCGGGTTATCGAAGAAGTCCTTGACTTCCGCGAAAGTCGCCTGCCTGAACCCTGCTCCACCGTAGTCCGAAGACAGATGCGATTGAGCATGGGTTTGTTTCAATCGAAGTGGCTCTGGCGCATGAATGAGGGCCCCTAGGATCCGGCCGTGTAGGGATTGAACTTCCTCGAGACGTGCGGTCGCGTATTGTCCTTGCGGCGGAGAGCGCTTGTCCACTCGAATTCGAACCAGTATCTCGCCAAGCAAAGCAAAGATCCGGGTAATATAGTTGAGTCCCGACACCAAAGACGTCTTCCCGTGGGGCTGTGGGAGGTACGCACTCGGCGTGATGCTACGTCGACGCCACCAGGAAAAAACAGACGGCGATACTCAGGAACAACCTCGGGTAGAGTTTGGGAGATCGTGCTCACTATTCGTCATCGAGCTCCTTTGGAAAGTGGACAGTACAGTCCTCATCCCTAAGACAGATTGGTCGACCGAGGAGGATGGACATGGACTTGTCCGCTGCAAAATGAAAGAAGCATTACGTCAAAGGGGAGATCGGCTTCGTTGATCATGTTTCGCGCACCTCCGAACAGCAACCAAAAGGTACGCCGGCGGACCTCACATTCCACGAAATCTAGACCCTCGTACGAGGCTTCCTCGTGCATGCGAAGGGTGACAGCGATGTGAGCAGCCTCTCCAAATGCCGCGTGCTGTGTTGCATCGTGTCCTTCACAGAAGTGATAGACACAATCACTAAAAAGCATGGATTAAGGAACCCGCGGAGAGAAGAACCAGCATCGAAATACAGCCATCACTCACAAATAACGGATAACCACATGCATAGATGTTGGAGGGTCATAAGAAGCAACCGAAATGTGCCTGCTTGCTTCATGACATGTTTGAGCAAGCTTCCGAACGGTATGCCGCTCCATTGGTAGATACGATCGCGGCAATTGGACGAGTGTAGATGCCACAGTTGACATGACTAAAGCGAAGAAGAGAGGATCCCGTTCTTCTCGACGGGCATGAAGATCGGCCATAAAAGAAGGTTTGTGTACGCATGGAGTCAAGGGGTAGACAAAGTCGAAGAAAAGAGCTACGATTAGCAAGATCGTATCGCGGGGGGCTACGTCCTCTAGTCGGTGAGGTCGATAATAATAGGAAAGGGCAGGTAGGGCTGTGGGTGCTGGTATGACCTGATGCTGTCGATACGACCAGTTGTATAATGGATAGGTGCTGAATTGTTCTGTCGGAGACGGGAACGTGGGGGTTTCATCAATAGTAACAGAACGTGACCGATCAGGAAGGCGAGAAGCGCTGAACGCAGTTGAGTTCAGAGTAGGCGAAGTTAGTGAGGGGAAATTCGGATGAAACGTATCAGCAGTGATGGTGAAGCGGGATGGGGGTAACGACGCGGTTGGAGAGAGGGCTGAGATACCACCCAAGGATTGTTCGAGGAATCCGGAAGTGGGAGTTGACTGAGCCGAAAGCGTGGGGGCAGATGCCTGGCTAGGGCTGCTAATACTGTGACGGGAGGAAATGGGAGAGGCGGTATCGCCCGACTCCCGATTTTCCTGTTGAGCGGCGGCGGCGGCAGCGGCCTCTTGCAAGCGACGCAGGTAGCTTTAGATAATGTGGTCAAGGGGTGATTGCTATCCCGAGAGCGAAACTTACAGGTTGGGCGGACCTCGCTTTTTCGGCTGATAATCATAAGTGCACGGTATTCCAAGGGCAATGCAATGTTTGCACGACGATTGGGGATCGTCCGAGTTCTCTCTGGCGCATCTTACCTTGCGCGCGCGGCACGCATCACAGCCTTTTAAACGCGTCAATTGATCGTGTACAAGGCAGAGGGACCTAAAGACTCGCTTTGGGACTGCCGCCTGTTGACAAGGGCAGGTACGTCAGTGAGAAGTGAATCAACGAGGAGAGATAAAGAAAAAAAAATAACATGTGAGATCCAAGTTCAGGGGATATACGCCGTTCGCCTGATGCGAGCCGACGCTGGAGGGACTTATAGTACGGTAAGGAGGAGAAGGATGGTGTGTGGAGGACGCAGGGGAAGTAGAAAGCAGAGACGGAGAAAGCTCGGACATCCTGGGACTTACTTTCTCTTGATCTTGCTGTTTTCGGAGCGACCTTCCTTGGGTGTCATGTCGTCAGAACCGGAATCGGTCTCTTTCTTCGGACGTGCGGCAGGCATCAGGACGGCAAGGGGCGAACAGACGGGGGGCGATGGGGGGCGATGGGGGACCGAGGTGGGGGAGAGCAGAGGCTAGCGAGGTCTTGATTTTGAGGAAAACGGAGTCTGTTTGGTGTTCCCGTGGTGTTTGCAACCTGAGGTTCTTCTCAGATATTATAATCAGAGCCAGATCCGGACGAAGCACTGGCCCAGAGGAGAGTTGTAACCCGATGAAATTGCAAACTCAGACGGGATGCGCGATGGACATGCGTTCAACCCGAACCAGTCTGTCACGGGAACCGCTCCCCGTCGTCTCCCGCTCGGCCCTTCTCCGGCTATTCCAGACACCACCCACCGTTCTCCTGGCCCTCAGCCCCGACCACGTGCTCCTGCACACCTTCCCTGCCTCCAACCCCTCCCTTGCACCTCCTCGACCTCTATCTCTCCACGTAACAACTCCTCGCTCCGACCCCCTTGTTCAAACATCTTCTCAACGGCACGACCGACTTCTCCGATGTCGCCGCGGTGTCCGGAGGTCCGGAAGCATTTCCAGCGGTGCCTCTCCAAGTCTGCCACTGCATCCCGTGTTCTATGTCTCATTATGCTCTCCCGCGATGAAATAAATTACTAGCGATGTACATGTAAACTACCCCTGGCCTCGAATTCTAATATGATTATTGCTTCAGCTCGCTCAACATGCCTCGTGCTTCGTCTCCGCCTAACATCGCGTCTGCGTGGTGTCGGCGGATCGCCTTCGCAATGAAACTTCGCAGCGCCCTCTGCTCCCCGTCGTTCCATTCCGCCTTTTCTTTCACAACCAAACGCCAGAACCTGAATGCCAACACCGGCTCGTCCGCGCGCAACGCCTCGATCGCGCAAAACTTTCCCATGTTCGGTGAGGGCAAGTGAGGCGCCTCGAGGTTTGCCTCGATGACCGAGACGCAAAGCTGCAGATTCTCCTTCAAGGCTGCCGGGTCGTCCCGGCTAAGAATGATGCTCGCTCGAATAAGACTTGTCATCGTCTTGTGCGTTAATTGTTGGCCGAGCATCCGCACAAGTTCGAATAATTGTCCAATGATCTGCGTGTCCTTTTTCAGGAGTGCGTGATGGATGACAGTCCCAAAGGTGACATTATCCGGCACAATGCCGCGCACGATCATCCGCCGCATCATGCGCACAGCGCTGCGACAGTTGTACTGGGCCATGACACTCAGGGCGACACTGACATCATGAGCATCGGGAATTTCGAGGCGGTCGAGTAGAACCTGGAATGCATCAAATCCAACAGCGACGTTTCCGAGGAGGAAGTTGGAGCGTGCGAGGGCATTCAGGGAATGATGGGATGCTTCGCCTAAAGGCTCCAGGGTCTCTCGATAATTGTCCAGTACACGCTTTGAGAACGTAACGAGGTCATCCAGTTGCTTTTGCTCTGCGTCTCGATCCTCCCAGATTTCTCGGACTTGGTTCTCCTCCTCCTCCTGGGTTTCGGGGTCAGTCTCAGAGTGCTCCCGCTGCGGTGATGAGGGACCCGATGCTTCGAGCTCTTGTTCCATAATGGGAAGCCCCAACGACGACGACAACCGTCGAATGAGGCTTCCATAGAGGCTGGACATTCGGACAACCAACGCAGCATTTCCCACGACCAACGCCCTATGCTTCCCTACAGAGTACCGCTCGTAAAGAGTCCTCGCCTGGGTAGCGTAGCCATGTTCGGCAGCAAGTGCGATGACCGGTGCACGGTCACGAGGAGAGATGGGCTCGCCGCTGCGAACCACCTGTTTGATCAGTGTACGACCGAGATGCGCGTCCTTCTTTATCGTTGTGAGGTGATGAAGCAGCCACGGTAAAGCGGCGCCATTGGGTGGGGGATACTCGTGTTGGGATAATATCGTTTTTCTGCGCATAGCAGCATAGAACTGCGCGGCGGCTGAAGATCGATGCAAACGTGCGGCAACATCATAGAGCTGTCGAATCAGGCCGTGAGAGACAAACGTCCCGACACGGTGATACGCAAGGTCATTGACAAGAGTAAAGCAAAGGGTCAGGTCCACGTGCGTGGGGAACTCTAGCATCGCGTACAAAGTGTCATTGAACAAATCAAACGTCGGAGGGTCGAGAGCGTCTTGAGTCTTCAGCAGCCCTCGCAGGAAAAGGACGGCTTTGCCACGCCAATGCCAGAACAGACAAGAGCGAACAAGAGCTGATGTGACAATGAACTGAAAGTTTTGCGTTGACATGTCGACGTGGCGAATAGCCTCAGGAGGAATATATTGTGCGTCCACTAGTGATTGGAAGATCGTAAGCGCATGGGATTCCTGGTTGGCTTTCGCGAGCTGGATTATATATGAAAACAAGGACCCAATAACAGCAGAAGGAAGCCTCCGCTGTTGATGTGCATCTATCCCGCGACAGAGGGTGGAGACCAAACGATAAGACAGCTCCTTACAATCCGGAGGGTCCGCCTGCAGGACTGCAAGGGCTACTTCAGCCACGATGTCCATAGTAAGGATGGAGTGCATGGAGGTAGGGAGTGAACGAAACAGTGCGACAAGAGTAGACGGTCGGAAGTGGGGACAATTGTGTGCTGTCAAGAGAGAGCTGACGAAGTTGCGACAACGTGGCGCTGGCACGTACTCCAGAATGTCTCCTGCAAGATTATCCAGTAGATCTGGCAGTCGGAATTTTCTCGCCGCCTTCGCGAGAAGTGCAACGTCTCTAGGCTGCAGCTCCATGACGGACGTCTTGTCTTTGGTTCTCGACTGTGTGTATGTGTGCACGAGAGTGCGCAAGAGCGCGTTCTCGGCGTTGGTCGCAGGCGTTTTGCTCGATTCGGTCGTAATTTCTTCGAGTTCGTCTTCAAAAGGAGTTCCCCCGCTGACTGAATGAAGGCTGCCCAGTGACGCACGTAACTCCATAGATATCGCGTGTCGATTCGTGTTTTGCAGCGGCATAACACGGGAAACATGAGGGCTAGTACTATTGGACGCAAGTGAGGCGCGTGTTTGGGTAAACCTGTGTACATTGCAGGCGCGGGTTGGCGGTAGTCGTATGTGTCCTCGGAGGAGTTGAGAGCGACAAATCAACATAAGTCAGCTGCAGCAGGTCACACAATAACGAGTTTAGTTAAATCCAGAGGCTACATTGAACCAACTCACTCACCGCATGCCGCAAAGACGCCCTAATGCCTGTGGAATTGTCGCCGGTCAACAAGTGCAGTGACGGATGCGTGCCTTCGCAAAAATTGGGAGTGAAAGCGGCGGATAAATACGGACAAACACAAGCTCAAATAGAAGCGCACCATTGGGTGTTGCCTCCTACCACTGTACCAGCTCTTACGTGCCTTCTCATTTAAGAATCTGGCAATGATTCCGTCACTATCTGGGCATGATTCAGAACAACAAGACGAGTGCCATAGTTTATTGAGGCCTGTATGCACAGAGTGTCTTGAGCAGTCAGATTCGAGGTCAGTGGCAATTCTATGGCGCTCATTAATTCATATTTCTGCAGATGATCTTCTGATTTAAGTGAGCTAGCAAGTATCCATCTATGCAACTTATCGGCCTCATTGGTTCTCTTCACGAGTGAACAGACTTAGGCTATCTCCGCCTCATCGGATCCACGAGCTCCCTTTTCTGTTCCATCTAAACAATTTGTTTGCGACGAGTTCCTATTCGAGACAGTTCCACTTACATACCGGGAGACAGTGTACTTCCCGCCAAAGATATTAAGTTGCGCCCGGATACGACGCCCACACACGTGTACATCCGGTGGGTGATGCGGTTCCATTGAGTCCTTGGTCAGTTTCGTTCTAGCGCTCCGGGGAGAGTTTTGTACCTCGAGGTACCTTGGTTCCATTCATATTGGCGGACAGTATACATCAACCAAACAGACATTCTGACCAACCTCCTATTTTGCATTCTTGCAGATAGTCAAGAGACACTCATGAATTATCGTCTCTCGAGTGAGGGTCCGGTTCTGAAGCCGTTATTCGCGTTGTTGCTCGCCATCTTTCATCATATTTAAACAATGCCTCGTCCTATCTCTTGGCGAGTCTCGTGGTTAGTCACCACATAGCGTAGCGTTCACGTTTTCGCTAGAAGTTCCTCTCCTCGTCAGGCTTCATAGCAGTTAACACAAATCGTTGGACCGCTCGTTTGCGTGAATGGACGGTGCACAGGGTCCCAGCATCCGAAGTAATATCCGCCGGGGAAGTTGCCATTCAAAGTTATGACACCTTGGCTGTTCGCGTCCTGAGAACCGCCCCCACCGAAGTCGAAGGGCCCCACACGCATCTCACAGCGGCCGTCTTACCTGCTAGTTGGCGGAGCATCGTCGGATATATGTTGGTTACTTTACGGGAGTACACAATTTAAACACCTCACGGGTCCGCTCGAACTGCCTCCCCACGGGGTATTAGCTGGTAAAGTCCAAAGCTCCCGGTTGTCTTCCATTCCGTTCCTCTCTGCTACAAGCCCGTAAACTGACGCAGACCGCACCGCTTCTTCGAAGTCTTCTAGACAATTGCACCGGAGCCGAACAGAGGAGTAAACCGATGATCAATGTCATGGCGCTCAAGTGATGAGATAACCATTTACTTGGTAGTTTAACAATTTCGTAGATAGATCCTGACATAGCAAGTTGAATTGCCCGTAGTCGTACCACTGAGGTCGACAAGGCGTCCCAATCACGCACTTGTCCCGTGAGCGAGTGCGAGTGCCACGTGCATGGAGGACGTCACGAGCGGTAGGAGTATGAGGGCTGGCCTTGGCTCTGTTTCGCCTTCACACTACCTGCAACCTCACCCGCGTCTGTATCATCCTCCAGAGGTCTCAACGGCTTTCTGAGTCTACCCATGGGTGCAGGTCAATCCACGACTGCTCATGCTCAGCTGCCGTCGCGTGCTCTTCATGTCCTGCGTGTGACGCCATCGTCTCCCGCTTCACAGACCAATATCGAGCCATTCTTTGATTTTGTTGTTGGGTATGAGGGCGACTCTTTGTCGTCGCGTAAAAATATCGATGCCGCTGAACTGGAGAGAATTGTCGAAAGTCACGAAGGCAAGAGCTTGAATTTGTTGGTTTGGAATAATAAGACCCAAGCAACACGAGGTATGTCGCTCTGAACGGTTCATCTCTCCGTCGCTTTTCATCTGTCCACCAGTGATATCAATCACACCTTCTCGAGCATGGTCACAACCATACCCCCATGCCCCTAACCCACGAGAACAGGAGGCGGAACCTCAACCATCGTTATTGGGTCTCAGTATGCGGATGTGTGAGCCCGAATTCGCGGTGGACAATGTCTGGCATGTTCTGGATGTGCTAGAAGGAAGTCCTGCCGAAAGTGCAGGACTTGTTCCGTACGGGGATTGGATCATCGGTTGGTCTGGGGGTGTCCTTAGCGCAGAGGGAGATTTTTACGATGTCGTGGAAGCTGTAAGCACAGTGAATCATACTGGTACAACTCATGCTGACAGACCACGATGATACAAGCACGTAGACAAACCTCTGAGGGTCTATGTTTATTCTTACGACTTTGAGTACGCGCGATCCAATTTCACGCTGCTCTCATTCTGACGACTCTTTAGCACTATTCGAGAAGTTGTTTTGGTACCTAACCGTCAATGGGGAGGAGAGGGCCTCTTGGGCTGTGTTTTTGGGTTCGTCTCTTATTCGCATCACCGAGCCATGGGCGTCTCACTTTCAAACCTTCAGATTTGGGCTCCTACATCGCATTCCTGCACTGCCTACGGACCGGCAACCTGGGGCCATCCCACTTGAACTTCATGACGATGTGAACGAGTATGAGGAGCAGGACCTCTTCGTACCCGCTGATGCGACAGGGCATGATTTGCATGGTACCAGCAGACCGAACCATGATCACGATTCGTTTGCCATCGATTATTCCGGGTCAAGATTCGGGCAAGATTATAGCTACACCTTCTCTAACCGTGGTATAGCTACTCAACCCAGTCAAAACCGACACTTTGTGTCATCTACTATCCAAGAAGAGCAAGAGCCTGCTGGTGTTCCAGTTGCATCAGCGTCTGAATTGTCGGGGCCTCCCCGTCATGCACATCGTCATTCTTCGTCTAGACAGCCCGTTGAAACACCGGATACTCATATGCGGCGGGCTCCTACTCCAACATCAGCACCTCCTTCGACGAACGGTAACCCAGCATTATTTTGACCATATCTGCGTTGCGCTCAACTCTAGGTCTGTATCAAGGTTTCTTGCCTCATGAAACATCTCACTCGGCTCCAGGAACCTTTAACGGACCGGAGGATAGGATGGGCTTGGGCTCCCATGCCAACGGAATCAACGACACTGACGAGACTGATGACGACTTCGATGGACAAGAGAGCATCGCGGGAACAGAGAGTACCGAAGTTGAGAGCGAGATAACTTCTGACCACGGCAGCCTGACTAGCGTCGAATAGCATTCGATCAGAGCTCTGCGAATACTCACGTCGAATATTATGATCAGGTCAAATGATCGTATGGGTGTTGTTAGTTAGTAGTTCGGGGTTATTTCAACGTTAATGCACTCGGGTGATTTGACCCCCAATGGTATGTATACCACTGAGTCCTCTCGTGACATACCAGTATGCACCTTGGCGGGCCGCTCGTAGGAATGGGCATTGACAGAAACCGAAGTGAGTTTATCATATGTTGTCACTGCTGATCATGTAACACAATCGTAAATCTTAACACAGTGCATCCGTCACACGCGTCAAGATGTCCATGTGCCAGCTCCGCAGCAATGAACAAGCCTGAACAAAGCTCAAACTTAAGGTTACCTTACTACCGGAGATCATCCTAGATCATCCTTGACCTATATTGACGGACTCGTCGGTGGCTCAAGAAGTGTCAATTGTCACCGTATGCACCGTCGTTGCCAGGTCCTTTTTTTTTTTTAGCGATGACCATTTGTTTAGGCTGCCATCAGATTTTCGAACTTGTAAGGTCTCCTCGATCCCAGGGGAACTTCAGAAATTGACCTTGTTCTCTTCGATCTACTAGCCTTCAATCAAAACCTATCGAATCTTGTCCGCGGACATGAGGATTGGCTATTTGAAAAAATAATCAGGAACATCCAAGACAGAATCTAGGATGATGATGCTCGCAAACTTCCTTCGAAGTCCATTTAGCGAGCAATTCGCCAAGGATGGCGCGCGGCCCGGCTGAATACTAAGTCTCGACTTGTGGATGCGCAGAAGCATCCGCCACGCTTGTCGTCTCTCCGACCCTCACTACGCATGACCAGGTATTCATGCACGACGATTGTCCGTTCAGGTTACACATGACGCGATTTAGGGTGATGCAAGGTGTGACGGACAGGGCGGTCCCGTACATATAAGTGAAGGTACCTACCTCTCGTTGAGATGCATCCTACCAGTGATACCGCTGTCTAAGGATGGTACAATTCTGGACGTCAATTATCTCCTTACTTTCTGCTCTACCTCTAGCGTTCGCGGCATTCGGGGTAACCACGTCAGGAAGTAATCTTGTCGTAGACTCGGGCGCTGGTCTTGTTACGACAAGTATGTCCACTTGCCACATGATTTTGGAACAAATTATGACCATCTCGCTTTCACAGTCAACACGGCAAACGGCGATATCACTTCTCTAAAATTCAATTCGATACAGTTGCAAGATTCGTCCAAGTTTACGCAACTTAGCTCTGGACTTGGATCTGCTACTGTCACATCGTCTGTGGCGAATAACATTGCAGTGGTTACTATCAAAACGAGCACTATTGTATGTGTCTTCTGTTCCTATTGAGCTTGCGTTAAGTTTGATCGCTTCTCGGTTTCAAGACGCATTATTACATCGTCCGCTCTGGGGTCAACACTCTTTACATTGGAACATATGCCTCTGCTGAGCCCTCAGTTGGAGAGTTGCGCTTCATTGCTCGTCTTTCCAAGTCCACTCTTCCCAACGGACCCACTCATTCTGAGGTGAATGGCGGCACGGCGATCGAAGGTTCCGATGTCTTTTCATTGGACGGTGAAACCAGATCCAAATTTTATTCCAGTGTGGGTCTTGGAACGTAACACTGCATCCATTTTAGTCAATATTGACTGTGCTGCCAGGTGAGATTCATTGAAGACACTGTCCACGGAGTTACAGGTGAGGTAGATTATTGAATCTTTACCTTCAACCGCGGTGACACTAATATGTTATCTTCCATTGTGTTGCAACGATCAAATAGGTTCGAGTGTAGGTGCCTATATCATTATTCCTGGAACTGGATATGAGACATCCTCTGGCGGCCCTTTCTTCCGTGGTACGGTTGTACACGAACTTTGGATTCCTTGCCATTTGTGACTAGAAATATTTCCAGATATCGACAATCAAGGAACTGCTCAGCAGGAAGTATACTTCTACATGAATAGCAACCACGAACAAAGTCAGACGGGCTGTCATACATGAAACGATGGTATTCTGACCTTCCTCGAAATAGCGGAAACCTATCGCACCGGATTCTTTGGGCCTTATGCCTTAGCAATTACCACTGGAACGGCCCCCTCTGGTAGTTTAGACACATCATTCATGGATTCCTTGGGCCTGCAAGGCTACGTTGCAGCCTCAGGGCGTGGAGCAGTCTCAGGTTCTTACTCTGGCACTCTATCCGGTGTCGCTGTTACCATTGGGTTTAAGGTGTGTCCAGTCGTTGATTGATGATTAGAGTGTCGATTGAAAATCAATCATAGAATAGCGCTGCACAGTACTGGGCATCTGGGTCAGGGTACGATATTTTCCTTATTAATGACCACTGCTCCTAATGAGCCACCGCGACAGTGGATCGTTCGCCAGTCCAAAGATGAAGCCAGGAACATACACAGTAACACTCTACCAAGGAGAACTTGAAGCTGGTACCGGTAGTGTAAGTGCACATGTTGTATCCGCTGAGACATCTGTTCTCATTAAATTCACTGTTCATAGGTTACTATTTCCGCAGGAAAGATATCTTCTCTGACCCTCACCTCAAGTTTAAGCACACCCTCAACAATTTGGAGCATCGGTATGTGCTGTCAACTTGTTTCATTTTAGAGTGATGTGTACCCTGATTGTTTTCTAAGGTACCGTCGACGGGACCCCTTCAGGATTCCTGAATGCTGATAAGATCGAGACGATGCACCCGTGCGTAATCTGAGGTTTCATGCTGTGCGAAGATCAGTTACCTCAACTGCGCATGATAGATCGGACTCGCGGATGAGTTCGTGGGGCCCCGTAACATTCACAATCGGGAGCTCCTCCACATCTTCTTTCCCAATGGCACAATTCAAAGACGTTAACAGTCCAACGACAATCAAGTGGACAGCCACTTCGTCTCAAATTGGTGCTAGAACCCTGCGTATCAGGACCACGGAGGCATTCGCAGGCGGACGTCCTCAAATTATGGTCAACTCTTGGACATCTTCCGCTCCTGCTGGTCAGTATCTTGCATCCAACATCCTCATTGAGATGGAAACGCTGAAAGGCATACTGCGGTTCATAAAGCACCGACCGCTGTCGACTCCCGTGGCGTCACTCGTGGTACCTGGCGTGGTCTCAATCAAGTGTACGACTTCGCCATCCCAAGTGGCACCCTTGTTGCTGGTTCAAACACAATTCAGATCAATGTTATTTCAGGGAGCAGTGGGGATGATTTCTTGAGTCCGAACGTTGTCTTCGATTCTGTTGAACTGTTCTAGTACTGAATCTGGTCGATCCTCGATGTCACACCTGTGATCGCCGCGTTTGAGCCCAATTTCTTGAGGCTTCAACGATCTCCGGACTGAAGCATGGGACGCAATGCATATTATCTGGGCTCAAGCGCATCAAAATATATCTTACAAAACACAGTCGCCCCATATCAAGTCAAATACACAGTCTGAGAAATTAGACGCTATTAGACTCCTCACGATCCAATCCAGTCTTCTCCTTGACTTGGGGCTTGAATTCCAGATTAGTCGCAATCACGGGCCATACTTGTAAGAAGGACATTTAGCGAAGGATTGCTGAAGTGCTCAAGCGCTGAACAAATTATTCAAGGCTTACCTTCTTCAAAGCCAGGATGCCTGCCAATACGAATCTGCTGCCACACATTTCGCATCGCGTCTGATGATCTAATATCTGACCAGTGATCCAAGAAAAACTTGACTTGAACCTAATATATTAGTTAAGCCGCGGAAATGATCCTTTATAAAAACACGGGGAACAGTACCTTTCTGACGGTTTCAAATATGCCAGAGAACGTGGAGAATACCTCGTACGGTACATTCTCGACAGTGAGGGAGTTTGTAATGTGCTATCGACGCGAAAATCAGAATATGGTCGAGACATGGCAACCAACGCTCCCTTACTTGGAAAGCGCGCTCCCTGAGTTCGCGCAGGTCAAGCTCTGATACACATTAAGCATAGCCAGAGGTGTATCCCGAGGAGACAAACTCACTGTCCGCAAGTCTGTAGACAGCCTTTGCCGAACACGGTAGTGCTATCTTTCCAGCATTATCACGCTCCCATTGTTGCAGCCATTCTCTTCGTGATCGCGCGGCGACACTGGTTGACGGCTCTCCCTGGGATTGGGCGGTGCGCAACGTAGCTCCCAAATTGGCTTGACTCTCGTTTGGAGTCTGAGTTGATGTAGTTGAGATTGTGACATGCGGCGTCGTGTTGAAAGAGGAAGACAGTGGCGCGAATCGTATTGTATCCGTGTACAACTAAGAGAATTTATAAGCTTGGGATAAAACAGATCGGGAAATGTTGAAGACACTGAACGTAGTGGAGAACGGCAAAATAAGTCGAATAAGCAACGTCTTTGACAACCACACGCATTTTGGATGGACCTGCTAATGTGTTGGGATATTCAGAGGCGAGTGCCAGTGGAGAGTCGTGGCTTCTAGGGCTTGAGGGATGTGATAGCTTGGCCCGAACATTGCGACGATCTTCGCCTTCGTCTGCCTTGTCTGTATCATCTGTAAAGTCTATATTGGATGTGAACGGCTCTGCAGGGGGTTTCGGTGCAGCCTCCTCATCATTGTTCGTATCTTCGGGCAATAAAGTTCTGTCTTCAAATTCCAATTGCGAGATGTCGGCGCTTGCGTTGTCCAGTATGTCCTCGTCTTCCTCATCAGAGTCTTCAAAGTTGCCACTGAATGCTGTCACTTCAGAAGCTCTATCGTTAGTTTCTGACGGTGAAGCGATGTTTGCGATAGTGAGGGGAGTATCATCGTGTGATGCTTCAGCAAAACCAGAGTTGAACACTGAAATAATGGGGTAAGTTTTCACCAGAAAAGAGATTGTTGAGGGTAAGTACTTGTCGCAAAATAATCAGCACGGCCGAGTAGCTTCTTGGCAGCATATATTCTTTTGGCATTCTTCAAACCCGTACCTCGCCGAGGTAAGACGAACTCAACATCTGAGTAAAGTGGATCGTCTAAAAGAGATCCAACTGAGTCAAGCAGGTCTTTCGGCACAGCTGTTCTTGGAATTGGAGGCGGTGGCTTGGGAGTCGTGGGAGTCGAAGTAATAGTGCATACAATGACGAATGCGTCGGCGGTCTGATGAGACAGCTCAGCGGACCGATCAGGTAGATAAAAATCGTCAGCTTACCTTGACACTATGACGTTGATAGTATACAGCGTCTCTACGTGCGAATTGTGCCCTACAAGACATTTAGCGCACTGATACGGTGCCGGTCTGGAAAAGGCACTAGTACCATCCCCAGTTTGCGGTCTGTATCCCAGTTGAGCTTTGTGTATGGAGAAAGAAGAAGTAACACTCGCTTTGTATGAGAATGAGTGGTTGTGTGCTTCCTTCATGTTGAAGAGTTCTTGTTTAGATAGGCTACGTGGATGTATGCGTGTATGTTCGTATCAAGACAAACTCGGATAGCTCAACTTGCGAAGCTCAAATGTGAATCGAAACAACCCTTCGCGAACCCACCTGTTTGCATTAGTTTACTGCATCTAGGGATCTAGGTACGTATGGCATCTAGCGAATGTACTCACTTTCCATTCAAAGAGTTGTCCTTTTCTTCTTGCGTAGGCTTCACGAAGTCAAAATTAGATCATAGTGAGATATGAGATTGAGACACACTTCGCATGAAAGAAACAAGCTGATATGGCTGCTAGCATCATTGGCATTGCCCGTCCCAGCGTTCGCATAGAATAGGATCTAATTATCAATGAAACGGTGGTCAGTCTAAAGCTTCCGGAAAATTAGTGTCAACATACTTGCCACTGACCGCTCCCGAACTTCACTGACTTGGTCACCTTGGATTTAGCCTCACCTTTGCTAGGTGGATATAAGTAGACGCTGTGAGTATACTCGACGACAGTTAGATGATCACACACCTCGACTCAAATAAGTGCCGTAGCCCCTTCACAGTCCATTCGAACGTGATAGAGTTACTCTCCTGAAACTCTTCAACATCCATCCTTTCCGAAGTGTTTAGCAAGTTGTTGGCACGCCTAGGGTCAGTACTGGTGTGACAACGATTGAAGTGACGAATCGCTGAAAGTTGGTCCAAGTCGTGAGGTTGCGATTACATCACACATCCATTTAGGGGTAGAGGGACTATCGCTGTTTGTACTAAGTTACAGCAGGTGCAGTATGACAAACTACAGTACATATCAATGCAAAAACTCAATCACTTTCCGCTAGCCAGCATCTTCCTGAAATCGTCTTGCCCTTTCTTCGACTGAGAATCTGACAATGTGGGAACTTCTGATGACGTGGGAGCGACAAGTTTTCGCATCTGCCCCAATTTCGCCTTCGGTCTTGATTTCGCAGCCCTTGGTACAAATAATCCGCTGGGTGCAGCGCCAGAATGTGAAGTACCCTCTTCAGAGAGCTTTAACGTGACCCCTTTGAACACGATTGGTTCTGGGTCCAATAGCAGCTTTCCAGCATCCTGAAAGTGCATGAGCCACGGATATATATACTTTGACTAAGTACTTACCGCGACATTTTGAAATTCAACCACAGCCTCGTTCTTCTCCACGAGAACTTCCACTCGAGAGATTTGGGCACGCTTCTCGAGGACTTGTTGGAGGAGGCCTTCTTGTGTTCCTGGAGGTAAATTGTGGATGCGTAGAGATCGAGTACGCATATCTGCACGCTTCCCCAAACCGCTTTCAGGCTCGCTGGTAAAAATTAAGGATCAACCTTCTTGGACAACCTTACCATATTTGACGCACCGTTTGCGAGACCGCACTCGAGTATCTGCTAATGTCACTGCAATCCTCCGCTTTTTCAACTCGTAGTTGTTCGCATCCAGTGCAGTGATTGCATCTTTCTTCATTGGCAAAAACCTGTCATTATGTGCACTCTTGACGGGTCACGAATGAACTCACTTCTTCTTCGAATTCCACAAACGCGAAGCCTTTTGAGTGGCCCTCAGGATCTGTTGCCATTCGAATATCTTTGATAGGCCCATACTGTAGTGAAAATAAGCGAGTCCTCGATACCATGCACAAAGCACAAGGAGCGTACAGCTTTGAAGAATTTCTTGAGATCTTCATCTGTTACAAATCTGCTCAGACCTGCCACGTAGACCTCTCTCGCGTTTGCACTGACGTCGCTGCGATCCTTCTTCCGCTCTGGATTAGAGATGTAAACGTTTAATTTCAGATCTGGTTCTAACTCGTGATTATGAAGAGTCAGTGCGTCGTTGGCCGATGCCTGATGCAGCAGAGGCAATAAACGTGAATACTCATTTTGATACTCAAGATATGGGCTTACTGGCGAAGTAAACTGAACATAGCAGAACCGTCGAGTACTCTTAAACTTCTTACTCGGCCAGCGGACATCGAAGACAAGACCATACTGAAAAGTGGCTGGTGAATGACAGAATGGATTATCCTCAGCCTGCATATACTCACCTTTCCAAACAAGTTTCGGATGAATTCGTCGTCAACTTTTTCCGGAAAGTTCGTCACGTATAATGTTGACTGCCAAGCAAGATGAACTGCAATCTCTACGTCATGCAGGCGTTTCTTATCCTTAGTTAGTGCAGCTGGAACGCTTTCTCGGTTGATGAACTCGATAGTTGCCACAAGCATATTCGGCAAATGAGTGGTCTTCACCTCACGAACGTTACCGCACTTGTAATGAAGATTGAAAACGGCTGAGTGTGAGAAACGAAAGATGATACGTACGTCCTTGAACAACTTTACGAGATCATCCTCTGTTGTCTCTACAGGTAGATTTGCAACAAAGACAGTGCTGTTTTCTCGGTCTCTGAGATGAAGAGCGCTGTTATGGTTCGATGTTGTGAGGTAGAAAAGATTAACGCCCACCTTTTGAGTGCTTGCGAGGATTCTAATCTGTACGATTAACTCGGCTCTAATGATACTCATCATCTACCACTTACCGATCTTGGTTTTCTTGCTCCCCTCGGCACTGATTACGTCTTCAGCCTTTCTTTTCAAACTTGTCGTAGCTGATGGTATACTGTCGACATCCATGGGAGCTTCATGATCTCCATTCTGTCTCGACACCGGAATATGGGTATCTGTCGCATGCTGTTCCGCGGCCATCTGCATGGACTGTTTCTGCGCCTTTTGTGCTTCCTGTGCAGAGACATCAGATTGCTTGATGAGCATGTAAGAATCGGCAATGAAGTCACCTTCACACGCTTTGTATTCACTTGCGTGCGCGCTGTGGCTACCTTATCAAGACATTTTTCCAGAGAGAATACTGAACCGCGAGCGTGCTCCATAGATTCCCAAGCTTCCCAAACAGCTTCTGGCCAATCAATATTAGAAGTAGATATGCGATCGAACACAGTCCGTGCAGTTGCATAGTCGCTTTGTTTTCTAGAATTTTAGGCATCAATGTATACTACTCATGAGATTAGGATGAGATGTCGCACATTAACTCGTCTGTGTAAGCTGTCCAAGCCAGATAGCTTGTTTTGTAGTGCTTTGCAGTCTCTGCCCAGACGTTTATCGCATCCTTATGATCACCAACATCATTTCGCTGATGATAGGAGGCTCATTAGGAGGCTCATGATGATATGACGCACAAAGATAAACACAGGTTGAACGCACCAGCTCCACTAGGAATTTCTCAATCCTGAATCGAGGATCACCAGCTTCTGATGCTATGATTGTGCATTACAGCACGACGAGAACGCTAAGCAATCGTCCGTACTCAAACGAATAGTTTCCCCCACTCACCAGTCCTGACAGATTGTATACCAGATTCCAAGATTTGGAATAGATTAGATAGAGCTTCTGCACCGTCCTCTGCTATTTACAAGTGTAGTGTCAGTGCCTCGATGTTATTGAGATCTTGTGCAACGCACAAGCTTCCAAAGATGTTATGCTCCGTTTTTCATACCCGGCTCGTGCCAACACGAGTGGGACAAATTGCTCAGGGTCCGTCTGGAACAAACCTGTTGCAATGGCCTTGTCATACAAAGCTTGGATTGGGATGAGGAGATGGTTTTGGGAAAGACATGACCATGATTCACCTGCAACCGGCTCGGCCTCACCATTGTCGATCAACTCTTCGTTAGATTCCTGATATAGCTCTGATTCAAATCTAGCACCGAGAGCATGATAAGGTCTTGTACGCACCAAGAAACGGATGTAGCGAGCCCATATCTCTCCCGAGCGTGGGACGCTCTTCACGGCGCGCTGAAAGATCTTCAATTGCAGGCGGTCATCCCCGTGGTGTTGACGCTGTATGACAGATACATTATATCAATGTCATGGAAGGTGAGTATACAGGCTAGATTGCTGACAGTAGTGTCAATATATCCAATCCAGAATGTGACGAGGGCTGGTTCAGCGTCCGCTACTCCAGCAAAACGCTGTTTGGCGGCGTCCGCAATTGCTCTTTCACATATCCCTGAGAACATCGCTAAATCAGGTTTCCTGGGCCGGCGTTCATAGTCGATGTAGTAATTATAAGCTGCAAGCGAATAGCCGGCTTGAGACTGTCGGTATTGGTGAATCGCTGATGTGATCTTTTTGGTGCATATGACCTACCAATGATGTCTCATACTTTTCTCTCCACTCGTAAGCTTTAACGGCCTTGGAACGATATTTAGATGCGGATACGAGAAGTGATTCATACTCTGATGGTGGCTTTTGGTTAGTAGTGAAGGAGGAGTATGATTGAAAAGTCTCTTCGTGATCTAGGAGGGGATTAGGGATAGTGAGGATGATTACTTCGATTTGACACACTTGAATGGGGTTGTTGCAGGTGCTTCAGATGCAATTCGTCAATCCACGCGACCAAAGCCGGCCTTGCACAATGGAAATAGGTGAGTTCACGACAAACGATAGTTTGTGAACAATGTTACCGCTCCTCCGCAGGCGCGACCTCTAGCATTTCGAGTTCCCAGTCACGTTGAGCCTCCCATAATTCGTGACCCTGGCGAAAATTCAGATATCCGTCGATCATGCACAAAAGAACGAACCTTGGTAAGGTGAGCCGAACCTTTGGAGACCACTGAAGCGAGAGATTTGCGCGTCCATGACGTGGAAAGTAACTCATCCTCGTCCTGACCATCGCTTAGCTTCACACCAGACTCAGAAAGAGAGGCATGTTGTTCGATGAGAAAGCCAATATGTTTGCGAAGGAGGGGTATAGCTAGAATACAAATAAACAAAGCCACAACAATCTAAAGGTGAAAAACGCACACAAATAATCGTCCTCTGCCTTGTTATACAAATCTAGCACCTCTTGCACCCCTTCCCGAGACCCCAAATCAACAGTTTTCTCCTTGGCTTCTATGAGAGGAAGCCAAACTTCATCCCCGGCAGCCCAATAAGCCACCATCATTTCGCGAGCCAGGTGCTCCTGATCCTCCATGCTTGCTGCGGACGCCAAGCCAATATGGCGAGCATGGAGGGAGATATCATAGGGATTTGCGGAAAGGTCAGTGAGCAGATTTGACAAAGCCTCTAGCGCTTCTGTCTCGTCCATATCGGCCAGTGTCGTAGGACGATATGTAGCGAGTGTGTTGAGGGCCGAGGTGCGTGGCGCGGACTCGATGGTTCTGAATGACCGTGTGCCGCCCACATACTTGGGAACATAATCCCACGGCCCTCATTCAGGAACTGCCGGGCCGCTGCAATCGTTTGTGCAGTCACGATGGGAATGAGAGGCAAAACATGAATTCCCCCGATAATCTATCGCTCTTACTCTCCGTGTCGTTTACACATCTTCAGACATAGTAACCGAAATGTCTTCGTCCATTCTTAGGTCTGAGACGATTTTCGATCTCACTGGTCGTGTTGCGCTTGTCACTGGAGGTGGAACTGGCATCGGTTTGATGATAGCGAGCGGACTGGCGACAAACGGTGCCAAGGCATGAAGAATCATTGAAAATAGTCGTAGTTTCTTACATATGCTTACAGGTTTATATTGCGAGCCGTCGTAAGGACGTTGTACAGAAGGTTGCAGACGAGTGGAGGTCTCAGGGTCCGGGCACTATCATCGCGTACGTCTAATGCTCATGTTAGTGTACATAACTTCTGATACTTGAAAAAAGACTGTCGATGGATGTGACAGATCGGGATAGCATTTTGGAGGCCAAGAAAGTCATCCAGCAAGCCGATGGCAAACTTCACATCTTGGTCAACAAGTAAGGAGTCACGCAGACATCACGAACAGCTACTTCATTTTACGCAGTGCTGGTGCAGTAGGGCCCACCACACCCTTCCTTAACAATCTTCAAGCCCCAGAGCACAAGGACGCGGAAACTTTGGGAAATGCTCTCTTCAATGATGCCGGATTTAACGCATGGAGTTCGCTCTATAGCATCAACACCTCCTCTGTCTACTATGTGACAACCGCCTTCCTTGGTCTGCTTGACAATGGCAGCAAAGATATCCCAGGTTATACTGCCAGCGTGATCAACATCACAAGCATAAGCGGCGTCATCAGCCTAGCTCAGGGCCATGTCAGTCAGCATTTACATGACTTTCATTCTTGTAAATTGACTTCTGCCCTCCTTGCGTGAAAAGTTCTGCTATAACAGTTCTAAAGCAGCCGCATCTCATCTCACCAAGATGATGGCCACTGAATTTGCGCTGAAGGGCATTCCTGTCCGCGTGAACGCTATTGCTCCAGGTGTATACGCCTCCGAGATGACGTTCGACGCCATTGAAGGTCCTGAGGCAGTCGCAAAGATTGCGCAGAGTGTTGTGCCTGTACCTGCTGCTAGATCTGGGACGTAAGTCTGTCGTTAATAAGATTCGTTTGTCGTGAGATATTGATCACAACCGCAGGCCTGGCGAGATAGCTGGAACAGTCATCTATTTATCCTCTCTTGCTGGGTGCTACACAAACGGCCAGGAGATTGTAGTTGACGGTGGTTACGTAGCCGTGAACCCTTGAACACGGTCTGTAGAGTTATAGAATACCTTGGTCAAGAAGCAGTGGCACTGCCAATGGGATACCCTAGACGAACGAACACAAACACTCTGTGTGCGATTGAAAATGGAGTGTATAAGTCTCTTCCTTCCAGATGAACGGCCCAATTTGAAACGATAATTGCGGCAAATGAGCAGCTGCCCGATTGGTAGCAAATGACGTCAGCCGCACCTGGGCAGCCGTCATTTTTTATACTGATCTGGACGCTTCTGGACACCTAAAGATCCGTATACGAATTTTTGTCATCTAACAGCCTTTCTCGAAACTATTAAATCAAAATTGTGACCACTCAACTGGAATACAAAGACCATCTGACTTGCCCAGAAACAAATGACTCGTGCGCACACCTACCACATATAAAGACAGTCGATGGTGACCGTGGTGAGTTTCGGTTCCTTCCCATTGCACCCACCCGTATCTGAATGTCTCCAATAACTTTCGACTGCATCGTCATCGGCTCAGGCAATGCGGGCTGCTGTGCAGCGCTTTCTGCTGTCGAGCATGGCTGCAAGCGTGTGGTCGTGATAGACAAATGTCCCGAGGAATGGGCTGGCGGTAACGGGTACTTCACCGCAGGAGCTTTTCGTACCGTTCACGGTGGCCTTTCCGATCTCCTCTCCGTCGTCCCTGGTGTTTCTCCAGAATTGGCGTTGAGGACAGACATTGACCCTTACTCCGAGGAGGACTTTGCCAACGACATCGTCAGAATATCAGACGGGAAAAGTGACATGCAGTTGGTGAAAGCGGTGGTCGATGGTTCGAGAGATGCCATCACTTGGTTGGCAAAATTTGGAATCCCGTTCACTTTATCGTTCAATCGACAGGCGTACGAAGTGAATGGGAGGCAAAAGTTTTGGGGTGGGATGGCTTTGAGCACAGACGATGGAGGAAAGGGCCTGATTCGAGCACATCAGACAGCTCTCCGAAATGCGGGGGTGGAATCCTGGTTTGAGACGCCTGCTTTGAAGCTTCTGATTGAAGATAGTATAGTCAAGGGGGTGGAGGTGGAGAGAAGTGGAGAGAAGCAAATTCTGAAATCAAAGGCAGTAATACTAGCGTCAGGAGGGTATGAATCGAGTGCACAACTGCGCGCGAAGCATCTTGGTCACGGTTGGGATAACGCGAGGGTGAGTCGGCTAGATCTATCCATGGCTTGTTTCACGTTTCATCCTTTCTCTCAGGTGCGTGGAACTCCATACAACACCGGCGATGGTATCTTTATGGCAAAAGCGGTAGGCGCAAAACTTTCCGGCGACTGGCAAGGTTGTCACAGCACCTGCTGGGATGCCAACGCGAGTCCTGACGCTGGTGATCGAGTGCTCAGTAATCAATTCACAAAGTCTGGATATCCGCTCGGTCTCATGATCAACTCCCTTGGACGTCGCTTCGTCAACGAAGGAGAAGACCTTCGCAATTTTACTTACGCCAAGTTCGGGAAAGAGATCCTTCGCCAGCCAGGTGGATATGCGTTCCAAGTTTGGGACTCTCAGGTCACCAACTGGTTGAGGAAAGAAGAATATAGCGACGGCATTGTCGAGAAGATTTGGGCGGATTCGCTGGAGGAACTAGCGGCGAAGTTGGAAGTAAAGGGCTTGGAGGACGTGCAGTCGTTCGTTCACACAGTGCGCTCATACAATGCCTCGGTGACAGCCTTCCGATCATTGCATGCTGTCCCCGAATGGAATCCTGCCGCGAAGGACGGTCTATCGACAAAGGACCTTCCGCTTCCGAAGTCCAACTGGGCATTGACCATTGACAAAGCGCCATTCCTGGCGGTCAAAGTTGCTTGTGGCATCACCTTCACCTTCGGCGGCGTAGCTATTGATTCTACGACTGCGGGTGTTCTTGACGATACTGGTAAGGAGATCGAAGGTCTATTTTGTACGGGAGAAATGGTAGGGGGTTTATGGTATGGTAATTATCCTGGTGGCAGTGGTTTGACTGCTGGTGCAGTATTCGGAAGGAAGGCAGGGCGAGCAGCAGCCGAGTTAGTCAAGCGTGTTTGATCAATGCTCAATGTACGTACGTCTTCTGTGATTGACTTGCCCCGCAAACAAGTATCTGCGCGATATCGCTCGATGATCCGATCTCTCAATCCAGCAGGTATATTCTTTCTGGGTTGAATTCATGGAGGTTTATACGGAGACAAAGTACATTGGCGGACAAATTGTCTGGCGTGGTGTGATCAAATTATTCAAGCCAGGGAGCCTGGTAGGAATCCTTATACTTTTGCGGCTTTTCTGTTTCTGCTGTATGTTTCTCTACGATATCGCCCCAGGATTAACTTCCGCGATCAGTTCCGACCCTCGTACCCTCGTTGATCATTCTAGCGTCTGCGCTACTACGAAACTGATCCAATGGGGCTTGTAAGTAGTCTGAAATACACGTCTCCTCAGTCGTCATCGCGCAGGCGAGCTACATCCTGCAGATTTGGTGTTTACCAGTGCAGCATTCTGGGAAAGTCTCGGGGGCAGCCTGTTGGCATACCTGGGCTGGGTGATGACTTCGCCGCACGCAAGGTAGCTATTGACCAAGTTCGAGAATGGATTGACCTCGATTTTGCTCACTGCACAGGGTCTGACCCGGTTTTTGTTGGTGATGTGCTTTGGTGATACCGCTTGTCGTGAGCACCCCGTCTGGATCCGACGAGCTATCTTGCTGATTCATTGAAGGAGTTTGCGAAAGTCACCTTCATCACGATTATGACAACTTCATCAAATCTCGCGGCGACCGCTCAATGACATGATAGTGATAAAAAGCTTGTACTGTATTCTGCGTTCTCAGCCCTCTTGCCGAGAGCTCTCCTTGCTGAGTTCCTTAACAATATGGAAGCACCAGAGAAAAGTATGGCACCGTCTGTATTTCACGCCAAGGCCGACAACTTTCTCCCTCGGGGAGCTCGAACGGATCGACAATGTATCGTAGGCCTCAGACCTGTGGAAACTCCCCCCGCAGGTCTTCGTGACAAAGTGATCGGCAGTATGAAACATAGGCCAGAGACAGACGGTTGGCTGGCTGGTAAACAGAAAAACGTCAGACATTGTTCGCTTGCGAAAAAGCCGGACCCTATGTGCTCCAGGTGCACAACTTCATGTTTATTTGCGATCGAGTGTCCTTGTGATTTCCCATTCGAGCCCAGGTTCGAACTAGCTCGTTACTGTGATGCAAGATAGTTGGTCCCCCGCGCTTCATTGAGCCCCTCTCATTCACGTTTTCATATACAGCCAACACACAAGCCTACTTGTAAGAAAAAGCTAACTTGAACACTAACCTGATTTGAGTTCGGGGACAGAGCACAGCGGAGCTCGCGCAAGGTGTGTATACGCGAACGACAGTTTTATGTAGATGTGTACGCACTGCGATAGAGCTTCATTGAAGAATTGTAGGTCGGTTTTGAGCGCTTTGAGCAGAGCGGCAGTTCAAAATCCGAATGACAATGACGTCGCCAAATCGCGCTTGCGGGGAAACCACTTTACCACACTTACTTCCAACACCCTCTTTCAGCGTCCATCGTATTTTCATCTAGTCTCGTCACTCCTTCCACCCCTTTGTACTCTACCTCACTCTTCCCTTCTGCGTTCAGGCAATATTCATGCCTTCTCCGTTGGGCGACGTTGTTCATGACGTCGCTGCACCCGACAGCAGACGTGAGCCCCATTCTCCGAAGGTTACTGCACAGGACGCCTCGCCAAACAGCGGCGCTGCTCCCGTATCCCCTATCATTAGCTCCCCCGGATCTCCCAACATAAATTCTCGCAAATCGGTACACTCCCGTAGATCAACCCACTCTTATAAGGGCTCACCCGCTCTCACCCCCGCCACGAGGACAGGTCCCCCTCGTTCCCTCTCGTACACATACAATCAACCCCGCCCGACCTCTTCATCTCGCTCAAACTCTGGGTACGAAAATGGTGAGATCCAGGAAGTTCCTATTACTTCACCTCAGCACGCAGACGAGGAAGACCCTTATGCATATGACTATACTCCCAGAGAGTCACACTTTCGTGGTGCGCTAGAATACACAGAGGCAGAAAAGAAAGAGCGCGAAAAGGACATCGCTGAGAGAAGAGGAAAGAGGAAAGATACTAGTATCTGGGATGACTGGAAGTCCAAATGGCGTCCAGAGCATCTGACTGACTCACCTTACGAGGAGAAGCAGACCTTTAGCTGGGAATCGCAGGAGGGTCGCAAGGGCTCACAGGTTTCCGCAGATGATTCTGACAGACTAGTGGGGCTGCGCTCTGCGTCGCCTTCGTACCAGCAGCCTTCATCCGGATCTCGTATCGTGCGTAGCATATCTTTGCCGCACAAGAATTCTGGAGGTACGGAAAAAGAGAAGGACGATGGCACAAGCAAGTCGGGTAGTACGACGGCCAAATGGAACCGTTTGCGTTTCTTGATCCCCACCGTAACTTCACAGGCGCAGAAAGAAGCTCAATCCTCCACTGTTGCACCCACAGGTGTAAACATCACCGACGAGCTAATCGCAGGTGGACTTTCTACTCTTATGTTACGGCTCTGGTTTGAGCGCGACGAGAAGGATCGTAGGCGTGTCCCAGTGCTCTTGCATAGGTTACGCATCCGAATCAGCGACAGTCTTCATCCTTTACACGGTACCCAAAGTGTGTTCCGCATAGAATGTGAATACGCCAATGGCGCCGCGCGGTGGGTTGTTTATCGCCAACTGCGCGACTTTCTCTCTTTACACACGCACTATGCGGTTTCGAATGCCTACAATCGCAATGTGGACAATCTCCCTGAGTTCCCTCGCACAAGTATGTATATTGGTCTGTTCATAGATGGCCAAGTTAATCATACTCCGTCAGGTCTGCCGTACTTTAAATTCCTGAAAAAGGAGAGCCGCGAGAAAGGCGGGGAAGTCAAGCGAGCTGATTTTGCTCGTCTCCAGAGAGAGGCACTGGAAGACTACCTTATTAGTCTAGTCAGAGCTGTCGTAAATACATCTGCTTCATCTGTTGCATTACTTCATTGATCCTCCTTTATTATAGATGTTTCATCCAGCTTCAAACAGGTTAGCTGGTTTTCTGGAGATCAGTGCTTTGTCTATCTCTCTGGCGCAGTCTGGAGGCGCACAGTACAAGGCTGGATATCTCCGGGTCGAGGCAGTGACTAGTAATAAGCCTTCGGGCTTTGGACGCAGAGCGGCAAGCCGGCGCGAGAAAAGAGAGCAGAAGTGGTGCTCTATCAGGGAGAGCTATCTCGTCGCCGTGGAAGAACCAGGACAGGTGCGAACAGCTCATGACTTGTGTTTGTTTTATATGCACTAACATCGTAATCAGACTTCTGTCTGGGATGTGTTCATGTTGGATCCCGACTTCAAGATCGAACGGCCTATGCGATACTATCGTCAAGGCTTGCACCTTCTTCAAGGGGAACAACACGAGCGACAGTCTGAGGAGGTCAAGGATAAGGGTGACGGCGAAGAACACGCAACTAGTGATCGCGTGTCTCTATTGGGCTCTATCAGATCTCGCTTTTCCAAGGTCCTTCATCCTCACCACGCCAACGGCACTGTGGAACGCTCAAGCGCATCTACACGGCCTAGCGATCTCACACGGCCAAGCGACGTCACCCGTCCAAGGTCAAACTCTACAGCTTCATCCTCGTCATCTACATCGTCGCGTCCCCCAACCCCCATGTTAGACCCATCCACAAATACCAATCCCTTGATGGAAGCACCAAGCAAAAACCAGGCACAAGACGAAGACGAGAAGACAAAGAAGAAGAAATCTAGTGATGTTTCAAAGCATACTTTCTACGTCGAAAATTCACAAACGAGGCTCAAGTTGTATGCGAAAAGCGAAGTACGTCACAGGAATGTCGTTACGCGCACGAATTGACTTCCGTGGATAGCGACAAATGCTGCAATGGATCGCGGCGCTTGAGAGGGTTGCTGCGACATCGCACTACACCGGACGTAATCGGTTTGACAGCTTCTCCCCCATTCGATTGAATGTTGCGGCTCAGTGGCTCGTTGATGGTGTACGCATGAACTCCAAACACTCAACAATGAGGTTACTGACTTTCCTCATAAGCGTGACTACTTTTGGAATCTTTCTCGTGCTATTCTTCTGGCAAGGGATGTAATCTATATCCACGATTGGTGGTTGTCTCCTGGTATATTTTTATCATATCAGCCTCAGAATCTTCATTGACATCAACCTAGAGTTGCAGCTGCGTCGTCCCGGGAAGCCTAAATATCGATTGGATCGATTATTAGAAAGGAAGGCCAAGGAAGGCATTAAAGTGTACATCATTGTCTAGTCAGTGGATACGCCGCCATCATTTTGGCGTATTGTTGACAATGAGTAGTCAGGAGGTGTCTAATCGAACGACACCTACGGATAGCAAGTAAGCAGCTCTTATCTAAGTACATACGGCGATTCAGCAAACTGACTAGTTCGTAGCTACACCAAGCAGCGGATGACATCGTTACATCCGAACATCATGGTCCAGCGATCTCCGTCCCATTTCCAGACAGGTACCTTCTATTGGGCCCATGTAAGGCAATCACGCTCGTCGTTTGGTGTTCTTGCTTAAAGACCATGTGAACTCCGATTTTGCCAGCATGAGAAGCTCTGTGTCATTGATGAGACTATCGCCTTCATGGGAGGCCTGGATCTATGCTTTGGACGGTAAGTACGCAAAGCTGTTCCCAAGTGCTTCACTTTATAAGGTAATGTACACTTCAGATGGGATACGTCACAACACGTCCTCACAGACGACCCAGGAGATGAGGGCGCAGAAGAAATTTGGCCTGGTGAGTGACTTGTCATAACATTCGTTTGAATTTTATCATAAATCATTGTCAGGCAAGGATTACAGTAACGGTCGCATGAATGACTTCCACACACTCAATAAGCCTGAAGAAGATATGCACGATCGCACCAGAATTCCTCGCATGCCATGGTTGGTGGTCTATCTGGAGTCAGAGGCACATGAGATTGAAAGCACATATTTAGGCACGATGTGGGGTTACAAGTTCTTGGGCAACCAGCGCGAGACGTAGCACGTCATTTTGTGCAAAGGTGATTGTTTGTTGACTGCGCGAGACGTGTTTCTAATCAGTCGTTCTGCAGATGGAATTATCTACTCCGCATCAAGAACCATTCACGCGTCATGCCATTCCTCCTTCCACCCCCTGAGTTCAAGCCTGGAGAGTTGGGCCAGTTGGGTCTTACTGGAACATGCGAAATGCAGATCTGCCGTTCTGCTGGTCCATGGTCATTGGGCACGCCGGACAGAATTGAACATTCGATACAAAATGCCTACTTGAAAGGTTTGTTCATTTGCGGATGTGGTCAGAACTGTGCTCATGAAATCATAGCTATCCAGATGTCTGAGCATTTCGTTTATATTGAGAATCAGTTCTTCATCTCGTCGTACGTTGAAATGATCTCCGAATGTACTTATCATTCATTGCTGACCGTGGAACAGGACCGTGGTGGGTGATGTGACCGTCGAAAACAAGATTGGCGACGCTATAGTGCATCGCATCATTCGTGCCCATCGCGAGGGTATTCCATGGAAATGCTGTGTCGTCATTCCACTTCTACCCGGATTCCCCTTTCCTGTCGACCATACTGATGCGAGTTCCGTAAGTAGCTTTCAATCTCGTCACTGTGATTGAAGCTCACCGTTGTCTGACCCTTAGGTTCGTATCATCCTTGAATGCCAAAACCGAACTATATGTCGCGGCCCCAATTCAATTTTTGCTCGCTTGCGTCGAGAAAACATCGATGTATGCTTTGTTCCTTGCTCCAGTCATGGTCGATTGACAAATGCAACGTCTTTAGCCGGACAACTACTTCACTGTATTTTCGCTTCGTAACTGGGGAAAGCTCCGCGGAGATGTCTTAACCTCAGAACTTGTTCGTGTTTCCGTCCTTTCACTAAAACACCACCCTAAACAGGATTCGACACAAGGTTTACATCCACGGCAAAGTCTGCATTGTCGACGACCGTTTGGTCATCATCGGAAGTGCGAACATCAATGAACGATCTCAGCGGGGGGATCGTGACTCTGAAATAGCTGCTATTATTAGAGATACTGACATGATAGACGGGTGAGTTACCACTTCATTCCCTTTTCTCTGTGCTCAATCCTGGTAGTTCAATGGCTGGTAAACCTTTCAAAGTTGGGCGGTTTGCTCATACACTTCGTGTGCGCTTAATGCGTGAGCACGTTGGCGTAGACGTGGACGCTATTGACGAGCAAGATATGCTAGCGAAAGATCCTCCCAAGGAGGAGCACCAGCAGCACGAATGGGACCCCGATGCAGAGCAGGAATATGGACGGGAGGATGTCACAGCAAAGAAGTCAGCACGCGAGGGTCGTGCCATGAACTTTCTTCGTTTTGGTGGAGAGGGAGTCAAGCAAGGTAAGCGGCTATGCTCTTCCTAAGCCAAATATTAACATACTATGCGAAGTTGTACACGGTTCGAGCGATATTGGTTCTAAGGATCTCGCCGAGGTTTTGCAAAGAACCAGCATATCACGTCGTCCTCCTGAAGGCTTTCCTGATGCTAGGGCAGGAAACAAGTCCCTGCAAGATGAGCGCCAAACTTTCACGCGCGACGGGGAAAAGGTTCCAGGATTTACGAGCTCCGTCGTTCCAACTCTCGAAGAGCAGATGATCATGGAACACCGGCCTTCCGCCGAACATGCTTATGGGAGTCCTATTGAGGAAGACATTGAGAAGGAGGCGAAGGAAGATGCAGGTGCTTCGTCGGGTGATCTGCGCGATGAGACTGGACTGCTGTGTGGTGCTCCTGCCGATGCCCAACCGGAGGCGGACGATCAACCCCCGCATGCGAGTGAAGTCAAGAGTGATGCTGATACTGAAGAAAAGCGGGCACCTCATGTGCGTTCAATCTTGAGGAGGCACCTTGGAGCGAAGCTTGGACATAACCCATGGACTTTGCCTACACCAACGCCAAAGATCGACCCGGACGGTTTTGAAGATCCAGTCTGCGACGCCTTTTGGAAAGATGTCTGGGTGGCATCCGCTGTGCACAATGTTTGTCTTTGTATTTTTTTCCTCGCTGCGTGTGTCTAACGGCGCACCAGACGGAAATCTTCCGCAGAGTCTTCCATGCAATTCCAGACGATCTCGTCGCTACGTGGAAACAATACACCGAGTTCGTTGCTCACCACGAGCGCTTGAACAAACCGGTTAGCGCATTTCCGTTATTCTATTGCAATTATTCTTATTTCATTCCAAAGGCCAGAGACGGCGCCTCTTCAGATCCTGTTGCCCGTGTTCCTTCAGAAGCGGGTGATATGGACGCGCCTGAAGAGGAAGGAGAAGATAAGGCTCCACATGACGATGATGCAGCCTGTTCCAAGACGGGGTCTAGCGGAGACGACAAGGAGCCCTCCGTACCAAACGGTCAGGGGCCTTCTGAGAAGGTGAAGAAACCTGAGAAAGGGGAACCACCTTTCACGCGGCAGGAAAGAGAGGAGATGGAATCTCTACTCCGTGAACTATGTGGCCATCTTGGTAAGCAAAAACTGACATATAAAATGGCACCTCGTACTGAAGTCATATGTCTCCTAGTGCTGTATCCTACGCGGTTCCTAGAGGGCGAAGATATCGCCAACAATTTCTTGTTCAATGCTGACAGACTGATGCCTATGCCTATCTACGATTAATATTATCGTGTGCATTGGACGGTCTATCTTATTTCCTTCTTAATGCTACAGCTCTTCATCTTGTATACACGCATCCCACCGCGCACCCCCCATACCCTCGTTGACTCGGCATTTCCATCGCTATCGTGACCCTGTTAGGACATTATTTCTTGTACTGCGTTTGTGCCCTCGAAATGAGACTTTTCTTGCCACTGGCCATGATCTACATTTCATATTGACTTTGCTCACTGCAAGTATAAGTTGGAGGGACGTTCAACCCTAACCTTATCACTGAGGTCCGGTATTCGAGCTCCGAATGAAAGTAGTGGCGGACGTGCCACTCAACTCATCATTAGTCATCCTCACGTCTGTATCCTTTCCTTCGTCCGTGCCGTCAACATCGACGACGACGATGAGTTTCCCTCCCCCTCCTCCAGGCATGCCCATGCCCCCACCCGGCTTCCAAGCACCTCCTCCAGGAATGCCGCACGCTGGCTCAAGCAGTCCCTCTGGTTCAAGAATGCCTCCCGAGATGCTGGCGTTGAAGTCACAGAAATGGATTCAAATGCAGCGGAAGCGATACGGGGAAAAACGTCGAGGAGGCTTCGTAGATATGGGGAAGCAGGTGTGTCTCATATCCCCATTCCATTATTACAATTCCTCATGTTGCACAGGACCTGCCTCCTGAGCATGTGCGAAAAATCATCAAGGATCACGGCGACATGAGCAATCGCAAGTTCAGAAATGACAAGCGCGTTCATTTGGGCGCTCTCAAATACGTTCCCCATGCTGTCATGAAACTGCTCGAAAACATCCCATTTCCTTGGGAGCAGGTCCGCGAGGTCCCCGTTCTATATCACATCACTGGCGCCATTACGTTCGTCAACGAAATTCCTCGTGTTGCAGAACCGGTATATCACGCTCAGTGGAGTAGTATGTGGTTGGCTATGCGTCGAGAGAAGCGCGACCGCAGGCATTTCAAGCGCATGCGCTTCCCCCCTTTTGATGACGAGGAGCCGCCGTTGGATTACGGTGACAACGTCCTAGATGTCGAGCCGTTGGAAGCAATTCAACTCGACCTTGATCCTGACGAGGACGCGCCTATTCTAGACTGGTTCTACGATCCCAAGCCCCTCATTGACACGCCTCATGTCAACGGCTCCTCTTACAAGTACTGGTCTCTGACCCTGCCGGTCATGGCCAACCTGTATCGCCTTGGCCGCACTCTCCTCTCTGACCACACCGACATCAACTCCAGCTATCTCTTTGACAAAAAGTCTTTCTTCTCGGCGAAGGCGCTTAACCTCGCGATACCGGGCGGTCCTAAGTTCGAGCCGTTGTACCGCGATATGGATAACTTTGATGAGGACTGGAACGAGTTTAACGATATTAACAAGGTCATCATTCGGCAACAGATTCGTACCGAGTATAAAGTTGCCTTCCCCCATCTTTACAACTCCCTACCGCGCTCCGTACAGATTGCACCTTACCACACCCCCAAGAATGTCTACATTCGGACTGATGATCCCGACCTCCCTGCGTTCTACTTCGATCCCCTCATTAACCCAATCTCGTTGCGTGGGGCAGTTTCCAAGAATATGCCCCTCGTCTCTCATGAAGACGAGATTTTTGGTCCAAATGGTGCTGATGACGACGAGTTCGAGCTTCCTGAAGACGTTACGCCAATCTTGAGCGAGAAGCCGCTTGAGAATGATTTGACCGCTGATGCCATCGCCCTTTGGTGGGCCCCTGAACCGTACAATAGACGGTCTGGGCGTATGCGGCGAGCCCAGGACATTCCCCTTGTGAAGGGTTGGTATCTAGAGCACTGTCCCCCGAACCAGCCTGTCAAAGTCCGCGTTTCCTACCAGAAGCTCCTCAAGTGCTACGTCCTCAACGAATTGAAGACGCGTCCAGAGAAGGCGATGACCAAGAAGAACTTATTCAGGCAGCTGAAGGCGACGAAGTTTTTTCAGACCACCAAGTTGGACTGGGTGGAGGCTGGCCTGCAGGTCTGCCGACAGGGTTATAACATGCTGAACCTGCTTATCCATCGGAAGGTCCGTGCTTGCTATGTCTATTTTTTCTCTGTATGATACTGATTCCTGAAATCTCAGAACTTAAACTATCTGCATCTTGACTACAACATGAACCTGAAGCCTGTCAAGTAGGTTTTGTGTCCATATCTTCACTGTCCTATTGCTGACCGATCGCAAACCTAGAACACTAACCACCAAAGAGCGGAAGAAGTCGCGTTTTGGAAACGCCTTCCACTTGTGTCGTGAAATTCTTCGTCTGACCAAACTAGTTGTCGACGCACATGTTCAGTACCGTTTGGGTAATGTCGACGCCTTCCAGCTCGCGGACGCTCTCCAGTACATATTCGGGCATGTCGGCGCTCTGACTGGCATGTATCGGTACAAGTACAAGCTCATGAGACAGGTCCGGATGACGAAGGATCTCAAGCATCTGATCTACTACCGCTTCAATACGGGACCGGTCGGAAAAGGCCCTGGTGTCGGTTTCTGGGCTCCCGGCTGGCGAGTTTGGCTATTCTTCATGCGAGGCATTGTTCCTTTACTCGAACGCTGGTTGGGTAACCTTCTGGCGCGTCAGTTCGAAGGTCGTAATAGCAAGGGAATTGCGAAAACGGTCACCAAGCAGCGCGTTGAGTCACACTACGACTTAGAATTACGAGCAGCTGTCATGCACGATATCCTGGACATGATGCCCGAGTCGATCAAGCAGAACAAGGCGAAGACCATTTTGCAGCATCTCTCGGAGGCTTGGCGGTGCTGGAAGGCTAACATCCCATGGAAGGTGCCTGGTATGCCTACGGCCATTGAGAACATTATTCTTCGTTACATTAAGAGCAAGGCCGATTGGTGGACATCGTAAGTGTTCCATTCTTTAAAACCCCAGTCTTTGTTCATTGTTTTTCCAGGGTTGCGCATTACAATCGAGAGCGTATCCGACGCGGTGCCACTGTTGATAAGGCAGTTGTAAAGAAGAACCTTGGCCGTCTAACTCGCCTTTACCTGAAGGCAGAACAAGAGCGGCAGCATGGATATCTCAAGGATGGACCGTACATTAGCGCTGAAGAAGCCGTTGCGATTTATACTGCAACTGTGCATTGGTTAGAAAGCCGGAAATTTGCACCCATTCCTTTCCCGTAAGTCATATTTTTCGTAACCTCAACGAGTCTTACGTTTTTCCAGGCCACTCTCGTACAAGCATGACACGAAATTGCTGGTCTTGGCACTGGAGAAACTGAAAGAGGCGTACTCTGTGAAGGGTCGTCTTAATCAGTCCCAGCGAGAGGAACTGGCACTCATCGAGCAGGCCTACGACAACCCTCATGAGTGCTTGTCGCGAATCAAACGCCTCCTCCTGACTCAGCGTGCGTTCAAGGAATCTGGAATCGAGTTTTTCGACACGTACGACAAGCTAATTCCCTGCTACGATATTGAGCCTGTCGAGAAGATCACGGACGCGTACCTTGACCAGTTTTTGTTCTTCGAGGCAGACAAGCGTGGATTGTTCCCTGCTTGGATCAAGCCCGCAGACACGGAACCTCCTCCTCTTCTGGTTTACAAATGGTGTCAAGGCATCAACAACCTCACAGATATTTGGGAGACCAGCGAAGGTGAATGCAACGTGATGATGGAGACAGTTTTGTCCAAGGTTTACGACAAAATCGATCTCACTCTCCTCAATCGGCTCTTGCGTCTCATTCTCGACCACAACCTTGCCGATTATATCACCGCGAAGAATAATACGGTCCTCACCTACAAGGACATGGCGCACACAAATGCGTATGGCCTGATCCGTGGATTGCAGTTCTCTGCTTTCGTTTTCCAGTACTATGGTCTTGTGCTCGATATTTTGATCCTCGGCTTGCAGCGTGCTAGTGAAATGGCAGGCCCTCCTCAAATGCCGAACAACTTCCTCCAGTACCGCGACTCTGCAACGGAGACCCGCCACCCTATTCGCCTATACTCCCGTTATGTCGACCGCTTGCATGTCCTATTCCGCTTTACAGCGGATGAGGCTCGTGATCTCATCCAACGTTACCTCAGTGCGAACCCTGATCCCACCAACAACAACGTCATCGGCTACAACAATAAACGTTGCTGGCCAAGGGACTGTCGCATGCGTCTCATCAAGCACGATGTCAACCTCGGTCGCGCGGTATTTTGGAATGTCAAACAAAGTTTGCCAAGATCTCTCACGACGATTGAATGGGAAGATACATTCGTTAGCGTCTATTCGAAGAATAACCCTCAGCTTCTGTTCTCCATGTGTGGCTTTGAGGTTCGTATCCTCCCGAAGATCAGGACGATGGGAGGAGAGCAGTTTTCGTTGAAGGATGCTGTATGGAACTTGACGAATGAGCAGACGAAAGAGAGGACGGCACAGGCCTTCCTGCGTGTTTCCGATGATGGCAAGTGTCCTAGTCTCTCTGCAACTCATATGCATCTCACACGCTTTTAGGTGTCCAACAATTTAACAACCGTATCCGACAAGTCCTGATGAGTTCCGGATCCACGACGTTCTCCAAGATCGTCAACAAGTGGAATACGGCGCTTATAGGTCTAATGACTTATTACCGGGAGGCCGTCATTCACACCAATGAGCTCCTAGATGCGCTCGTCAAGTCCGAGAATAAGATTCAAACTCGTGTCAAGATCGGTTTGAACAGTAAGATGCCCTCTCGCTTCCCACCAGTCGTCTTCTACACTCCGAAGGTTTGGTTGTGTTCTCTCTTTGCCATACGACTTTAATAATTGGTTTGTAAAGGAATTGGGTGGCTTGGGCATGCTCTCGATGGGCCACGTGCTCATTCCCCAGAGTGACCTACGGTGGTCGAAACAGACAGACGTTGGAGGTCAGCATCTTACTTCATTTCTTCACCATTTTACTAATTTGGGCTATGAAATAGTCACCCATTTCCGCGCTGGTATGACGCATGAGGAAGATCAGCTGATCCCTAACCTTTACCGGTACTTGCAACCTTGGGAAGCAGAATTCTTGGACTCTGCTCGTGTCTGGTCCGAGTATTCGATGAAGAGAAAAGAAGCGAACGCTCAAAATCGCCGGTTGACATTGGAAGATCTCGAGGATAGCTGGGACCGTGGTATACCTCGTATCAATACTCTCTTCCAGAAGGATCGTCACACGTAAGTTATCTCAAGCAAGTCGACTACTACCATTCTCACTACGGACAACAGTCTTGCATATGACCGCGGTTGGCGTGTACGAACGGATTGGAAACAGTATCAGTTGCTCAAACAGTGCGTCCACATCATTGCCTGCGACGTCCTGTAGCTGACATCCATCTACGAACAGCAATCCTTTCTGGTGGACGTCGCAACGCCATGATGGTAAACTGTGGCAATTGAACAACTATCGTGTTGATGTCATTGCAGCACTGGGTGGTGTCGAAGGAATCTTGGAGCACACACTCTTCAAGGGGACGTATTTCCCGACCTGGGAGGGTCTGTTCTGGGAGAAAGCATCTGGCTTTGAGGAATCTATGCGATACAAGAAGCTCACGAATGCACAGCGATCTGGTCTCAATCAGATCCCTAATCGTCGTTTCACATTGTGGTGGAGTCCTACAATCAATCGCGCCAATGTCTATGTCGGTTTCCAGGTGCAATTGGATCTAACTGGTATCTTTATGTGAGTGATGGGACTGTTTCTATTACTTATAGGAGTTCCTGATGGTTTTGATAGGCACGGTAAAATCCCGACCTTGAAGATCAGTTTGATTCAAATCTTCCGTGCTCATTTGTGGCAGAAGAGTAAGCATTTATTTTGTCAATTCAACATGTTGCTGATTTTCTTACCAAACACAGTTCACGAGAGTGTTGTCATGGATCTAGTGAGAAAATGTCCTTGATGTCCGTGTTGTCGTATTCATATCATCCATTCTAGTGTCAAGTGTTCGATCAAGAGTTAGAGCCGCTTCAAATTGAAACGGTGCAGAAGGAAACGATTCACCCTCGAAAGAGTTACAAGATGAATTCGTCGTGTGCGGATATCCTCTTGTTCTCTGCGTACAAGGTACCTCATTACCATACATTCCCTTCCTTTCGTCTACTAACATGCTGATTGTAGTGGAACATATCTCGACCCTCTCTCGCTACGGATGTGAGTTGTCTCTTGGTGACTGATGAAATATTCAATTCATGACCGCGATCTTACAGAACAAAGATGTCATGGATGGCACCACCAGCAACAAGTATTGGATTGATGTCCAATTGAGGTGGGGTGATTTCGACACACACGATATTGAGCGATACACTCGTGCCAAGTTCTTGGATTATGCAAGTTGCCCTTCCTTTTTGCAGCTGTCCTTCACGCAGTAATCATTATTTTTTTCAGGTTTCTGATTCGATGAGTATCTACCCTTCGCCAACTGGTGTCATGATTGGCATAGATCTCGCATACAATCTGTGGTCTGCATACGGTAACTGGTTCCCTGGGATGAAGCCCCTTGTTCAGCAAGCAATGGCGAAGATCATGAAAGCGAACCCGGCTTGTCATGTTCTACGTGAGCGCATACGGAAGGGTTTGCAGTTGTATTCTTCAGAGCCTACGGAACCGTATCTAAACAGCCAGGTTGGTTTCGTTTCCCTCAGTGTTTTGTATTCATTTTGTCTGATATATCCCTCACAGAATTACTCAGAGTTGTTCTCGAACCAAATCATCTGTAAGTCTCGATGCTCACTGTAACGGACGAGTATTCATTTCCTAATCCAGGGTTTGTTGATGACACTAATGTCTACCGTGTGACTATGTAAGTTCACGATTTGTTGAAAAGGGCATGTCAACTTATCATCTCACACAGCCACAAGACATTTGAGGGGAATTTGACAACGAAGCCCATCAGTACGTTGACCACGATATCGACGGTGGCTCTTGCTGACCTCTGCTCTAGACGGTGCCATCTTCATCTTCAACCCCCGCTCTGGTCAGCTATTCCTCAAGATCATTCACACCAGTGTATGGGCGGGTCAGAAGCGTTTGGGTCAACTTGCCAAGTGGAAGACGGCAGAAGAAGTTGCTGCTTTGGTCAGATCATTACCCGTTGAAGAACAGCCGAAGCAAGTCATCGTGACCCGCAAGGGAATGTTGGGTGTGTTATACATGCATAAATTGACATATCTCCATTTGCTGATATTATCTCGGCAGATCCCCTCGAGGTGCACTTGTTGGACTTCCCCAACATCGTCATCAAAGGTAGTGAGCTCCAGTTACCGTTCCAAGCCTGCATGAAGATGGAGAAGTTCGGTGATCTCATCCTGGTTCGTTCTCTTGACTTTGTGACCATGATTGTTCATTGACATGATTTCCATTTGTAGCGTGCTACACAACCCCAGATGGTGCTGTTCAGTCTTTACGGTATAAACTTTACTTGTGACCGAAACAACGTGAATCTGACTAGCTTTCAGATGACTGGCTCAAGTCTATCTCGAGCTACACTGCATTTTCACGGTTGATCCTTCTTCTCCGTGGTCTACATGTGAACAATGAGAAGGCGAAGATCATCCTTCACCCAGACAAGAATACTATCACGGAGCCTCACTTTGTGTGGCCGTCGCTGTCTGACGAGGAGTGGATCAAGGTTGAGGTGGCTATGAAGGATCTGATTCTAGCGGTATGCATATCTTATTCTCCATTTCAAAGAGTTTCTTGTCCCATATCGTCTTGAACCTTAGGATTTCGGAAAGCGGAATAGCGTCAACATTGCCTCTTTGACAGCAAGTGAAATCCGGGACATCATTCTTGGTCAGGAGATCGCAGCCCCATCCGTTCAGCGTCAGCAGATGGCTGAGTTGGAGAAGAGCACCGAAGCCCAGAGTCAGGTTACAGCCGTTCAGACGTACGTCTACGTATTCTGATACAATGCTCGTTTTACTGACGTAAGTTTTAAAGACAAACCACCAACATCCATGGTGATACGATCCAAACTGTTACAAGTAAGTCGAGCCGTCTTCCGCCTGTCGACATCGACTCATTGCTCATCGTGCCCATTTCTACTCAGCCACCAATTACGAGCAGCAGGTCTTCAGCAGTAAATCTGACTGGCGTGTGCGTGCCATTTCGGCAACACATCTCTCTCTTCGATTGCAACACATATATGTCTCCAACGACGATGTCAAGGACGATGCCGCTTCGTTCACATACGTCCTTCCAAGAAATATCCTTCGTGCGTTTATCATAGCAGCAGACCTCCGAACACAAGTGGCTGCGTTCTTGTATGGTACTTCTCCGCCAGATAACAAACAAGTCAAAGAGATCAAGGTCCGTTCCAACATTTGTAGTCTTATCACATGTTAGACTGATATCTTCCGCAGGCCGTCGCTTGGGTGCCACAACGAGGCAACAATAACTCTGTGGAGCTGCCTTCACAACTCCCTAAAGACGACTATCTCTTGAAGGACTTGGAGCCGCTCGGGTGGATCAAGACCCAAGCCCTTGAGCTCTCTCACCTGTCGCCAACGGATATCACATCCCAGGCGAAGTTGATGGCGGACCATCCCGAGTGGGGCACTTCGTCAATATGCATCACGGCAGCGTTCACTCCAGGATCGGTATCTCTGTCGGCGCATTCCTTGTCAGTTGCTGGCTTCGAGTGGGGAAGGAAGAACCAGGACACGTCGCCGAACCCTCCGGTAAGTACCGTGCCATATCCTGCTCTGCGCACCTCGCACATTCCCTGCTCACGAAGCCTCTGTATTCGTCCTCGTATAGGGTTTCAATCCCAACATGTCCGAGCGCGTGCAGCTGCTCCTATCCGAGCGTATCCTCGGGATGACGCTGGTCCCCGAGGGCCGGGTATGGAACTACGGCATCGGCTTGACACAGCTGTGGTCTCCCAACCTTGGCTACTCGATGACGCTCGACACGCCTCTGCTCTTCTGGGCCGAGGAGCACCGTCCGGCTGCGTTCTTGACCGTGAGTCTACGATGTCCATCAGTTTACCCGCCCGTGCCAGTGCTAATCTACCCTTCCCGACCTAGTTCGCGAACCTCGAGACGGGCGACGACAGCGCGGATGTTGAAAATAGCTTTGCGTGATCTCCTCTTGTTCTATCGGTACTTTTTATAATGTTTCTCTACGCAACGTGTATTTGTATGGCATTGCAGTGTTCTGAATGGCATGGTGGTGTGTGTGTGGCCGCGGCAACCTTTTCCTGCATGGACTTTGAGAATATTCTAACCCCTGCGGGTCGTTCGCTTAAGACCGATCGCTCTGGCGGCCTCCGACGAGCTGAGTACAGCACTGGGAGACCCGTCGGGCGGTCGTCGGTAGCGCTTGTTCTAGATGGCCGCCACGGATCCTGTCAAGCAAGGGCCTTGACTGCTCACTACCGCATTAGCAGCCGCGTCTTCTTAGCACCATGTAAGCAAGGCTCGACATCCGCATCCGCGCTAACTACGCTAACGAGCAAGCGGGCTCCGCCGCCGACACCTCGACACGACATCATGCCGGCACCAAGTCAATCGCGGCGTGTCGACATCGACATGGCACGCACGCGTGCTCCCGTCCATGCTGGCGCGCTGAGAGACGATAGCCACTTGGATAGCCAATTGCGGGCTCTGTGTATATGTGGACGGCAGGTGCTACCGGCATGTTATGTGCCGTGTACTAGGATCTGGTGTGCCTGGGTGTTCTACAGGTATGCTGGCGAGTATGTACTGTGCGGTGCTATGTACGGTATGTGCGGTATATGCGAGTATATACGGCGGCGGAGGGCTGTCAGATAGTACGTACGTATGTGTGGTATGCGTGCGGCTCGTGAGTGGAACGTGTAAGTACCAAAAGTAAGTGACGTGAACATCGATCGAACGGTCGTGGCCGGCTTCTACGTAACGGACGGATACTACTAATACCAACCAGCGCTACTACCTACTATTACCACTGCTACTACTACTGCTGATGCTAGGACTGACTGCTGCTGTTATTACTGTGCGATGCGGGGTGCGTTTCGGCGGTGCGTGAGGAACTCGTGAACCAAGGATCCTGGTAGAGCGTTTGGGATCACGTAGACGTTTCGAGCAGCGTGAGCGAGCGATTCATTAGAAATTCTGATTAGCGAAGATAGATGCGGTGACGGCGGGGGTGAGGGAGGGGAGGGGGAGGGGAGAGACGACTGAGGGCGACGATGGCCTATATCAGTGCCGTGACTCGGGGCATGAGTGATGGTGGTGAGGGGGCGGTGGAGGGGGAAAGGGGGAGGGGGAAGAGCTAACAAGTACACGTGATCCAAAGGCATTCCCAAGACGAGAGTCACAAACGAGGACATGGACGCGATAGAACAGACGAACGAAACAAGTGAGGTGAGAGAGACGTGAGACGATGGGCGAGACGAATGAAAACAAACAATCAAACAGACAGGTGTGAAAATAAGGTGGGAGAGACGGGCTGAGAAGCAAAAAAAAACAAAGAGAATAAATCACATGGCAGCGCATCGCTGCGCCGAAACGACATAAGAAAGCGAAGAATATGGAGGCAGTACGATGGGATCGGTCGGGCAAATAGAGGAGATGCACAGGGCGGGACATTACGGGTCGATGCAGGGAGCGCGAGTGAAACGAATAAATAAAGCGCTATCATGACAAGGGCGAAGACAACGAGGACGAGGACGAGGACGAGGCCTTGGACGGCGTCGGGGATGGTGGCTGTCGTTGTACCCGGGACACGTTGCTGACGATGTCCAGCGAAAGCGTCGACGCGGTGCGCGAAAGACCTAGGGATGTGCGTTTCCCGATTTCGTCCGCATCGCCAAGCTCCGCGGCCGTGTCATCGGTGAAGAGGAGCGGGACCTCCGCCTTGGGTTCCTTGTCACCATTCGGGATCTGGCGCGAGCCGCGGCGCGGCGGTGGCGAGAGAGAGGTCATCTCAGGGCCGGGTGGCGAGCGCTCCGGGGGTGGAGGACGAAAGGGGCTGCGCGGGGGAAGCTGGGGGGGAAGCGGCAACGGGGCGGCGGAGGTAGGGGTGACAGGTGTCGCAAGCAGCAAGAAGTTGGGATCGTTCTGCATGGTGGTAATGCGCTCGGCGATGGGGGTGGCGGGGGGCGAGTACGCGTTGCTCGCTGGGATGAAGTGAGCGTCGGCAGAGGGAGTAAGCGGGGGCGGCGACGGCGCACTGCGAAGGCGCAGGCGTTGCTTGAACGACGATGTGAGGCGCGGAGAGGAGGGCGGGGGTGGCAGGGGACCCGTGGGGGCGGGATAGGGGGGCTCTGTGGATGCGTGCGCTGCGTCCGGAAGAGGATTGCTGTCTGCGCTGGTGCTTCGGCGGTGATGGCGTCGAATCGAGGGCTCGTCGGGCCGGGGCGGGAGCACGTGGGAAGGCGGGCTGGTGGGAGGGAGCATCGAGAGCCGCATGGCGCGGTGGGCGAGGCTGTCTCGGAAGGCCGATTTGGGGACGGGCGCCGAGTCGGGTCGCTTGAGCGAGGCCGCCCTCTTGGCGCTCGCGTTGGGCACGGCGGTGTTCGGAGGCGTCGGGGGCAGAGCGCTGCTCGGCGCAGGCCGCTGGGGTGGCGGCACAGAGAGGCGATGCATGTTGGCCTGTCTCGGCGGATGCGACGACGTGCTCGTGCGCGAGGGCACCGAGTGGTTCGAGGCGACGCTGTACACGGACGACGAGCCCGACGCACGCTTCGAGAAGAGCGGCAGGCCAGCAGACGTGTTTCTGTGCGAGTGCGTGGAGGACGACTCTCGGCTGGGCGGGCGCTCGCCTAAGCGGTCGGCGGCGTAGGGATGGGAAATCCGATGGTTGAAGGACAGGGTGCTCTGCCACGACTGCGTCATCGGCACCGGCGGAGGGGACCCCGACGGCGGCGTCATTCTTTTGGGCAGCACGATGTGTCGCGACCATCGCCGATGGCTCGAATGGGACCGATCCAGCGCGGGCTCCCCTCTGTCGGCCGATCCAATGGTCGACACCGAGGACACCGAGGGCGCGCGAGACTTTTGCACGGGCGTGCCGCTGTGTGCCGACCCGGCGTAGTCGAAGCTCCCTCTCGAGGTCGCGGTGGGCGTCGTGGCCTCGGTACCAAACGCGATTCCGAAGCTGCCGGCGGTGCTCGAGTTGGCATGCGTATACACCAACGGCCCGGGCGACTGCTGCTTGGCGGGGACGGGCTCCGTCGTCGTCCAAGCACGCTTGCGGGGCGGTGGCGGCTGGAGCGGCAGGGAAGGGGACAGTGCGCGGGCAGGCTGTTCCCTCTTCGCTGCCGGCGGGTCGCCTGGCGCCGGTGCCCAATCGAGACTGGTTCGATTCTGGACAATCTTCCGCGATAGGTGCGACTCCGGCGATCCCAGGGTCGACATCGGGGAGGGAAGCATCGCCCGGGGCTTGAGGATCGGCGAAGGCGCGGCGGGAGACATGGCCCGCTCCCCCAACACGCTGCCAGACGACTTGAGCATGCCCAGGAGGTTGCTGCCCACGCTGCCGAATGAGTCCCCCGGCGACTCGTAGCCTGGCTCGGGCGACGCCGTGCGCGACGGGGACCGCGGACGGCTGCCGGTGAAGAGGCCCTTGAGAGCCGAGACGGTGGAGGACCGAGGTGAGGACGGCAGGGAGCGGACTGTGCCTGGCCCCAGCGGGGTGACGGGCTGGTCGTAGGAGCTGTCTGTGCCGTTGGAAGAGGAGGCGCCATAGTCGGACGTCTGGAAGGAGCTGGGGGCGGGGGAGGAGAGGATGCCCTGCATGCGCATGGACAGCATGACGTCCATGTCCCCTCTGGGCTCGGGACCTGCCATATTTAGCGAGGGAAGCCCGAGGCCTGCGCGAATCGACCTAATAAGCGGGGTCAGCACCGCGCGTCGACAGCCGGACAGGGAAGGCCACACACCTCTGCCCCAAAACGGCATTCTTGATCGCATTTATCCATCGCCGCGACTCTGCGCCGTCGACGATCTGCAGCAGCAGCATCGTCTGTCCGTTTTCCTCGCTGTTCAGCTCCCGCCGGAGGACCCCGACGTCCCCGCCCCCGACCTTGATCACGTTCCGGCGCCCTCCGACCTCCTCGTCCGTCACAAACACAACGCTCTTCTCGTTGATCTCCAGCCGCTCCAGCTCCCGCTCCTCCGCACCGCCCGACTTGAACACGTGCAGGTACGACACGCTCGGGCCCTCGGAGCGCGTCTGCCGCCCAGCCCCCGTCGGACTCGTCAGCACCACGAACCGGTTCTTCCACTGCTTCGAAAGTGCCATCATCAGAAGCGAAGGCGGCGGGTAGTGCTTCGGCAACGTCCCGGACAGGTGCACCCACGGTGTCAACGACGAATAGCTCGCTGGGAACGTCGGGACCGTCGGTGTCGGTGTCGAGTGGGTCGCCCGCGACTGCTGAAGCGACAACGACAGCGACCCGCCCCGCCGTCGGTGGCCCACGGCGTGCATCGCCAGTGGTACTGGCGACGACAGGTGATGGTTCGAGCTGACGCTGAACGTCTCCGACGTGCGCAGCTCTTCGTGCGGAGCCTCCCCCTTTTCGCCCGAGTCCGCTCCTTCGTCTTCGTAAACCGAGTCCTCGCGCGTCCGTGCGGGCTCGAGTATGTCCAGCCCAAATCCGATCGACTGCGCGGCTGCATCACGTAAGCGCTGGCGTTCCTGCTCCTCCTCGTCGCGCTTGGGCGCACGGATTTCAATGACCTCCGACAGGAGGAGCGCCTGCACGGGCAGAGGCTGTTTGACGGACTTTCGGCGCCGCCCGAAACCCAGCGCGTCTGACGCCGCAACCAGAAGGCTTCCGCGGTTCTTCCTGGGTGGAGATGGGTCTGCCGTCGCTGGGCGGTGCGAGGACGACGACGTGCGGGCCTCGTTGGGGAACGGATCCGCTGATGAGGCAACCGGGTCAGTGCGTGGACGGACGGGGGCCGCGGAGGCGAGGGCGCGCGTACTGTGGATGCTGATCGAATCAGGGGCACCTGTGGTCTCCTTTTCTTTGCCCTTTCTGCTCGCGCTGGAGGGCACGGTGGAGGGCGTGCGCGCGCGGGAGGCGGCACTCATCCAGGAGTCGCTGACTCTTCCGGATTTGGGAGTGAAAAGGCCATCGGTCTGCGCGGAGAAGCGAAAGGGGCGGACGACGGAGGGGCCTGGGGACATCGGAGGGTCGTGCACGAGAGAGGTGCCAGAGGTGGAGGGAGATGAAAAGCGCTGTGAGGGGGGAGGGCAATTAAGTGTTGTCAGCGGGCACAGAACATCAGATCTCGAAGAGTGCGAATGATAGCGCGGGGAGTGTGTTCCACACTGAGTCCGACGGCTTCTGACCGGCACTGAGGGGCTGCGGCTGTAGCAAGAGGGGTCCGCACCTTGTGCTGATGGTACTCAGGAGACGACCATTGGGGATATGAAAGAGGAGGGACGCCGATAGACATGCAGGAGAGAAGGAGAAGAGAAGAAGGAGAAGGCCAGAAGATGGAAAGAAAAGGGCAAGAGAGTGGTGAGCAAGCGGCGCTTCGCCGGTGTTGGCCTGGCCAGACACCGGCCGGCGTTAAATATGGACTGCTCCCGATCGTTCCCCTTTCATTATATCTTAATTGCCTTAGCCTCCGTTTCTTCCGTGTCCGAACGCGCTGGCCGCCGCCGTCGTTGCGAACAGCCACCGACAGACCCCGACTCGATGAGCAGCGAGCGCGCAAGTCGTCGCTCTGCTTATTATCATATATTCAGTCCAGTTCCTGGCTCTCGCGCGATCTCAGGCACTCGACCCATGCGTCGCACATTATCAGCCTGAAACCGTCAACGGTTCCGAGGTATCTAAGCAGCGCCACAAGAAATCCATCTGAAGCTAGTATTACGAACATACACATCGCGTCCTAACGTCAACTCGCCAGTGCCCTCATCCGCTTGTACGTCGCAAACGGCCCGACCGTGCCCTTCGCCCCACCAAGCTTCACGCTCTTGTCCCGCGTCGGGAACACCAGCCTCTGCCGCACCTCCTCCACCGTCAACGGCACCGGTCGCTCGTTCGCCGGCCCGTCGTCGTTCAAAGACTCGTCCCCCATCAGACGTCGCAGCAGCGCGTTCTCCTTCTCCAGGCGCGCGAGCTCTGACTCGCGCTCCAGCGCCCAGTCCGCCGCCGCGAGCGCGTTCCACTCCTCCGGCCTGTACGCGTCTTGCGCCCCCGCGGGCACCTCTGTCACGTCCTCGCCGCCCAGCGCGCGCAGCTGCTTCCGGAGCATCCGTGACATGCGCGTGAGCGATTCAGAATACGCCGAGCTCGCCGCAAGCCGCTGCGCATGCTCCTCCGTCTCGCGCGCGATCAGGCGCGTCTCGTACTCCCGGACAAGCGAGAGCTCCTGTTCTTGCACTTCGTGCTGCGTCGAGTCCGCGTCAGTCAAGCATGCACACGATCGGAGGACGAAAAGGGGTGGGGTTAGGCAGGAGACGCGTACGGCACGGTTCCGGAACTGGTTCATGACGTTTTCCAAGGTCGTTTCGTATTCTTTAATCAGCGCATTCAATTGCTTGTTGTCGTGCAGAAGAGCCTGGTTGTCGGCCGCCATGACAGTGTTCATGCGTTCCAGCTCTGCATCGTACTCTTCTGCTCATGCAAAAGTCAAGAACGTCAATCGAGACTGCTAGAATAGAACGCGAGCGGCGCCGCACCTTGTGATTTATCGAGGTTAAATCTGTGCGGAACGCAGTCAATACGTCCATTCTGCCATGCGCAAGGGACGCGGAGGGGTAGGCGCTCGGATCACACACACCGTCGCAGCACGAATCCCGTCTGAGAATGGATCGCTTGGTTCTGGGCACCGGGCGTCAGCGAGACGCCGATCAGCGAGAAAGCGATGTACAGACCTTGACGTTATTCGCCTGTGCGTGTAAGTTCGCGGTGTAGTGGCGATGGCTGTTCGTCTGCTCCGCCAGCTCCGTGAGCAGCGCCCAGAGACGCTCCAAGTCCTGTGGATCAATGATCGCCATTGCTCGAAAGTTTCTTCGGGCGTCTCGTTCAGCGTTGCGGGTGACGGAGAAAGAGAAGGGTTGAACTATTAGCGTGAAGCTGTGTGAATGGAGGAGGAAGAGCGCCGACGTGCACAGCGGCACAAATGGCGGGAAAAGCCGAACGCCGCTGTTCCTCTGCGGTAACCCTAACCCAACCGCGTTTTACCCCATGCCGCCGTCCGAGACGGTCAGCACCCCGAAGAAATGCAATCGATGCGGCGGGCAAGACACGGGCCCCGCCAATTTCCTCCTCACTTGTTCCGACTGCCACAGATCCTTCCATCACCGTCCGTGTGCACTTGGTCTATCTCTCCGTGCGGCGCTGCTGATCATGCCGCGCGTTGATCAGGATGTCACATTCCACCTGTGCCCGACAAGGATATGATCGCGATGCTAGATGCTACCATGAACAAGGATGTCGACAACGGGATCTATGGGTGGTCGTGTAAGCGATGCTCGAAGAAGAAGAGCCGGGGCGGATCTGAGCGCGCAGTGGTCGGTTCACAGGTCCGCTGGTTCCTCTTGTTCATGTCTAGTGTGTGTACGGTACTCACGATGTCGAACTCGTGTGCAACAGCCACCACAGCAGCTCCTCCCGATTGTGAACACAAACGCCATGATTGTTGAATCAGAAGATGTCGAACTAGCACCTACGCCCACGGCTGTGCCAGGACTACAGCCTGCTCAAACGCTTCTCGTGGATCGACGAGTATCAGATGATTACTTCCGAAAACATTCTCTATCACAGCGTCCTACTGCTAGTTCCGTGGTGACTCCTTCACAGCAAACGTACGCACCGCCCCTACCTGCGCTCCCACGCTCTAGCTCGTCCTCTCGCAATCCACCTCCTGCGCGCCCACAGCTTTCTCCACAACCATCGCACTCTCTTCCAGAGCCCACTGCACGCTCTTCAGGAGACCCATCGTCAGATGCATCGAGTTATCGCCCCTATGAACCTCCATCGCATCTTTCAGAAGCAGCGCGGTCAGCACGCGATGGCTTCCGACAGCCAGCACCTCCCAAGAGAGGTCGACACCCGTCTGAAACAACTGCGCTTGCGAATCGGCGGGATTCTTGGCCCCTAAACCAGGTGACTCTTTCATAAAATCATCACTGATTCTCTTGTTAATTCTCCGTATCAAAACCGGCACAGGCATCCCCCACGCGAAATATCGCAAATCAGCATCGGCTCGTTCCGCTTCACCGCCACGACGAATCTTCCCAATCTTCTCCTCCTCTTCCCGTCATACGTAAGGGCTTTCATACACAGCCTCTCGATATCGTGCCAATGGACATCGATTCTGATACCCCGCCGCCGCCCGAGATCATATCAGTGGACATGAATATACAATCGGAAATGCCACCACCACCACCTCCCCTCCCCGTTGACCGCGCTCCTCCTACCCCGGCACCATCGGCACTGCCAGACTTCCGCGCCATCACGTCCCGACTCCGCGCTGAAGGAAAACTCGACCCGCCTGACCAAGGACGCACGTTCCTCGGCCCTCCCATCGCTTCCACCTCCGCGCATGGCGACGCCCGCAAGTTGGACACCCCAGGCGACGCGGACGATGACCTCGACGACCTGTACGGCCCCCTGCCACACGAGGTGCGCTCGCGCACGATACCCCGCGAGTACACCCCGCTCCGCCCGACGCCAGACCCCTTCGAGGCCGAGGACCGCGCGTTCCGAGCGCGCCGATTCGCGCCGCTCCCGCGAATGACCACCGCCCGCCCGCGCTCGTGGTCGCCCGAGGCCTCCCTTCCCACTCCCAGGTCCATGTCTCCGCGGCCGTTTGCCACCGCCAGCGGCTCGCGCTCGCAGCGGGAGCCGAAGGACTCCGCGCTAAAGCTCGAGAAGAAATTGATACCCGCGCGGGACTGCGAGGTGTACGCGGATAGCAAGGAGATGAAGGCGTTTGAGAGGCTGATCGCGAAGCAGGTGCAGCGGGGGAAGAGGGCCGCGACCAAGGTCAAGGCGAAGAAGCGTCAAAGCGGCAGTAAAGGCCTCTTTCAGTTCGTCAAGGAGGACTGGCTGAATAAGAAGCCGATGTACCAGCCCGCCGCTCAAAAAGATGGTCGTCCTGACCGACACTAGACCAACTTGATATAATTGTTGCGCTGATACTTTGTTTGCTTTCATGTTTTCCTGCAACACACATCGCTATCCGTTTGAGTTGTTGTCATGCTGTAATAGCTTCACAGGCCATGTAGCAGTCATTTACCCATTTGTGGCTCAAGTGGATTCCTTGATTCATGCATGTGCACCGATATGATGGCCTCATGAAATGCAGGGCCAACGCCGGTGTGATGGCTCTCAGGCACCACCTAATCCTTGACCGCGTCCATCAGCGCGATCGACGCCTGCCTATAGTGGTTCACACTCGTCTTTTACGCGTGCTCTACGTCCCCTCTAGCGTCCTGCTACCGAGATTTTTTTGAATTCTGTGGCGTCAGAATGTCATCGGACCCCACTGCCGAACTTTCTAAGCTGACCGTGCCCCAGCTCAAGGCTCTTTGCAAGGAGCGTCGGATCACTGGCTACTCGAAGCAAGGCAAGGCAGCACTCTTAAAGCGACTTGGTGCGCGCGGGCCTTCGAATCAGCCTGAAGCGACTTCTCTAGAGACTACGCAGGCAACCTCGAAAGCCAGCGATGGCGTAACGACCCAAGGGGCCGTTGCCATCCCATCTGATAGGACTGGGTCGGACTTACTTGGGAGAACATCCAATCACACATCTCATGGTCGACGTGCTTATGAGGATCCGAATCTATCTTATGTGAATATTTCAACAACCTCGATATATGCGCCTTTTCCGGACCCTGGCTGCGACGACATCTCTCACCATTCGAGGGCACCGTCTCGTCCCACCGATGCATCAACCACAACTGTTTCGAAAGCGGTACTTGGTATCAAAAGATCCTCTGCTCCCATGGAACCTGCTGCTGAACCCCCGCTAAAAAAATCAAGGATCATTCAAGCCTCAAGGACATCAGACCCCGACTCTTGCGACATTGACTCTGGAACCTTGTCCACGCTCTCTGCCTTCAAGGTTCCTGCCATACCTAAAATGAACTTAGCAGCCACGGCTTCTGTAGCCATAGCTTCGCCGGTTCGAGACCGTCGACCTCGTCTTGCTTCGCCAACTGTATCCACTTTTGGAACTCAAACTCTTGCTTCGAAGTCTGGCAAGCGATTCAGACCCCTAGCTGTGACAATGCCCGCTTCGAAGTTCTCATCGGAGCCGACAAGCGCAATTAGTTGTTCAACTTCTGCGATCGAGAAGCGGACCTCATCCCGAGAATCAATGCGCAAGTCCGATAACGTGCCGCTCTACCACCTCGATTTCACCGATTCCGAAGCGTTAGTGCCGTTGCAGCCTATCTCTCTACCGCCGCCTCTCTCTCGTCGGAGACTAGTATATCGGTGGTCGGTTATTCTCAGTGGCCTCTCGGGTCAGGAGAGAAGGCAGTGTGTCCTCGTCTCGAAACTGTTTCGCTACGCAGGCCAGTGTGTGCGCGCGTCATTGTCATCTTCGCGCTGACTGCCTTTTTATCTAGTTTACTCATCAGCATGCTATCGACTCGTCCGAGAATTCACAGGTAAACGTCTGGTAGATCTGAGAGAATTGTACCCTTCTGCGACCACAAACTTCTGGCCATATCTCTGCCAACGTGAGCATGAGATGCGGGAGCGCAAAGAGAGATATTATGCATCCTTTTTAGGGTCATTCTACCGAGGCCTCACACCGATATCTGAGCGTTTGTGGAGTAGCCCTGATGACCAGCAACAACTCACCATCATCCTGAGGTATGAATGACAAGCTTGCAATGATTATGTGATTTTATTCGTTCATTTTAGGTTTTTGACAACCCGGCTGTGGTTTGCAATATCGATAGGCGGTTCGAAGCAAAACCGGTTCACATGGCTCTTAGACATTGTAGTGGATGCACAGCACGTCGTGAAGGGAGAAATATGGCGGATCACTGTTCAGTCTCCTCGATCTTCTAAAGACTGGACTACACCGCCCAGGACCAAGTCGTTTTATGTCCTACAGTCCACATGTGAAGTCATCGGCCAGGCCGCAGAACTGATCGATCCTGGGTCTCCTTCTGCCGACAGCCTTCCTGTCCGTCCTGACTGGATGCAGCACATCGAGCACCGTCTATCGTCTTCGAGCGTACGAAGCCCTGGTTCTTCTCTGCTTTCCGACCATCTGAAATGGGCGCACACCGCCGAGTATCAAGAAGGAATCAGCATTCACTGGCTTAAACGTATGACAGACAAAGGGGAAGAAGGCGTCGCTTTGCGGACAGTCGCTGAGCGATACGTTCTTGCGTGCGTGGTGGGGAACAGGTTCGTGCATTGGAGTAGCGAAGAATATCAAGCGATATGCTGAATGTTCATGACGAATCAGTGTCAGCGGGAGTTGGATGTCTGCAACACAGATGGCTCAAGACTTCGCAGGACTCTCTGAACGCGCACCCAATCCGAAACAAAAACAACACCGAATGAGCATGTTTCTCCCCGCGTACGTCTGCCGCCTTGTCTTGGTCGCTCTGCCGTAGAAAGCATATACCATCTGACATCTACAGCCATCACCATGCCGAGAGCGTGCATTTCACCGCTGCCGGCGGTAAACCACTGCACTCCGCCCTTGCTGTTGTGCAGACGCCTGGAAGAGAATATTTCATACTGAAGGATAACGGGATGCAGGTCGGATGTGAGGAAGACGGCGTTGCTGAGATATGGACGAGGATAATAGGTTGTGATGCGAGAGGTGTGCTGGTCGGTCCTCCCACGATGTTTCTTGCCGGACCTGATTATTGAAAATTGACCACACCGTATGTCTCGTGGTGTACTCGTGCATTAAAAAGGCGGAAAGCCTTCAGAATATGCGAAGAAAGGAAAAGAGAACTCTGGAATTTTACAACAAAATTATGCTTCTACATCCCGTCGGCCTGATCGCGTGTCGCTCTCTCTACTTGCAACCTTGGTCGATCTGTCCATAAGCTATGAGTTACCGAAGACGCCCTTGCTAGAGGACAGCTCGGCTCCCAGCTTGTATCCCAACACCTACGCGAGAGAGATCGGACATCCGCGCATCTAATAACGCGATCGAGAAACGCACCTTGTCCCAGTCAATCTTCTGACGCGTGAGCGGAAGCGCACGGCGCAAGCCCTTGAAGGTTTTCTCGCTCATCTCGTGGTAGGTTTCGGCCAACGAGGCCTGATACACGCCCTCCTGGTCTTCGATGAGCGCGAGGATTTTCGTTGCTGAGGGTGCGGGTGAGGAGGCTGAGATGGTGGGTGGGAGTGTGATCGAGGTGGTATGATGGGTCTCGAGCTGGACCTAGAAACGCGCCGGCGTCAATAGGAGGGTCAGCGATCCTAGGAGTGGTTAAAGGAAAGGGAATCGACGCACGTTTCCTTGCTCGTAGTAATGTACGTTGACGAGAACGCGGCCGGATATCGTGCTCGCTTCGAGGTCAACGACGTATTCCGATCGCCATCGCCCAGACCTGCGGCGCGCAGGCAATGTCAAATCGTGGGCTGGGGGCTGAACGCGAGAGAGGCGGACTTACCAGTAATTCGAGGGGTTGTATTTGTTGGCGACGATCTGGACAGTGAAGGACGTGGATGAGCGTGGTTTCGCGAAGACAGAGGCGACGCCGTCTTGGAAGTGTGCGGCGAGGTAGGAGAGGGTAGCAGACTCCAAGGCTACTCTAAATGGCATCGGCCAGGCTCAGCCCTGATAAAATTCGAAAGGGTAGAATGGAGGCGCACCGGAATGGCTCTGATTCGGTGTCTGGCTCGAAGGCTCGCGTCTCGGATGTTTCCTGCGAGCATCGGGCGACGGAGGGCACGGGGTTCAGCCATCTACTGAGCACGAAAGGACGGCGCTCACCAGCGAGATGTGGTCGAAAAGAAATGTCGTCTTCGACCGCGGATCCAAGTACCGCTCCTCCTCTCCCTCAATCTTCGCAGCATCGCTTATGATCGACTACCGCGGGATGCATGCCGGCAAGTCAGTCACGGTGTATCGCTACAATAGGTACCGTGCTCACGCACCTGGTGCTTTATACCTGGCACATCTGCAACGATGAACTGTTTGATGTTGTACTCCTGGAGGGCCGGGTACACGCCGGCCTGCAGGCTGTCGTCGTCGGATATAATGTTTCGGACATCTGTGGAATCGGGGACGAAGTCAACGATTGACACAGCAGCGACAAAAGACCGAATTGACCGTTGAGGACGTCATTGATCTCTCCTGGGGGAGATTGGAGGAGAAATTGGGAGACGGCCTGGATGCGTTCCTCGGTGTCCATCATCACCTTCACTGCAGTTGCTCAAGTCTCGGTTCGGCTCTCTCCGTCCCATGCTCCTGCCAAATTTAGTAACCGCAACTTTCCCTTTTCGACCAAGTCAGTTGTTGCGTTCACACCAAACTCATCCCGATGGTAATAGGAAATGCTACTGATGCTATTTTTCCGTGTGCGATAGAAAATCAAATGCTCGACTACAAACTGTACAATAGGCAATGTCCATACGACGATCACAACTTAGTTTTGGAGAACTGCGACTCTGTGACACCCTTCCCCATCGCTGCTGTCGACGATACACCGCCCGTGACGGTCTTCAACAACGAGTCGACATAGTCGGCACCGCTCCACTGTGATAATACGCCGACTGGTCAGCAACCCGTGCTCGGGTACAAGATAATCTCGTACCTTCTGGTGAGTGAGCATATCTGTGCCGAGATCGCGCTCTCTTCGCTGGACAAGCTCCACGTAGGCCTTCATGCCTTCCTTTGCGTAGGCTTGTGCGAACAGGTCCGAGATGTACCCGTTCGAGTGCAGGCCTCCGAGCTAGGGCATTATGCCATTCATCATCAGCAAAACACACCGCGCGATCATGGGCGTCATGACTGACCGTGATGAACTGCCACACAAAGCCGAGCTTCCCCAACTGCCATACGTAGTCCTTCATATCCTGCTGCCCGAGGCCAGCAGCATCCCAATTGAAACTCGGGCTCAAGTTGTACGCCAGCCACTGCTGAGGGTGCACGCTGTGCACGCCGTCTGCGAACTCTTTCGCCTGGGCCAAGATCGGCTTCTTGGTCTCCATCCACAACAGGTCCGCGTACCCAGCGAACGCGATCGCGCGGTTGATAGCGCACTGCGTGCCGCCCTGGTAGCGGTAGTATCCCTCAACCGTGCGAGGCAAGTCCCAGTCCCAGAAAGGTACTGTCTTGAGGCCGAATTCCTTTTGGGCGATGATGACAGCGTCAGAGTAGGCCGCATGCGCGATTCGGGCGGAAAACTTGGCAAGAATGGCTGGCGAGGCCGATGTCTGGGCCTTGAGCGCGTCGGCGAGTGTAACGGAGAAGAGCTGTAGTCCTGCCTGGGCGACCCATTCGTCCTCGACAGCTTGCAGCGCATCGCCCGTCTTCCCTGACGCCTCAGCCTCCTTCATGACACGCACGAGTGGCTGAAGAGACGAGTTTGTGGCACCGAGGATGAACGCATGGTCCCGCTCGTCGACGTTCGTTGTGATGAGCGTCGCAGCCTCCGAGTCCGTCCGCGCAACAACGAGGTTCTCAACACCCATGATATCGAACTGCAACCGGATGGCGATGAGGCGGTTGATGTGCTCCTGGATTGGTACAAGGACCTTTCCGGCCATGTGTCCGCACTTTTTTGTCCCCGCCGCCTGGTCCTCGATATGAATGCCCGCGGCGCCTTTCTCAACAAACAGTTTGGTGAGCTTCATAACCGCCGAGGTACCACCGTGTCCCGTGTCGGCATCGGCAATAATGGGTCGGAGATAGTCGACGATCGGTGTTGAGGCGAGTTCAGCGTCCGAGAGGTGGGAGCGGGCTTCGCGCTGTTTGCGGTCATGGAAGAGCTGTGCCATGAAAAGGTGCTCAACCTTGTTAGGTACGGTGTTGTATGGATAATCTGTGAAAATGTTATATGGTTGATATTGATTTAGGAAGGAGTCGTAGACGTACCGGCAAGATCGGGACCCGGTTCGTTCGTGCTCGACGCGGTACTAGACGACTGCCATCCGGAGACGTACACTGTCTCCAAATATTTGGCCATCTGAGTGACCTGCACGGGGTCTAGGCTGATGCACAAATAAGTATGGAGTACCACGCTCGGTTGTGTGATCCGACTCACGCTCCATAGGTGTGCGAGGGTGTCCCCCGCTTGAAGTGTTCCGAGAAGAGATTGAAGGCCTTCTTTCCCTGGATATCTGAAGGGTATGAGATCGGAATGGTTCCTCGCTTGGAGACGACCTGCTCGGCGGTGTAGGGGCGCTTCACCAGTGCGAAGCGTGGGCCCTGAATACTTTACTGTTGAGGGCGATGCGCGCGAGCAAAACGGGGAGAGAACCGACCTTCCACCACTGCTCGACCTGGGCGACCTCGGCCTTAAATTGTGCTCGCTCACTGAGGGACATGTTGTGTGATGGGGGGAGGGGTTGGTGGGAATATGAGTGTCGAAAGCAGGGGGGGAGTACGATTTAATGGGTTCATTGGCTTTGTGCCGGTTGGCATTGCACGTCCCGATTAGGGCATGCGGGGCGGCAACTGGCATGTGATTACGTTACCCCGCACCAGCTCGACCCCGCTCTGGCTGCCGCCCGCGTCCGAGCGGCGAAAGATGAGCCCAGGTTCTGCCAGCAGCCGTTGAGTCCTGCGCGGCTCCCCGCACTCTGCGCCAGCCGCCGTCCAATCCATGAACACATTGGCAGCGTATGTCCACCTCTTGGACCGCGCTGGTGCTTTTTCGTGTTCGTCGTTCGCAGGCTTCAGTATCTTCTTGTCTTATTACGACCGTGACTGCATGGCGACACCCTCAGCATGTGAATCATGCGCCTTTCATGCTACATCACAGCCGAGGCATGACATCACAGTTGGTCCATGAACTAGCACAAGACAAGCGTCGTCGGCTTCGCGCCGTAGCGCCCACTGCCATTCCAGACCCCTCGCCCGGATCTCCGTACTATGCCCGTATGCGGGACGGATAGGAACCACACCGCCAGGCGGAACAGCCCATCCCCGTCCGCGGTCAGTCCTGAGATTCCTGAGCGTCGGCGTTCCGTGCCTCCCCAAGCTGTCGCCGTATGTCGCAATTCAAATGTATTAAGTACCTCCAAACATGCTGCGGAAATGCTACCGACGGTCGCCATCGTACACCAAGTTCGCGAGACCGTATCGAACGGTGAACGCAACGACGCTGCCTGCCACCTGTTGCGCTTCAGGAAGACTGCTTATATCTTCGAGGATGCAGAGAGCACACACCTGAACACCGATGAGCGTCTGTGTGAGTCTCTTCTCTTGCATGGGGCCTAATTTCAACAGCAGAAAGTTGAGAATGGTCAAGTTCGTCGCTTCGAGTATGTGTCCTGTGTCTGGGTGGATCGTGAGCTCTGTAAGCCGAAGCGTCGACAGCGTGCGCAGAGTGAGCGCGGTCAATTTCGAAGGCCGCTGCAGGAATTGCACTTTTGACGGATATAGCAGGTTGGCATTCGGATCGAACCTGTTGAAAGGTCAGACAGGGGTACAGATTTCTGTCAGGGATAACGTACCGAGGCACACGGTGTCGAGGGCACGGGACGAGTCCAAATAGTTGCGGACAGGAAAGGAGAAAGTTGAAGATTTGGGGAAGGAAGAAAAGGAGGAGCGTTTTCGAGAAGTGCGCTTGGATACCAACGACTGAAAAGGCCATGCCAGTCACATAGCATAGGGTGTCTCCGGGGAACGCTCGTGCGGGATACCTGATCACAAGAATGTCATTTCACTAGTCCAAAGGCTTGACAAGAATTCGTACCAGTTATGATACAGAAACCCGAGGCATACACCTACCAAAGGCAGCATGAAATATAAACTGAATAGATGTCGCTCGACAAGTTCCTTGCTTCCGTATGCCATCCCCGCACTCCATACACCACCGACCTCAACCTCGGTCGGAGATCCAAGAAGGTGTAGGGGGATGCGAAACCCGACAGGCCACGGGAGATACAAAAGATCGTTGAGAACTACGGAGAGCGCTATCACGAGAGCTTGAGAGACCTCAGAGCCGTTGATGCCAGCGAGGATATTGATGCTATTAGTGGAGAAGGTAGAGAGAAGGGACATGTAGAGATAATAGATTGGACCTTCGAAAGGATCGGTACGCATCTAGGCAGAACATAATTCATAGGCTTACCGAGGTTGACCAGTGTACCAAAGAAGGGACGCAAAGGTAATGGTACGACTACGTGAGTGTTACCTTGCTCAGCATAGTAGACCATGAGAAGAGGTATAGAGGCGATGATCGGAATGGGGAGCTTGTGTCTCCACCGGATATCGAATACATCGTCGAGGAAGCCTAGAAGGGTCGATATGAGGAGGGACAGGAGCGATGAGAGGTAGACGGATAACTTGATGCCGGCAGGCACCACTCAACAAACAGGGCAAACTCGAGAGCATGGAATCTCACCTGGTAGTGTGGGAACTCATTGATTATAATGCCCTCGTGGACGGTGAATTGCGTATGCGACTGGGTCAGCGAGATCGAGGAGAATGCGAATGGAATGAAGATGATGAGCAGGAGGATGTATATCGAGGCACAGACGAGTCCGAGACTTTCCGGTCTATATGAGTGGTCAACGGTGAGCACTCAGACATATTGTTGATCGGGCCGGCTTACATAGGATTATAATATGTCTTCAGCAGATCTTTTCCTTTCAGATTGGCTTGGATGAATGTCGGACCCAAGGCAGGAACCAGATAGAGAGTTAACAGTAGTGCAAAGATGGACAATCCAAGTGAGACATGCAAAGCCGGCAAAGCAGGTATTGGTTCGATGAGTGGCCGTACAATAAACCAGCTGGCGATGGGCACCAGGGAGAAGAGGAGAACCGAAGGCAACGGCCTCGGTGCCAGAGGATTTGCCATTGCAAGCCACTATCCTCGAGCCCGTCGAGTCAAATATTCCGAAGGCTGGGGTGTGAGAGAAAGGGAAAGGAAAAGCGTCGTGCACAAGGACGTGGTAGACGGAAGCCACGTCGCCGACGCGTGAAACTTGATTGACGTGTCGAGGTCATGTGCCACATTCTGCGCGCGTCGGTGGCTGATGTCTGACTTCCTGTCTAACCTCGAGCAAGGGCTTGCACAAGGCTCGACAAAAATCATTAAAGCGCCGGAGCATCTGAATAGCACTGGGTGCTGCATCAAGTACTCTGATGGCAAGGGTCGAGGCGTTTTCGGTGAGTGTTATCTTCGAAAAGAGTAGCGACGGCCGATTTTTGACTCGAATTTTGGCGCCTTAGCATCACGTACAATTCCAGCGCGGACGATCGTAGAGATCAGCCCAGTCCTGCTTTTTTCTTCAGAGGAATATGAAGCCCATGGAAAGCACACAGCGTTAGATCATTATACGTTCAGACAAAGAGACGGCCGCATGGCATTAGCTCTCGGTCTTGGTGCGTCCCTCTGACTCTTTGCCATGGAATGCCTCTGAGACATATTCTAGGGTCTCTATTCAATCATTCTAGCTCGCCAAATGTCACATATACCATGGATACGACGACGGAGTCCATTCGGTTTACTACGACTAGGACTGTCGAGACAGACGAAGAGCTATGCATATTCTATGGGCACAATCTCTGGTTCAATCCGTCCGATGCCGTCGATCGTGTGTCCGATAATCAATCGGAACCAGACGACGGATGGGGAGGCTTGACCTGTATTGAAGACGAGACTGGTGCTTCAAACGTTGTAGAAGATTCATTCTACAGCGGAAACCCCAACGAGATCGTGACCGAGGAGCACCTTCCCTTTACAAGAATAAAACTGACACCAGATGAAGAAGAGGAAGAAGACATAGGTTCTATTCGTAAAGGTGTGTTCTCGTCTGACATATCCGCAACCTCTCTCTAAAGGCTCAGTTCGTCGTACCAGTCCTAGCCTGGGTGGTCGATGTTCCAAACCCTCGCCATACCACCACAATGCTGAAGTAATCGAGACCTGCTTTCCGATCTACTCTTCGCCTTACATACGTTTCTTTTTACAGATGGCTCAGGCAGTCAGGCCATGACACGCCTGCCCTTGCGCATCTCAAACGCGTTCGCAAGCTTCCCACGCACTCGACCCTCCTTGTGTCCACTGCCTCTTCTCCGCCGTCACTTCCTCGCGACCCTGATCTTGGCCTTTCCAAACTCTATCAGCTGCCCGTCCCTCGCACCGCTGCACTGACACCGAACTCCTTGCAGCTCAAAAACACCCTCTGGCCGACAGTGTTTGCACCGAGACGCAAATACGAACCGGAGCAGTGGTCGCGCGCACGGGCGCGTTGGGCGCTACAAGCGATGCGCTTTGTAGTCCAGGAGGCCCGAAAAGCTCAAGAATCAGGCGAGGTCTGCTTTACTCCCCTCCAATTTCTGGCCCGTTTCTGACAGGTATCTCTGCTTAAGCTCCCCATCGTTTCTTACGTGCCTGCACCCTTCGATAACGCAAACGCGGCGGATGCAACTCCTTCCTTTACCGCCCACGACACGCGAACATCCGCCTCTCATCCCCTTCGACATTCTGTCCTCAACGTCATTCGACAAGTTGCGGACTACCGAAGCACCAGCACGCCTCATGAGCGCCCTCCCTCCTCTGTCTCTGACGCGCCGCCCCTTCCTCCCGTTGCAGCATTGGACTCGGAAGTCCAGAACGGACAACGCTACCTCCTCACCTCGCACTCACTTTTCACTACGCACGAGCCCTGCATCATGTGCTCCATGGCGTTGCTGCACTCCCGCGTGAAAGAGGTTTTCTATCTAATTCCGATGCAGAAGACGGGGGGGTGCGGTGGGGCGGCATGTTTGCCAAGGCTGGAAGCCGTAAACCATCGGTTCATGATCGGGAAGTGGAGACTTGGGAAAGACGGTGGAGTCGATGCACAGGGCGTGGCGGTTGGGGAGGAGGTGGATGCTTGATAGATGCATCAAGGTTGTATTAGAACTCTGCAATGACACGCCAATCAAACACATTTTTGTTCGCCCGACGAGATGATGAGAATTGAACTGAACGAAGCAGCACCAAACAGCATCCTGGTAGTACATACATAGCATGTTACAGATTATTTGACAACATGACAGAGTGAAACCTTGAAGCATATTCTAACCAGTCCCCGCGAAACTTACATCCTGCTCTTCTCAAACATCTTCGGGTCCCACATCTGCTCCTTGATATACGACAGGAGTGTGTTATCCGTGACATGGCGCAGCGTCGGAGAGTTGTCCATATTCTGCAGGCGCCGATCAACAACTATCCTTGGAGTCGACATCGCGCTACTCACCGCATTCTGTGAAGCCCTGATGACAGACAGCGCGATCTGGGCACTGACGTCTCGGATTCTATCCAGCCGAGGATATACCAACTCTGCCTCGGTCTCGTCCTCGTCCAACGACCCAGCGAGCGCGAGCGACGCTTGTTCGATCATCGAGTCTGTGACCTGCGAAGATCTGGAAAGAATGGTGCCGAGGCCGATGCCAGGGAAGATGTACATGTTGTTCCCTTGGCCCGGCTCGTGAGTTTTGGAGGCGTGCATGACTGAGTGGTAGGGGGAGCCAGAAGCGAAGATGACTTTGCCATTTGTCCTGTGGGAACAAAGATTATATGAGCGATGCCGCTAGCGAACCGCACTTGTACGGAAGCTCTGACCACTCGACTGCCTCTTGGTAATCTAATTCACATAGGGCTACGGGATTCGAGAGAGGGAAGATGATCGGGCGTTCGTTGAGTGTAGCTAGGGTCGAGACAACTTCTTTGTTGAAAGCATTCTAGTGATCCAGCAATGACTGGTTAGAGCGTATCCCAACAGCACTGAGCGTAGAGACTGACGCGGATGGTACTGAGACCCAAAAGGGCTGTGGGCTTGACGTATTTGATGATATCGACCAAGTTAGTAAGAGGAGGGCCTTCATAGTCGGTCCGGGCGAAGACTAATGCATCGGAAGCGTCAACCCAATATACGATTATGTCTTGCAGGACGCCTGTCTCAACTCACATTTCTTATGTTCTTGAAGTCCTTGCCTGTCAGCCGTGATAAGACCCTTCGAGTCGACAGTCTGACAGCAACACGTATTGGTCGACATCTTTAATATTTTCAAGGATGGAGACGTACCCAGATCTGCTTCTTCGCTTCTGTCTCTGACATGCCTTGGAACTTGAAGAACGACAATAACTGCTTCGCGACACCGATACCAGCCGAGCCGGCACCGAAGAAGAGAATCCTGTGATTGGAGAGCGGGAGACCGGATGCAGCGGATGCCAGGCGAGCTGCGTTGAAAAAGCCGGAGAGGACGACCGCACCGGTCCCTTGAATCTGCATAAAGGGAAGTTCAGCACACGAGACGCCCCATGATTTCTTTTGTGGAATTCGCGAACATCGTCATTGAAGCACCGGTACTTTCTACGAAACATGTCGAGATACTTGAAGGCGTTGTCGGTGGAAAAATCTTCGAATTGAACGAGAAGGTGCGGGAAGACTTCTTTCATAGCTTCCATGAATTCCTGCATGAACTCGTCCATCTGCCATTGGTAGACAGACCGTGGTCAGAGGAGAGAAATTGTGAGCACACGAAGGTTTTACCTCGATCGCATTGGGACGTGGGCGACGGACTCCGATATAAAGTGGGTCGTTGAGGTACTTCTCAGTAGACGTACCGACGTCGAGACATATCGGGACCTAGAGGAGAAGTTAAGTCAATTAAACAACGGCATATATCAGAAAGCGAATCTCACTGTAGACGTCGGACGAACGCCCGCGCCAGCGATATAGAGATCACTGCCATAGTACGGTTAAGTACTCATGCGCAGCGCTGGACTGGGAAGACGATCTCATACAGTTTACCTATGCTGATAGGCAAGCCGTTCGCACCAAGGTCACCCAGCCCTAGGATACGAGAGCCTGCATGATACGATGAGTGGAGAATAAGTCCAAATAATTCCAACATACTGACCGTCTGTGACCACGGCGATTCTGGCTTCGCGGAGATTGGGCCATGTGGACAAGACGTCGCGGATGCGGCCCTTATCCCCAATAGACACATACAGACCCTCAGGCCGGCGCCAGATGTGTGAGTAATTTTGGCAAGCATCACCGACCTTAACATTATCCAATTAAGTACGGCTACGGAGTCGGTAGACCTAAACTCACTGTCGGTGTGTACAGGATAGGGACTATCTCCTACATGCCGATAATTATGTATTAGCAGACAACAAGACCGATATTGATACACTCACCCTCATGTTGTCATAGAGGATGCTGTAGAACAATGCAGGGTCCCGCTCCTTGAGTCCGTTGAGAAATATATACTTCTCGAGTCCATTATTTTTGGAGCGCAGCTGAGCAAGGGAACGAGAGCGATGAGTCGCTTGGCTGAAATTTGGCGGGGGAAGCCTTGTGAAAAACTTTGTCGTCGCCCTAGCTGCGGCGTTAAGCTGCATGCCGTCAGTGAGAGTATCAGTGAGGAGAGCAGGCATAGCGAGCAGCATATATATATGACTCGACGGGTGGGAAGATGTAATGAAGCGAGTTAAGATGACTCGTGAGTGATGGGGCACTGGGGTGAGAATGGGGGGGTTTCTGGTGAAACCCTGGGGCAGGCCTACCGTGCCATATAAAGCCTGTAGAGATGTCCCTTTTCTGCATCAGGAGTGTCTTTGTTGGGACGGAGCGAGGGAACGGTATCATCGGTTCCCTCGCTGGGCACGCCTACTTTTGGACAACCCATCCTGGCTTACCCGCGTCTCGCCGACATTCGGGCACCCAAATTTGCTCATCCAGGTCGCGCGACTCTGTGCGCGAGACGAATTGCGGACAGAAAGGAGGCGCTGAAGGAGACGGTCTCCTCGAAAGCGAATCATGTGCCACCGTTAGCCTGTGAAGAGGGTGTCAGACGGAAGAGCTCGGGACGCCGCTGCGCTCCTAGAGCTCCTAAAGTGCTAGACCCAGGCGGCAGCCAGTAGCATCGCATTGTCTTGCGGTCGTTTCGCGAACCTCCTCTATCGCATGCGAGGAAGACCGGGCACTCGGGGACAACGCGGAGGGAGCTCAGGGTTGAGACATGCTCATATGATTAGGTTAGACACGCGCGCAGAAAACAGACCTGCCCATCGTCGTAACGCGTAAACTCCCACTCCGCTCAACTCTAACAGCCAGCGACACCTGACCTGTGACCGCCCGATCTCTACCAAAACTCCTTTCGCTTGCTCCTGATCTCCCGAACAATCAACTTCTTCTCTCCCCACTTGTTCCGTGCCGACTCATGCTCGCGCTCACGTTTCTGCAGCGCTACGCGGTGCGCTCCTGTCGATAGCTTGGCCATGTACCCGACGAACGTCTCTGTGCAGTTGAACCGTTCTGCTAGCCGCTTCCGCGTGTAGTACGCGGGATTGATGGCTCGCAGCCGGCGCATCTCTGTGAGGTCCTTGTCAGACATCCGCGGTTTTGGCTCCGCGGCCTTGTGAAGGAGTGGAGGGAGCGAGGCGTCTGCAGAAGGCGAGGGCGATGGAGGCTTGAGTAGTGGCGATGCTGGGTTTGTGATGTATGATAGAGGAGTGGGCGCCGACGGAGGAGGGCGATGAATAAATGTCAAGTCGCCTGGCAATGTGGTCGTAGTCGCGTGAGGGTTGTTAACCAGAGGGTCTGGATGGCGCATCCGGGGCTTCTCTGGCAGGCGCGTCGAGTATGAACGACATGAAGGAAGTCGGAAAGACAATCGCGTCTTCATGGTCATCGTCAGGGATGTACTGCAGACCACTCGAGCTGGCAATTCGTCCCTCCTCTCACGCTCCCATTTTAGGCACTCAACGCCGCCACGTGCTCGCTCATCATCACTACCCGCATGCAGCGACGCCCTCTTGTAGACTTGTAGAGTAAGTTCACCAATGCCTCTCGATTTGATTCTACGCAACTGCTTGGTGTAAATCTACAGACGAATATGTGGTGGTATGAATTGAAAATGTCGATTAAATTATAATGCCCGTTGTTGGACTTGATTGTCAAATGACTTCCCCTCCAACCCTTTCCGGAGAGAAAAGGTTCGACATTAATAGTCTAAGTAAGCACTCTCGCAACATGGCATGTATATCTATGCCTTATCTCATATGGTTCACTTTCTGTCCTGATACACTGCTAGTGATCAGATCCTTTCTAGTCCTACAACCACCTCCAACGACGTCGAGCACATCATGAGCAGGCCATTCAATTCTTCTTTGGCGTAATCAAGGGCATCCAGCCGCGCTCATACTGATTCGCTGGCTTGACGGCGACGCCTAGCTGCTGAGCAGCGAGGAGCGGGAAGTGAGGTGTCCGGATGAGCTCCTTCGCGAGGAAAACAACGTCGGCTTTCCCAGCTTCGAGAATATCATTCGCCTGCTCGGCTGTGGTGATGAAACCGACAGCGCCGACAGATATGTTAGGATAGGCCTTTTTGACAGCCTCCGCGAGAGGAACCTGATACGATGACCCATGTTAGGAAACGGGTCAGGTAAATCTGGTAGAGAGAGGATGCGAACCTGGTATCCGGGTCCAACGGGGATCTTCTGTGCGGCCCAGTTGCCGGCGGAACTGACGTCGATCAAATCGACACCGATTTTCTCCAGCTCGCCAACGAAGATCTTGCTCTGCTCAATGCCCCATTGTTTCCATAAACCGTCGTCACCTTTCTCGGGGCCCTCAGCCCAGTCCGTACCGCTGATGCGCACGAAGAGCGGTTTGGACCACACAGCGCGGACGCTCTTGATCACGCTCAGCGGCCAGCGAATGCGGTTCTCCAGCGATTGTCCGCCGTAGGCGTCCTCACGGATGTTGGAGAGCGGGGATAGGAACTCGTGCAAGAGGTAACCGTGCGCACCGTGCAGCTCGATGAAATCGACTGTAGGACTGCGTCAGCTCGGTGAGCCTGCTCACGACGCAAAGAGCGCCTTACATCCGATTTCCTCTGAGCGCTTGACAGCTGCGACAAAGGCCTCCTCGACTCGATTCAAATCGGCCTCAGTCATGGCCTTCGGCTTTGGGTGAATGGGATCGTAGGCGATCGCGCTAGGTGCGTAGACTGGGCCTAGTGAACGGGACGCATAACCTCATGCGTTCAAAACCTCCGCTTACCATTGTCAGGCCAACCGCCCTCGCTCTCCTGTGCGACCCAGGTGCTCGCGCGATGTGTCTGATCAGCACTCGCGAACACCCAAGGCGCGAGAGTCGACGCCTTGCGACCGGCGTGGGCGAGCTGGATGCCGATCTTCGCGCCTTGGGAGTGCGCAAAATCGACGATGCGCTTCAAGGGCGCGATCTGGCTGTCTGTCCAGAGTCCCTGCAGGGCACGCGTCCGCCATGAGTCCTCGCCGCCGGGATAGCGTGAAAGTCACGAAGGACGTACAGCGTCCTGTGGGGAAATACGCCCTTCTGGGACGACGGCGGTCGCTTCGACAGTGATCGCACCGGCGCCGCGGGTCGCGTATCCCTGAGTACGCGCCGAGACGTTCAGCTCTGATAAGACGCGCGTCTAAATTCCAAGGTGCTCACCCCGAGATGAACAAAATGCCATTCTGTAGCATGCCCGTTATCCGAGCTGTACTGGCACATGGGCGACTAGAATAGCGGACCACCTCAGTGCGCTGAACTAGTGGCCTACTATGCGATGCCTGATGGTACTTACGACGAAGATGCGGTTGTTGAACGTGACACCTCTAATGGTGAGGGGTTGAAACAGAGCAGGGAGCTTCGCATTCTGGGGGAACGTTTCCTAAAATTCCAACGTGATCAGATGCACGAGCGAACCACCCAACGAGAGCAGCACGCACGGGCGAGAGGGTCGCGCCGATGCTAGGATTGTTCAGGGGATAGTATTCCTTCGCATTCGGGACGGCGTGGTTGACGTTGGACATGGTGTGGACGAGTTGGACTCCGTAGAAGCTGTAGCGAGAGATGCTCGGCTGGAACTTGAAACGGAGCAGGTCCCTGCAGGCGGTCTTTATAGAGCTCAGCATGGAGAATCCCAGAGAAGATGGGGGTCAATTACTCAGATCAACGGCGACGATTACGATTACGCCTTGCGAATCACCCACGCGTCGGAGAGATTTGAGAGACAAGTTGGGTGCATCATGGGATGAATCTGGCGTCCGTGGTGAGTGGGAAGAATGCCATCATTTCGTCATTGGTCACCTGAACCGGTTCCTCCATGTCAGCCACAAGGGAACCCATTTTTGAGTATGAAGTCGATGAGTGCAAATCAGATCAACGAAGCACGAAGCACTGACAAAAGGCCCCAAGGGCACCTCCTTGTCTGCGACAATTTTCAGAGCTACCGGGTTTCGCGAATCATGAGGCCAGCATATATCCAGTACGTGCCGTACGTTTTTCATTATGAGCGCCCGACGCTCTTCTATGGCCTATGATATCAACAAGCCAGCTCTTCGAGCACCTTATCGCAACATCCACCTGAACCGTAATCACTGTAATAAGCTGATCAAGACAAAAAAACATCCCCGTGTGGTTGACGAACACGGTTTGTGCCGCGAGATGAACGCATCTCAAAGGAGGTTTGTTCGTAAAACGCCACCCCGTGATGATATACCTTCTATTCATGTCCCCGAGCGCTTCCGGCGTGTTCGGTGTGCGTGGCACTGGTTCACTGGCCTCCGGGACAGCATTAGACGTTCACGTCTCAGGACGCCAAACCAGGCGCAGATCCTGACGCTTGACGTGCTGCAGCGGGCTACTGCAGGCTATCCGCGCGATACATGCCGCTGTAACCCGATCTGACGCCCACCATCGTTCGAGCTGTACTGCACAGGATTGAGTCCTGGTGCGGCCTGCCGGGCTGTGACAGAGCACGATGGGCACGCTTCCCCCCGAGCAACAAGCATGTGTTTGACGTGAGGTCAGAACGCTTGACCTTCTTTTCTGTGGCGATCATGATCTTTCAACTCAAGCCGATATTCGATCCCATGGCGTTGAGCATCATTCGGATCGCCCTCCCTTCAGATTGCCTACCATTCAGATCACACCTTATTCGTCATAAGCGTCCGGCGCAGGTACATTCCACTGCGCTCGTCATTTTCTGTCTGTCTTTCGAATTTATACCTTGCGTCACGTCGTATGTCCAGAACTGCCTGTATCCACGCATATAGTTGCTTGATTCAATGCGCTGTACCCCGCAAGGTACCTCAACAACCAGAATTCTGCAGTGTTATTACAACGAGTACAGTGGTCCTCCACACGTGAAACTTCGACCTCCAGACGAGGTATGGGAGCACAAGTCCCCCATTCGTGCGGCCTCCATAGTCAGATCCTGCAGCGGGAGTCTGCCGCCGCCGCCCTGCGACACGAAGCACCGCGCGTGGAAGTACGACGCGTGCGCGACTCCGCGAACGGCCGAGAGAAGCTCTCGAGCGCGAGCGCGGGCGCGGCCATGGGGTTGACGACGACGACGGAGCACGAGGGTTATCCCGCGCCTGTGCAGCTCGCCGCCGAGGTCCCTGACATCCTCTGCGGTCCCAAAGCAAGCGGGGGGTCCAACGCTGCGAGGCCCATCGTCCAACACCTGAATACGGCGACAGAGCGTGTGCGCGCGTGCATACATGGCACCAGCACGCGGCCGTTGTGGCCACTCGCCTGTAGTACTAGCCTGAGTGTCTCCGTACGCGGTCGCGCCCTTGAGTGTGGCAGAGCCGAGGGAGATTCATGCGGTATTGAAGCCTGTGTCCTGGGTGGAGTCCATATGGTGGGCGATGCCCTTGCCCGTCATGCCGCAGTGGCGTCAGAGATCGAGAGGCGACTCCGCGCGTCTGACGGTGTCCGTCGACTTGCGATCCACAAGCTCTCGCTCTCGAACAGTCGGCCTTCGAGCAGCAGAGCTACCTATCACCGTCGTTCTGATTCCTTTTCATCGATCTCCGGAGGCGCCCAAACGTGAGCCGTTTCGTGCGATCGACGAAGATAAGATACCGCAGGCAGTCGTTGATCGGAGAAGATCAGCATCACCCCGTCCTGAGATCAAGCTCTGCTTTGTTCCGACAGACGCTAGTCAGACGCTACATATGTTGCTCATGATCTAGTCAAGCCCAACAATTCATCGTTTGCTGCGCGCTGTTGATTTCATCTTCCAATGTCCGACGTTGGGACAGGGTCCCTCGAGGTAGGAACGCGGTTTCGCGTCGCAAGGTATCATAGAATCGGAGTTCGGACATGTCCAGGCTTTCTGTCGGTAGAACATCAACGCTTCGGTTACGTTTTCAACGCGGTAATCGTCAGTCGTCGAGCGCTCCCAGCGTGCTCAAGTCAGGTCTGGGAGCTTGAGAATCCGGATGAACTGCATAGATCCAGGTCGGTGACCTCATGTCATCGGCGCGGGCAGAAGCATCAAGAATACATGTCATGCGCTTATTCACACGAGGAGTGGCGTCCCCGAGTACATCGACGGCCAGTGGGAAAACATACAATGAGGACGACATGCGACAAGCAGTGCTTGCGAGGCACACGATAGGTGCAGTATGCAGCCTATTGCAATGAATGCGAGAGCCACAACGCGACGAACAGAGGCGGCGCGGATTGGCCTATAATCATAAGTATTAGCAGCGAAATATGAACTTGCAACCAAACGCGGCGAGTAGAGGGCCAGAAGCCTTACAAAACAACCACTCCTTCTAGAATTACGAGACCTTCCGTCCAATCGCTCCTGATGGACAGGACTCGCGTAGATAGCACGAGGCTCATCAAAGATGGGAGCTGCGCCCTCGGACGTGTCATTACATCCATGTCTATGCAGGTAGGTAGACCACGAGTGTCGACGGCGCCTCCAATGCGACGGGAGCGACCTGATATACGGGGAACAATTAGCGATCGATGCTTACGTGAACGAAGTTCACAGCGGTCGTCGCGCGTCGCGCTCAGATAAAGTTCGCTGCATTATCGTGCGCAAGGTGTTCCGTGATGCGCGTACGCGTAGGTGTGAGGAAGCTGGAGACTAGCGCCGAAGAAGGGATGCTGCAAGCACGGGGTGCTGGTGAGCAGATATAAGCATCCATGACCACCCATGCCTCCCTCCTTAACGATCGCCGTTGTAAACTTCCATCGCTCTCCGCATCATCTTCAACATAAATGGCCGCATCTTTCGATCAGACTCACCGCAACGGCGCCTATAGCTACGAGACGCTCGCCAGTGCCGCATTGTCCATGGACGATGCGGCCCACTTGTCCACACACCATGACGAAAACCTCTTTGGATTCTTCTCTTCCTCATTTCCCTCCCAACACTCGTCTCCCCTCTCCCCGCCCTCGGAGTATGGGGCCACCGACCCATATTCCGACCTCAGTGGCCCATCGTCCCGGGCCACAATCGGAATGGACCTTTACGCCGGCGCCCACTACGGCGCACAACAAGTTGACACGCCCGTCTCCCCCGAGATGGGCTACGACAGAAGACCGGCCCAGACGTGGGCACCGGCGCCGAGCCGGATGTCAGCTGCATACTGGCTGTCGGATGAATGGAACGTGAGTGCCGCGCTTGTTCTCGGTCTGTGATGATACCGCTCACTTCGATATACCTACAGGACGTGACCAACGTCGCCCATGCCCCCGCCGCACATGGATCGCCTGTTCACACAGGCGAAGCATACAACACTCTGGCGGACGGCCCAGCCGCCGAGTTCCTTCACAATTCGCTGACCGCATCAATGGTGAGTACTGGAAACGTCAATATTGCTTGCCCACCAGCTGACAACAGACTCGCACGTCCGCTCCAGGATGCGGTAGCTAACTACGTCCCTGTGCAAATGGCACAGAAGCGTCGTGCAGAAGGCGACGTGGACAAGGGCCGCATACAGAAGCGGCCAAGACATGCGGTGGATCCGACGCCCAAGGGGAAGAGGACGCCGCCAGATCCACGGACAGGTCTTGTCCCACCAGGCGAGACCTGGTCACATACCAGCAGTAAATACAAGACCGTCGACCTCGAGGATTCCCCTCGAGACCGACAAACCCTCGCAAGTGTACCACCGGCTGAAACAGGGGCTAGCACACAGCGAGGACCCAACCGTCCGATAGCGCGCGCGAGCAAGGCCGCGCCTGAGCTCGAGCCGGAGGTACCAGGTGAGGATGGGAGAAAGGTGAGGAAAAAAGCGGCCACGCCAGGCAAGAAAAAGATCATCTGCGCATGGCCAGTGTGCTTGGAGACGGGGAAGATGTGCACGAAGGGGTATGGGAGGCAGCACGACATGCTCCGGCACGTCCAATCCAAGCACCTGCGCATCCCGCGCGAGTGCCCCAATTGCGGAACGTACGTCTTTCGTGAGCTGGGCGCGCACCAGAGGCGCAGGACGTGCGTCCGGGCGGGAGAATGGTCGGCGTTGGTGAGGGAGATGAAGGCGCAGAGTTTCCTGGAGCAGAAGGAGGTGACCGGGGTTGTGGGGGGAGAGAAGCTGCTGGACAGTGAGGTGCGGTCGCTCCTGGAGGCGATCCGGGCCCTTATAGAGGCTGGCCGGTCGCAGCCAGACGACATTGAAGACGGGATCGATGGCTGGATGAAGCAGCACAGGAGGGTATGGCAAAAGGTCATGGGCAACGCACACGGCCACGCGCCGCCTTCCTGAAATTTTTATCGCCGCTTCTTTGCCATGGATCGCTATCGATCCTGATCTCTGCCTCTTTTCACCTACTCGTGGCCTCTCGTGGCTCTCTGCAACGTATTTCTCTTCGTTCTGTTCAATGTTGTGTCTATGTACTTGCTTGTTTTCACGTACCGCGGAGTTTCTGTTCCATATATACATTTCCTATCCCCTTCAGACGAGCGACGCACGACACCGGTGCGACATGCGACAAGAAAGCGATAATTTGCCCCTCGCCAGGTGCCTTTGTTCAAGGAGAACAGGAAGAGGAAGAGACATCATCGTTAGAGTTTGAGGCCTACGAGGATCTGCACTGAATATTAGATGATGAGATCCTCGGCACGTGCTATCGTTGCGCCGCCGCCGCCGCCTCCCTCCTCCTACCAGCTCCTCTCGCCTGCCGCCAAGTTGCCATCTTGACGGCTGCACAATTATCTCGCGAATCTCTTGGATTTCATTTATACCAGCCAACTACATAAGATCCGGATGACGCTCGCTTGAACAAGTTCCCTGCACCCTCGTAAACATGCACCCGGTAAACATCCCACTGCATCCGTCCAGGGGGCAGCGGAGAGGCTCGATACCGGTACCATACATAGCTCGATATACATATCTCGGAATTGCGTCAGGGCACGTCGACACATGCACACACGTTACATGCGACACGGCTGCACACGAGCACTTCCTACCAGCCGCCGATTGCGTTGCGACCATCGTCGTCCGAGTACACTGCATCGTCCCTCGAGAAATCCGCGCCAACATCGATTCGTGAGCGCCTCGAGCAGCCGCGGCACAACGTACACATCGGCATCATTCAGCAATGGCGACCTCGGCACGCTGCATACTTGCCGCCGCTGGCAGCATGGACTGTCCTGGACAGGGCAAGCACGGGCGCCGGCGGCGACGATTCCCGCGCCGCGCTAGCCTCTTCCAAGTCTGCGGTCTGAGAGTGGTCAAAGGCAGTTGGTCTGCAGATGTAGATGCTCGATCGCGTACCGCGCCAGACTGCGCCCGCATAGCTCCGCATAGGCAATATTTGCTTAGAGTTCGCCAGGGCACTCGGCGCTCTGTATACTGTGCCCGCCGGGCATAAGTCTCGAGTTGACCACCACACCGCCGAGCCTAAACTTACACAGCGCGCGATCGATATCGGTACCGCAAACGCGGCGTGGCATCATCCGGTCTCGTCTTCAGGTCTGTTCGAAATAAGGGCAGAGCAGGCGCGCTGTATGCGCGCATCGGCGACGACGCTCCTGCGTCGCGGGACCCCAGATACACTGGCCTCTGTGCCCTCTCTCAACGCGTCGGTCGGCGGGTTTCGGTTCTGACCGACACCGCGTCGCGGTACACTTTGACATGAAAAGTGACGTCTAAGAGCACATCGATAGGCCGAGAAAACGTGAAACGAGTCCATCACGCAACGAACACTGCTCGCGGAGCACGCGATAGGTGCGGTGTGAATGGTATCACAAGGAAAACGAGAACCGAAAATGAAAGAACAGACGCGGAGCGAATCGGCCTGTGATCATAAGTATCATCAGCGGACAACCAACGCGACGAGTAGAGAACCAGGGGCCTCACAAAAGAATGACTGCTTTTGGAATGACAAGACCCTGCGTGCAATCGCTCCTGATGGACAGGGCTCGCGTAGATAACACGAGGTTCATCAGAGATGGAGGCTGCGCCGCCCACCGTGTCATTCCATATAGGTAGACCACGAGTGTCAACGGCGCCTCTAATAAAAGGGGAGCGACCTGATATACGGGGAAGAACGAGCGATCGATAGCTTACATATGAGCGAAGTTTATGGTGGTCGTCGCGGGTCTTGCTGAGATAAAGGTCGCTGCATCAACGAGCGCGAGGCGTACGAGTAGGAAGGGGAAGAGGGAGACGAGCGCCGAGGACGAGATGCTGCAGACACGGGGTGCCGGTGAGCAGATATAAGCACCTACAGGCATCTACACCTCCCCCCTCAACGATCTCCCTGACTGGTCACCTGCCACTCTCCGCATCACCTCCAACAGCAACGGACACGCTCCACTGCCAAAGCGAATACGCACCCTTCCGTACTCAGTACGGCGCCACCTATGGCTACGAGACACTTCCCGGTGCCGCATTGTCCATGAATGATGCAGTACGCTCGACTGCATACCTAGGCAAGTACCTCGATAGACACTCCTTCTTTCCTCCTCTGACTCTCCAACCTCAGAGTATGGAGTCAACCACCCATATGAAGCAGGCAGTGGCCCCTCGCCGACCGCATCCACATTGAGTATCGGACCTATATGCGTGGCCCACTCACTAGCCAACCACAGACTTGCACCAAAGCAGATCTCACACCCAGGTGCGGCACCCGACCACGTCTCTGTGCAGACAGCACACCAACGTCGCGCGGGAGGCGACGAGGACGAGGACCGAGCCCCGAAGCGGCCCAGACACGCGGTGGACCCAGCGCCACCAGATCCACGGACAGACCTCGTCACGAGCCAGCAATGTCCACCAGACCACCGTTCGCGAGGAAACCCCCGAGAGACCGACAAAGCCTCGCAGGCATACGCCGGCTGAAACGAGGCCTGGCACGCGGCGGGGACCCGGCCGCCCAGCGCGCCTTGGCGAGAGTCGGAGGTCGGAGGTGAGAAGACGGGGAAGAGGAAGGCGGCGGCGGCCGATGGGGCAGGTTGCCGAGGCCACGGAGGGAAGGCGGGCTGCGCGATGGCGAGCTGCGGTCGCCCCTAGAGGCGATCCGAGGCCTTATAGAGGCTGGCCGGTCGCAGTCAGACGACATTGAGGACGGGATCGATCGCTGGGTGAAGCAGAACGAGGGGGTATGACAAAAGGTTATGGGCATCGCACCCACACGCCGCCCCCTCGAAAACGTTCATCGCCGCCTCGTATGCCATAGATCGCTATCGATCCGACCCCTTCCGCTCTCCACTTCCTCGCCGCTCTCTGCAACGCTGCTCTCGACCCTGCGATCAGTATTGTGTCCGTGTACACACTCGCCGTCACGTACCGCGGAGTTCCCATCAAGCGCGACGCCGATGGCCACAGCTACACGAATACGGCAAGAAATCGATGATTCGCCCCTCGCTATGGCGCCCTAGCTCATGGGAAGGAGGAAGAGGTCGGGAGAGAGCACATAAGTAGGGCCGATCGAGGAGCCTATGTTCATGGGCTTCACAACCATTCTCGCTGCGTGTCAAAAAATCAGGGATTCGATTCATCAATGCAGTAGTGTACCGGGCATCCCTATCCAACCAAGACGGCAAATCACCGACCACGACCAAACGGCAGCAAAAATACGAAAAAGCCAGCCAAGTCGCCATGCACGAGTAAAGTTTGAAATTCGAAGAGAACACCGTCGTTTCTGGGTTCCTCGGCGGCGCCTCGACACAGGACGCCTCAGTGACGAGACAAGATCCACCACGGCGAGCGGAAGCCTACGGCGTCGACGCGTCGCTCCAGAGTCCAGACGGACCCTGACAGACCCCATCCTCGAGGATCCGAAGCGCGCGAGGCAAACGGACGTGCCTGCCGCCACAAAGACCCCGCCGGCAGATCAGACGCGCTGCGCCCCTGCCATTCAGGCTTATCCTGGAGGCTGCTGTACGTGACGGGCACGCGCCCGAGCCTCCGCCGCGCCGTCGTGCGCATGACTATACTTACCCGATCAAACATCCCCTGCCATCCCTGCCATCCCAGCGCTCGCCGAGCAGGATCAGGCCGTAAAGAGACTCGACATAGCTCGATACAAGTACCCTATCCCAGAATCGACGGACGCGCACGCGTCAAGACGGCGGCGCGAGCACTTGCAACACCAATCGGCGACGCCAATCGCGCCGAACCGTCCGACATCGAGTTCGCGCGCGCGATCCTGGGGGGGTGCTGGCGGCGATCTCGGCAGCGCCCCTCGCCCAATCCACACCCGCCAAGTCGCCGCCGGCCCTCGACCAGGCGAGCAGTGGCGCCGGCGGTGACAGCTACTGTGCCGCGCCGCGCCGCGCCGCGCTAGCCTCTTTCATCGCGCTCGCGGCCCGAAGCGGGCGACCGGCGTGTGCGTGTGCTCGATCGCAGACCCCGCGCACATACGTCCACACAGGCGACGCTCGTCGTCCAAGCCAAGCTCCGTTCGCACAAGCAAGTCAGAAAGAAGAGAAGCAGCAGCGCCATGCACACGCGCACATCCCAGAAACGTCCATCGCGAATCCGGGGCTTTAAAGTTCTGCTCGACTCGACACAGCGCATGGACTCCGAAGCGCGGCCGGCGCAGAGCGCCCAAACGCGGCCCACGCGACGCGCGGTGGAGCTTGCTTCTGGGTGCGGAAGCGACGCGCGCGCAATAGAGTTTCTTGACGTGCGCGCGCGCGCGGGGCTAGGCGAGGCCCGAGAGGCCGTCGTGTCGCAAAGCGGTGTAATTACAGCCCGCGTGGGAAGCGCGAGGGCGTAGAGCCTGCGGCAGGAGAGGGGAGCGCGTCGCGGGACCGAGGGTGGGGAATGCGTATGCGTCCCCCGTTCGCGGGCGACGAGGACCGGCGCGGAGCGAGCGCGCGCACGCTCGGGAGAATGCAGCTTAATGGGCGCTCGCGGGGCGGAGACGCGTACGTGCGTAGGCGTGCGCGTGACGGGGCTCGGAAGTCGGAAGCAGGACGGAAGCAGGACGCTTGGGCTCGGGCTCAGGCTCGGGGCGAGCGGGCGGAGAGGCGTCAGCGGGCTCGGGCCGGACGGCGGGGGCGGCGAGCACGGGCGAGCACGGGCAGCCTGACGACCAGTGTAACACGCGCTACTTATCGTGCGTGGGCCCAGGTGTGACGATCGCGATTGCTCACGATTGGGGTTGATAAGTACGGGGCGAGCAAAGGCGATATGTAGATTGGGCGAGATAAGTGGCCGGAGATGGTGGCCAGGGGAGCGCCGCAGAAGAAGGGGCAGCAGCAGACAAGAAGGGCAGCGAGAAGGCTCGGCGGAACGGGAAGGGCTGCGCGTTTATATGGCGCGATAATGAAACGCGCGTGCTTCGATTCGATGCGGAGCGAGGGCGTCGCGGATTGTTTTTTTTTTGGGGGGGGGGACGGGATCAATGGGATGGTGAGATGATGGAGTGATGATGTTAGATGGGGGAGGGATCGGATCGCGGGCAAGGGACGGAGGGGAGGCGTGGGCGCAGGTCGGGTGGACGGGCGGCGAGGCCAGAGCGGACATAGAGTACGTATGTGCCGGCATAGGTGGGGGGAGGGGTGGATTAACAAGGCAGTCGACGGGTTTAAAGGGCGGGCATAGAGGAGGCAGGAGGGCAGTGGAGAGATCGCCGGGGCCGGAGGAGAGACAAGGGAGGACGGACCGCGGGGCGAGTGGTGAAAACGTGCGGAAGGAGGAAGGTGCGCGGCTGGACGATGATTAGATTGCGGGAACAGATGATGGTGATGGGGTGGTGTTGATGCTGGTGATGAGGATGATGACGGGCGCTAGTTTAGGGAGAGTGGGACGCGGTGCTCGGAAGCGGTGCGGTACAGCAGCAGACGAAGATTCGGGGAGCGGAGAAGGGGCGTGGACCGACAAGGTTGTTTGAAATGATGGCAAGTGCAGCGGCTAGAAGGACGTTGTGAGCGAGTGGCAGCCAGGGAAGCGCAGGGCTCGGGGAGGGAGGACGAACTGGGGACAAAACGTGGGAGTGTGGGAAAGAGTGGGAAGTTCGAGGACGAAGGAGATGGACGGATGGGGAGAGGCACCTCTCCAATGAGGAAGGGGCCATGGACGGTCGCCGCGTCCCAGCGCGCGGGGAGGGGGTGAAACGTCGAGAGAGAGAGAGCAGAGCGGAGAGGCGGTGAAACGTCGAGAGAGAGCAGCTGGGGGAGACGGAGAGAGGCGTGGAGCTGTGCGTGTCGTACGGACGATGTGCTGTGCGCTGGCGAGCGTGCAGGACGGCCCTTGGGCAAGAAACAGGGCCGTCCGGTGGAGGAGGAAGGAGGTCGGACGGCTGATGGACGAGTGGATAAGATGACGCGAGCGCGCGTATAATTCAGCCCGTCCCTTCTCCCTCCTCTCTGCCCTCCCCACCACCATGTCCGTGCGGCACGGCACAGCCGCCCCGTCCCGTCCCCAGTCGCTGCCGTCCTTCGCCCAGGCGTTCAGCAACTCGTCCCTCGACAGGCTCTCCGCCCACAACAACGCCCTCCCGCCGATCCAGCCCCCCTCGCCCTTCGACCCCGCCGCCGCCGCCGACCTCGACGCCCTTCCGCAGTCTTCCCCAGACCCCGACCCCCGGCCCCCGCGCCGCAATGGCAGAAAGCGCCCTCACCCAGACGCCGCCCCCGCCTCCCGCGACGAGCAGTCCTCCGATCCCACGTGCGTCTTTCTCGCCCCTCTCGCTCGCGCCCTTCACAGAGCACCCGTGCAGACGCCAGTCTCCCCGCCTCGTCCGCGTCAAGGAGGAGCAGGACGAGCTCATCGACGACCCTTCCCCGCCCCCCAGGCCCCCCAGATCCCACTCCAATCTCCCCCTCGACTCTTCTGCCGCCCCAGCCCCTCCCTCCTCCAAGAAACGTCGCGTCACCATCAGCGGCGCAGCTCACCCTCCCGACTCCACGCAACCCCATCCCCCCGACTCCACCCAGCCGTCCTCCATGTCCTCCATGGTCATCGGCCTCCCCATCATGCGCGACGACCCCGCCGCCCTCGAGCAGGTCCGCTCCATGCTCACAATCAAACAGAACCAAAAAGCCCTCATCGAACAACGGCGAGGAAGCCTCGCCGGCCCTTCCACCGCCCCGCTCCACCCCTCCGTCGGTGTCATCCACCCCACCAACGCCCCAAAGCCGCAGCTGGGCCCCGCGACCCGCGCCGGTCCCATCGCCCGCAGTCCAAATCTTGGCGCGCCGAGGATGCGCAGTACAATCGTAGCCAACGACCCCTCGTCCTCCGCGCGACAGCCAAGCCCAACCGGGTCCGTCGCCCCGAATCAACAACAACAACAACAACAACCCGTCCCTCCACATACCCACTCCGCCCACGCCCCCCCAGAAAATCCCGCCTCCTCACATCCCCCACATCCTCCCGCCCCGCCCCAGCCCACCCCGATCCCCAACGTCCTCCCTCCGCCCCCGATCAGCTTCAGCTTCGCCCGTCGCCGCGGCGGCGCGGCGGGGAAGAAGAAGCCCGCCGACATCGTCATCAGCCCGCGAGACGTCCAGTCCGACGCCCGCCTCCAGCCCGTCATCCAGAGCGCGCCCCCGGTCCCCCAAGGCGCCGGCGCCGGCGGCCTCGCAGCCATGAGCGGACGCTTCCCGATGGCCCTCCCGAGCCTCCCGCCGGTGCTCGGCGCCGGCCAGAGCATGCGGCGCGTGGCCCCTGGAAACGTCCCGCCCACCCCCACGCGGCTGTCCATGCGCGGGTCCATCGCCGCCGCCCCCGCACCGGCGTCCTCCCTCCTGGGGCCCTCCGCGAGCGTGCCCATCGCCACCACGCTGGTGCCCCCGACGCCCGCCGCGCTGCACCACCCCGGGTATGCCGCCGACAAGGCGTCCTTCCTCGCGCCGTTCGAGGTCTTCTACGACGCGCTGCGCGACGCGAAGGAGCTCAAGGCGTACCTCGCCGAGCAGCTCCACAAGGCCAGCGCGCTCGCGCAGTCGATGCAGGCCCAGCAGGAGCGCCTCGACCTCGCCGTCGACGCCGCCGTCGAGCGCCGCATGGGCGCCGCCGCGGAGGAGGTGGCCGCGCTGCGCAGGCGCGTCGAGGAGCTCGAGGACACGCTGCACGCCGCGCGCGGCGAGGGCGCGGGTCTCGCGCGGCGCAGGAGCCTCGCGCCGGGCGACGCCAACGCGCCGACGCAGACGCAGACGCAGACGGGCCGAGGGCGCGCGGCGCCGTTCCGCAGTAGCGCGCAGCACGCGCAGCCGCCGCCGACCCCGCAGAGCGCGTTCCTCGGCGCGGCCCCCGAGTCGTACACCTTCCCGCCCGTCGACCCCGCCGCGCGCGGCGAGGCGAGCGGCGCGTCGCCCAAAGACAGGGACAGGGACAGGGACAGGGACAGGGACCGCGACGCCGACGGGCGGAACGGGGCCGTCGGCGCGCGGATGAACGGCGGGTCGCCCGTGCCCTTGCCGTACGACCTCGGCCGCCGGCTTTCGATCTCCTCCGTGCGCATGGACCCGCCCCCGCCCCCGCCCCCGCCGCCATCCCAGCACCCCCAGTCCCAGTCTCAGCCCCAGTCCCAGCCGCAGTCCTCGCATCCCCTAGAGTCGGCGTCGGCGTCGGCATCGGCGGGCGCGAGCGGCGCCAAGGGGAGCGCGAAGGGCGGCAAGGGTGCGGCGGCGACGCAGCGGGCCGTGCGGTTTCCGGAGCGCCCGGCGCCGCCGTCGCGGCGGCCGTCGGCGCAGCATCACCAACAGCAGCAGGGGGAGGGCGAGGAGCAGGGACAGAGGGCGGAGAGGAAGTCGCCGGCGGCGGGGCGGAGGCCGAGCTCGGTGGTCGGCGCGTCGCCGAAGAGTCGACCCGAGTCGCCGATGGACGAATCCGGGGCGTGAGCTTTGGCGGGCGGGCGGGCGAGCGAGCGAGCGAGCGATCGACCGCGCCTCGCACTCGAAGGGGGCGCACGCACTTTATGAAGACGGCTTGTTTTTTTTTTTTCGAGAGGACTGTTTGGCACGTGAATTTCGCCCGATTTCTTTTCGCATCTGTGCTGCTTTCTTCTCTCTCTTTTTATTATCACGATATCTGCGGGCTTCCTTCTGCTTCCCTTCCTCATGTCTATCCGTCTGTCTGTCTCTCTGTTCGTCTCTCTGTCTGGCTGTTTTTGCTTATAGGGGTGGCCGTGGCCCGTCAGGCGCCCGTCCGGTACTGACCATACTCTGACCATGGTTGATCATGCGCACCCGACTCGCGCGGGGCGGGAGGGGGGCTCCTGTTCGCTGTTCGCTGTTTTTTTCCTTTTTCTGCTTTTTCTCGGCTCTTCTGACTCTTCGAGCACCGTTCGTCGCATTCAACCCCTTTGTAACGAATACACAGTGTAGTAGGTACCCGTCGTGCACGTTTATTTGCCAGCGTCCTGCCCTTGGAGCTGGGTTACTTTGCCTTGCCCTGCCTTGCCTTGCCTTGCTTTGTTTTGCTGTGCTGATACTGTACGAGCGCAGTCGCGCCGGACAAAACGGTACTACATAGTACATCCGTAGGCGGGTTGCTGTCTTGGGACCGGGGCCCCGACGTCACGGCGGGCAAGGACCTGCGTTAGTAGAGTACATGGACCTACTGCAGCCTGCTGCAGCCTACTGCACTGTGTAATCTGCATGTCCCTCGGGCGGGGTCGGCGTTGATAGAGCGTGGTTGATGTGCTATCGGGGTGCGTCTTGAGATTTTCGACCCCGCTGCTTCGAGTGGGCCGCCCGCTTTCGACGTCGTGCGGTACTGCGGGCGGGCGGACGGGCGGACGGGCAGGTCGGCGGGTGGGCGGCGGGTGGGCGGCTCACTTGGCGATGGCGTTTCTGCGCGAGCCGCGAGCCGCGGGCGCGCGGCGGGATTATCTTTTTTTTTGATTGCGGCGCGTTTTCGAGTGTTTGAGCTGGGGCGGCGTGCGTGAGTGAGTAAGTGCTGGCTGATCGTCGGAGGGCCGCTGAGCGCGCCGCGTCTTCCTCCCTCCCAGAGCACCGACGCAGGATAGTACAGTACCGAGTCCCGACGCCCTTCGCGAGCCGAGCCGAGCCGCGTTCTGGCGTTCTGTCGTTCTGTCCGTAGGGTTTTGATGCTTTGTTTCTTTTAATTTTAATTTTAATTTTAATTTTATTGGCCGGGCGTGAGTCGTGACCGCTCGAGGCCTCGAGGCGCTCGCGGTCCGACGTCGATGCGGCGGAATTTCTCTGGTGCTGTAGGTACAGTACTTAGGAAGGGCCCGCGGGCACCCGTGTCGATGCACGTGTGACGTGCAGATGTCGAGCTATGTATGGTACGGTCGAGCTATGTATGGTACGGGCGAGCCTCTTCTGAACGGATGCTGCGGGAGGAGTGCCGCTTCCGAGGCCACATGTTTACGAGACGGGTGCGTGCTGGGATGGTGGGGAACGCGTTCAATCGAGCATGCGTTGCAGTCAGCTGCTCGAAATTCGACGGATTCTCGAGGTAATCGCGCAGCCATCGAGGTGGCAACTCGGCGGCAGGCGAGGGTAGGAGAGGGTAGGAGCTGGTGATAGGAGGCGTCGCAATGGCACGTGCTGAGCTGTGCTGAGGATCTAATCGTCTGATATCTAGTGCAGATCCTCATCCTCGTAGGCCTCATACTCTAACAATGATGTCTCTTCCTCTTCCTGTTCTCCTTGAAAAAAAGGCATATGGCGAGGGGCGAATTGCCGCTTTCTGGTCGCACGTCGCACCGGCGTCGTGCGTCGCTCGTCCGAAGGGGATAGGAAATGTATATATGGAACAGACATTCCGCGGTACGTGAAAACAAACATGTACATGCACACAACATTGAACAGAACGAAGAAAAAAACGTTGCAGAGAGCCACAAGAGGCCACGAGTAGGTGAAAAGAGGCAGAGATCAGGATCGATAGCGATCCATAGCAAAGAAGCGGCGATAAAAACTTCAGGAAGGCGGCGCGTGGGCGTGTGCGATGCCCATGACCTTCTGCCATACCCTCATGTGCCGCTTCATCCAGCCATCGATCCCGTCTTCAATGTCGTCTGGCTGCGACCGGCCAGCCTCTATAAGGCCCCGGATCGCCTCCAGGAGCGACCGCACCTCACGATCCAGCAGCTTCTCTCCCCCCACAACCCCGGTCACCTCCTTCTGCTCCAGGAAACTCTGCGCCTTCATCTCCCTCGCCAACGCCGACCATTTTCCCGCCCGGACGCACGTCCCGCGCCTCTGGTGCGCGCTCAGCTCACGAAGGACGTACGTCCCGCAATTGGGGCACTCGCGCGGGATGCGCAGGTGCTTGGATTGGACGTGCCGGAGCATGTCGTGCTGCCTCCCATACTTCTTCGTGCACATCTTCCCCGTCTCCAAGCACACTGGCCATGCGCAGATGATCGTTTTCTTCCCTGGCGTGGCCACTTTTTTCCTCACCTTTCTCCCATCCTCACCTGGTACCTCCGGCTCGAGCTCAGGCGCGGCCTTGGTCGCGCGCGCCGTCGGACGGTTGGGTCCTCGCTGTATGTTAGCCCTTGTTTCAGCTGGTGGTACACTTGCGAGGGTTTGTCGGTCTCGAGGGGAATCCTCGAGGTCGACGGTCTTGTATTTATCTCTGGTTTGGAACAAGGTCTCGCCTGGTGGGGCAAGGCCTGTCCGTGGATCTGGTGGCGTCCTCTTCCCTTTGGGTGTAGGATCCACCGTATGTCTTGGCCGCTTCTGTATGCGGCCTTTGTCCACGTCGCCTTCTGCACGACGCTTCTGTTTCGTTCGCACAGGGGCATAGTTAGCTACCGCATCCTGGAGCGGACGTGAGAGTCTGTTGTCAGCTGGTGGGCAAGCAATATTGACGTTTCCAGTACTCACCATCGATGCGGTTAGCGAATCGTGAATGACCTCGGTGGCTGGGCCATCCGCCAGAGTGTTGTATGCTTCGCCTGTGTGAACAGGCGATTCAAATGCGGCGGGGTCATGGGCGACGGGGGCGACGTCCTGTAGGTGTGTCGAGGTGAGCGGTGTCATCACAGGCCGAGAACAAGCGCGGCACTCACGCCCCGTACCTCAGACAGCCAGTATGCTCCTTGCATCCGGCTTGGTGCTGGTGCCCACGTTTGGGCCGGTCTGCTGTCATAGCCCATCTCGGCGGCGACGGGCGTGTCGACTTGTTGTGTGCCGTAGTGGACACCGGCATACAGGTCATCCTCGGTTGCGGCCAGGGATGATGGGCCACTGAAGTCGGGATATGTGTCAGTGGCCCCATATTCTGAGGGCGGGGAGAAGGGAGACGAGTGTTGGGAGGGCAATGAGGAAGAGAAGAATCCAAAGAGGTTCTCGTCATGGTGTGTGGACAAGTGGGCCGCATCGTCCATGGGCAATGTGGCACTGGCGAGCGTCTCGTAGCTATAGGCGCCGCTGCGCTGAGTTTGATCGAAAAATGTAGCCATTTCTGCTGAAGATGATGCGGAGAGAGATGGATGTTCACAACGGCGACCGTTAAGGAGAGAGGCATGGGTGCTCACGGATGCTTATATCTGCTCACCAGCACCCCGTGCTTGCTTCTTCGGCGCTAGTCTCCAGCTTCCTCTCAGTTACGCGTACGCGCATTCCAGAACGCCTTGCGCTCGATAATGCAACGAACTTTATCTGAGCGCGACGCGCGACGACCGCTGTGAACTTCGTTCACGTAAGCCATCGATCGCTAATTGTTCCCCGTATATCAGGTCGCTCCCGTTGCATTGGAGGCGCCGTCGACACTCGTGGTCTACCTACATGCATAGACATGGATGTAATGACACGTCCGAGGGCGCAGCTCCCATCTTTGATGAGCCTCGTGCTATCTACGCGAGTCCTGTCCATCAGGAGCGATTGGACGGAAGGTCTCGTGATTCTAGAAGGAGTGGTTGTTTTGTAAGGCTTCTGGCCCTCTACTCGCCGCGTTTGGTTGCAAGTTGATACTTTGCTGGTAATAGTTATGATAACAGGCCCATTCGCGCCGCCTCTGTTCGTCGCATTGTGGCTCTCGCATTCACTGCAATAGGCTGCATACTGCACCTATCGTGTGCCTCGCAAGCACTGCTTGTCGCATGTCGTCCTCATTGTATGTTTTCCCACTGGCCGTCGATGTACTCGGGGACGCCACTCCTCGTGTGAATAAGCGCATGACATGGATTCTTGATGCTTCTGCCCGCGCGGATAACATGAGGTCACCGACTCGGACCTATGCGGCTCGTCCGGATTCTCAAGCTCCCAGACCTGAATCGAGCACCGGTGGGAGCGCTCAACGACTGACGATTACTGCGTTGAAAACGTAACCGAAGCGTTGATGTTCTACCGACAGAAAGCCTGGAGTCTGGACATGTCCGAACTCCGATCCTACGACGGTCTGCGACGCGAAACCGCGTTTTAACCTCGCGGGACCCGATCCCAATGTCGTGCCCTAGTAAATGAAGCCAACAGAGCGCAGCAAACGATGAATTGTTGGGCTTGACCGGATCATGAGCAACATATGCAGCGTCCGTCGAAACAGAGCACAGTTTGATCTCAAGACGGGATGACGCTGGCCTTATTTGATCATCGACTACCTGCGGTATCTTATCTTCGTCGAATGCACGGAACGGTTCACGTTTGGGCATCTCCGGCGATAGATGAAAAAGAAGAAAAAAAGACAGTATTAATCGGTTGCTCCGACGCTGAAAGACCGAATGTTGGAGAGCTCCAACTTGCGGATCGCAAAAGTCGGCGGGCTTCATTAAATGCGCGGAGTGGCCTCTCGATTTCTGAAGCCGACTCCAGAAGACTAAAAGAACGGCTCCACTTGGAATTGAGAACCGCCGCGCGCGTACCTCAGGCCTCAGGTGTACCCTCGAAAAAAAAACGTCGCCACTTCTTAATGAAAGCCCGATCCGCCTGTTTTGCGTCCGCGGCGGAGATTCTACTCGGTCAAAGCGGCGGCGAGGGTCCGCCAGTACACAGCGCATGCTATTGTTTTGGGCGAGCACAGTGCCCTTAGCAGCCCTTCTCCAGACGCTTCAAGATCGAATCACTGACGCGGGCGGATCATGACGGCGCGACCCGAATCCAAGCGGTTCCCATTGACAGTACGTGTAGACGTGTAGACCCACCGGCGTGGAATCATGCTAACTTACTACAGAGCAGACGCACGTCAGATTGCCTGACGCCTTGATCTTGACCAGGTCGTAACCATGACTTGTTCGAGATAGCATATACGGGCACTCGTATTCTGACGCTGGGACCACAGGCAGAGCTTCGGCAGTCTACGGGAAGAAACAGCGTCATCTGGAACAAGAACATTCGGAGACGAGAGAGCCTCTTCGTCAGGAACGCATAGATTGAACAAGAATGATGAGCCCAGCCAGGAGAAACAATCCGATGAAAGGCCGATGTCGCAAACGAGCATATCCAAGCAAAGGGTGCTTGAACAGTGGCAGGAAAAAGATGCACAAGGCACGCTGAACAGCATCCGTCGTCGAGTCGGAGACGAAGGTGGACACCCTCTATATGAATAACACTGTAAACGGCGCAATTGATGAGCACAAAGCACGGTTCTGATAGACGGAGCCTCACAGATAATCACACAGCGTGTGCCTTCAATTTAAGCAACTGCCTGATCAGGACTCCGTCTCCGTCCTCTTCTTCTTTTTCCGCACGGCTAACACGTTGACCTTTGGCTTCTGTGCCTTTGTTGAATCGGATGGATGGTCTCCCGTTGTCCCAGGAGAAAGATTTTTGGAGGCAAGGGGTGGGTTGGACACGCTTACTGAGCCGTAAATGTGGGCGTGGTACGTCTCGAGCGTCGCTTCCGGCTCGTCGAATGGGTTGGGAGAGACATTCTCTAAGCTCGGCAATGTGTTGGGTTTGCGAGGTGGCGTGCGCGGAGGAACCAGTACTCCATCTTCCGCCTGCGTATGCAGCGTGGGCGCCGCCCCACGCGAGGGGAGCGGGTGGGTAGCAAGGCCCTCGCAAAGGCCGCGTATAGCACCCTCCAGAACCTCCGTAGATTTCCGTGCGCGGTCAACAGTGGAGAACTCGTTCCCTTGCATCAGGCTGCTCAGGATCCGCTTGTTCATCGCGGCCGGAACCTGGCCTGGCTGTGGTGCCAGCGGCGAGGGTTTAGACGTCGAGTGTGGGGGGAAAGGGGAGGAGAATCCTGCAGTGAAAAAGCCAGTGACTGCTCCTGAGACGCATTCTTGGCGGAACGACATGCGCTCCCAAAATTCGTCAGGTTGGACCGTGCTGAGCTCGCCTTTGGGACGCGTGTCCTTGGTATCCTTCTGAAACTTTTCATGCTCTTTCTCGGTCACCTCGGCCTGATCCTTCCCTGCGTGGCCGCCCTCGGCCTCCGAATCTGCAGCAGGACCTGTTTGCCGAGTAACGCGAGGGCGCTTGCGAGCTGGCGACCGGACGCCATCCGACTCTCCGATCAGCGCAATCTCGTCCATGAACCTGTTTTTCGGGTCGTCATCGAATGAAGGGATGAAATGTCCCAGATTCGCGTGTCCTTCTGGGGGTGAACAAGGTAACGGGATGTCTGTCTGCGAATAGGGATGACCGTAATTCCACGCTGGCGCGTTGATCGCGTCGGCGGGCGCGTAGGCGAGACCAAGAGCTTGGTGTGCCTCGAGTTCATTGCACCCTGGCAGAAGGTAATACAGTCTGACCTTGCCTGCAGGACCGAGGGTCCCTTGCACGTCTCCCGCAACGCTTCCCAACAGACGCCGCCACCATGCACAGAGCTTGACATCACTTAGCGCGCGCTTGCCCTCGTATTCGATGGAGTTCGGAAAAAGGTATTGCCCCTGTGCGCGGGCGAAGAGGTGTAACCATAGATGCTGCGCGGGTACAGGACGCGTCGCCGGGTCGATGTGCCAACGCGCGAAAGCGGTTACGAGAGACGCCGTGGGCGATGGTGAAATACCTTGACCAGTCGAGTCGACTTTTGATATATACAGGATCGCGGCAGAGGTGGCAGGCGCATGGTATAGGCACGCCTCGACCGCCGAGACTAGAACGCGAGGATTTTCGAGCGTAGGCTGTTCAGAGAGAAGAACGAGATAATCTTGAACATATATTCGCGGGCGAGGGGTCGCATAGGGATAGAGGGTTGCATGTTTTCGGGGAGCAGTGACGAGGACGTGTACATGAAAATGTCTTGTGCCAGGAAGAGTGGACAGTGCAGCGAGCAGACTGTCTCTCAAGTTCATCGCTGTGAGACCGTGGGAACCGCCAGTGGCGCGCCTGCTCCATTTTTCACGAGGGCTGCGATCAGCTTCGACATCGAGCGCTTGCTCTTGACACCCACAGACGTGTTCATGAAGCGAGTCAAAAAGTTGATGAGACAGCATATTCTAGTGTGATGTATAAATCTATAGGTGGGGCGAGTACAGTACACGGCATAGATACATTTGTTGTTTGATGATTTTTGTGGGAATAGTCTGCGCTAGGCAGGAGATTCCCGCTCTAAGCTCGACTGACTGCGACTCCCATTTGATGGATCCGTTCCGAGTCCCTGCTAAGAAATCAATGAGAAAAGAAAAGAAGCCAGCAGTAGAGGGTAGGTCTCACCGACTTCACGTCCTCGTGCGTTGAAAAGTCAGTCTTAAATTCTGTCGTACGCTCCACAGCGACGGCTAGCGGGAGCGTAGATTGTACGACGATTTTGCGCATGTCTGGTACACCTCTGTACGTTTCGTTTCGTGAGAAGGTCGACATATTCAAGAAATTGCCAGGGTCTGGATTGCTCCTGTTCCGGAGGGCCTCCCGATTATTCAGCCTGTAAATTTCCCAACGTTGGATGGATCAGGGCAATGTAGACTTTCAAGGGGACGTACGTTGCTAGGAAAGAGTTGACGTAGCCTACGGATTGAAATATCAGCATTTTCAGGCGAAGACCCGAGCGAGAGCAATCACATTTTCCAAGCACCCAGAAACAGCTCAGCCAAACAAACGACGACGGTAAAACAGCGAACTGTCAAGGTTGTTGAACGAAAAGCCACCTGTTACTAGAAATTGGGCGTACAGTTATGACCGCCGCTGTGGCGATGATACTGGAGTGAAGTGTTAGGGTGTTCAATGAGCGGCGCGATTTAACAAGTCTCACCTAGTCAGCAATCCGGTGTTGATAGAGTATGCCATCAGTGTGGCGATTATAGAATCCGTCCTTTCCGCAAGCATGAGTTCGAGGTAAAGAGGAGAAAGCCTGGGGTTTTCTGCACTTACCCCTTGAATCCTGTTCGGCTTTTCCACAAGTACCAACACATTGATGCTGCGATGATAATATCGGTAGCTGCAGCAGATCCGAGACCCGCACAAGCAATCCACTAAGCTATGGATTAGACCCACAGATAGAATGACTATGAATATACGAGCTCACTATCAATGAAGGAAAGCGGGAAAATTCTTGAAGAATGAATCTGAAGGCAAAGTCAGGCTAAATGCAGGGAAATAGGGGCTTTCAGACTCACTCCTCGACGGTAAAGACTGAGTGGCACATCAGACTTATAAGATCGATGGGAATTAATTCTTACTCACCGATTCCAAAGACTAGACATAGTCGATTGTATGGGTGTGAGTGATTTGGAACGGATCAAATTCCCGTCTTACCGAAATGTAACAGGGACAGAATGACCTGCACGAAATTGTGAGCAAAACGTAGGGGAAAAGAGGTAGGATGCACAGACGATAGTAGCGGTGATGTATATGTTTTTTCCCACTGGTTACAGCTGATTGAGACCGGTTGCACGAAAAGACAGCACCCGCACTCACAGATCCAGACTCGTCGAGCGAAGAAACTATGGCAATGTAAGCGGCGTCTGAAGGTTATTTCGAGAATAGTTTACCACTCCACAATCAATCCGATAACGCCCTGGACCAGTCTCGTAAGGCTCACGTGTACAGATCATAAGAGAGTCAGGACGAACATTACAGTCGGTTTGAAGCTGTCGGAGCAGGTAGAATTAGCACTCGGGTCATGTGTGTTATGGAGTGTAAAGCATACATTCAGAGCCCTGAAAAAGGTTCAGTCCTAGTGTCGACTGGAGCGAAAGGTTGACTCACCAAACTGTCCTGGTCAAAGCAGATGGATTGGAGAAATTGGTGATGAGGTACCAGTACACAGTGATGATGCATAGAATGAGGTGAAGAGTATCCAGTGCCCTGGAGGGGGTCACTGTTCGTATCTGTAATCATGAAGCGAACAAGACAACGAACCATAAGACAAAAACGATGATCTTGAGGAAACGGGGGTCTTTAAGACCAGATTGCCTTTCAATTGGTAATGGTCACTGTCGGTGGGCAGGGGCGACAGGAGGATCGATGAACTCACCGGTAATATGTTACACTTATCCCCCACCATTGTTATCAGCGACTTTCTGCAATGGAGACACTCAGGACACGTACGTTTGAGAGAGCGTGATACCATAAATTCTGAAAATCATTTCAACAATCCGCTCGTCAGCACAGATATGCAAATAGGGGACTTACACAGAGCTGATCATCAGCCCGATGAGGAGACTTCCAAAAGTCAGCGCGAGGTTGTGGGCCCCAGTCGTATCCGCCATTGCATGCACTGGGTTCGGTGTGCGGGGAACGCAAATGAACGTAGGTGGTTGAATGGCCTGAGGCCTTGAAGGGGTAAAGAGGTCAGACCCGCGTTCTTATATGATCGACTCGGCCAGTGCTTGCTTCGGTCTATCCTCCTATTCCATTCCGGTTCCAAATAGTAACAGAATCGCACGGGGTGTCGATATACTGCAATATGGAGACAGTGCCCTGGTTGCATAAAACCTGTTTTGGAAATTGAGGATGCGAAACATTGCTGACCTGCCAATGCTCCACCATCGACGTGATCAATCATGTCTAGAAACCGAGCAAGTTTCTGACCAGCCCTGCTTGAGTTGTAATTGTGGACGAAATGAAGGGAAAAGATGCGGGTATCGAGGGCTGCATCGAAGCGAGTGCGTCAGGATCCAAGATCAGGGCCGAGGCTGGCCAATGGTAACCATCGTGACATAATCAACATTTGGCCCTAAAAATCGCGATTCCCGATGCGGCGTCCACAGAACCATCGAAACAGGACTAGCCCAAGCGCTCAAAGCGCTCAACAGTACCTTGCCTTCATATTCTTGTGCCCAAACTGCACGCTCAAGCGTCCTGCTCGTCCTCTCATCAAGTACATCAGAATTGCAGATGAGTCTTGACCTTGAAGAAATCAGATGGTCATTGGTCACGATCTGGAAAACTCTCACAAAAAGACAGCTTTTCGCATTGTGACCAGACTTAACGATGCCAAAGCGTCGTATTCAAACTCGTATTCATAAGTCGCTCAGGTCTCTTCAGTTTTCCGGAACCGCCATCGTGGCTAAGGGGGGGGGGGACTAGCTGGGACTAGCCGAGTCGTTTCGAGTCGACCTTGATCCTTTGCCAATTGATATACGGAAGGAACGGCTACCGCCTGATTTTCTGTAAAGCAGCAATATGTCGTGATAAGAGGAACGACCTCTGTCCAGCAACCCCTTTGCTTAGGAAAATCGTGACAATTCCTTCGCAATTTTTTTGTCTGCAGAAGCCTGATGTTCTTCAAAACGATTCCTTGATTGACATGAGTTGTCCGATCGCTACGACCATACAGAGTTGTCCGAGATGCATGTTATTACAGGAGGGTGCGATGCCGCACAGGGCGAGGTACAAGAGGAACGAGGCTGGGGGTGGAATCACTGCCTTTGAGCTTGTCCGGATCCTGAAAAATTGACGTGTATGTCAGCGACTATGATCGGAACTCATGGACTCACGCTCGCCGTGTCTGGAAAAGTGGTGGAGACTAAGCTAGGAGTGACTGGCGAATTCAAAAAGTCGCTTTTATACTCCGTCGTGGTTTCCACTGTCACTGAAAGGGTCGGCGCCGGCTGACAGCGCGTTCATTGAACACAGATGAAAATGAGACTTTGATGCAGCAGAAATTGTGGGAAGCGTACCCTGCGAATGATGGTAGAGACACGGGATCGAGGACCGGGAAGCTCGTCATCGCGCCGTATGGTCGATAACTGCAGAAAGCTGCTCGGATCAACATGTGACCGTTCGCGCAAGGATTCCCTGCCGTTCAGGCTAAATTCCGATGAGTATGGAGTAGTGGTTGAAACTTAAAGGCTCAAAATCAGGCACCTTGCGAGAAGAGAATTCACATAACCTGAGTCCACGAGCGTATAAATGGCCAGTCTGCCCAGATGACGAACGATAACGCACACTTTCCTAGCACCCAGAAAAATCCGAGCCATATAAAATTGAGAGGCATCGTTGCGAACTACGCCGGCATTTCTTATCAGTATATGACACAAAGCATAATATGAAAAACGCTCATACTGCGATGACAGCGCCCGTTGCCACGATACTGTTATGCAAATACAAAAGGAAGCTTCAAGCCTTCCGGCAATGGTGGATTACCGCGAACCTCGTGATTAATCCAGTATTGATTGAATACAACATGAGCGTAGTGATCATTGAATCCGTTCTGTGAAATTCCGATGTCTGGTGAGATGCCAAATGACAAAATTATAAGACTCACTTCTGGAAACCCGTTCGACTGCGAAAAAGATAGTAGCACATCGAGATAGCGATGAGAAGATCAGCAGCGGCAGCAGATCCAAGACCAGTGCACGTAATCCACTGGAAGATTCGTGAGATCGCCGCATGGAGATCGGTTCTGGAACCTTACTGTCAATTGGGTATACCGAGAGAACTCTTGAAGAAGAAACCTGAGATGACAGTGTTAAGATGACCTGGCCAGGGTTTATATGACCCTACTTACGCCTCGACGGTGAACACTTAGTAGACAAACTGAACTGAATGCTCCGACTCGGGATTAAGTGTCTGGCTCACCAATTCCCAGACCTTGAAAGGGAATGTGATCAGAAAGTATCTTTCGAATGAAATTGAATTACTCACTGAAATGGATGAATGCCAAAATGACCTGGGACATCAATACAGATGAGTAAAAATTCGGGTGAATCGTAGTCATGGCGCACGATGAGTCCTGTCACTAGCCAATTCCTGCTCACTGCCATTATTCTGGTTATTCACTTGCTCAGAAGCGGTGAATTCCCTGACGCACTCATCCACACTCGGCGAGCGAAAAAACTGAGTGCATGACATCAGCTGCTGTAGACGATGAGTATGTATACAATTAATGACTACGCACACTTCGACCATGAGTCCGATCAGGCCCTGTCAACATGCATCAATTGCCTGGAGCGGGTTCGAGCACAAAAAGTCAGGTGAGCTCTCACGTTGCAGTCTGTTTGTATCTTCTCCGGTGTATAGGGTTTTAATCAAGCAAACTTGCTCATTAGCGCAACGTACATTCATGCTCCTACAGGTGAAAGGTGAGCATTCCACTCTGACGCAGCATTGAGATAGAAACGAACCACATAGTTTTCTTCAGGGCCTCCGGATGAGCATAGTTTGTGACCAGATACCTGGTTTGCACGATGAAATGGCGGCAGTAGGGATGCACGTAGGCCCTACCAATAGACAGTTCGAATACAAAGAGCGAGATGCAGAGTGTCTAAGAACCTATCCAAGAAACTGTAGTCAATTCGAACGCACCAAAAGCAAATGCTACTCACCATAATGATAGCACCAAACTCTTCGTTCCTCTGCTATCCTTCCCATAGTGTCTATCATTCCTTTATGAAACTGCATTAGGGTTGCTCTTAACACATGCTTACCTGAAATAAAACCACCTGCTCGACACTGTTGTGAGATGCGTCACGTTTATGGACGTAGAGTTCACATGACGCACGTTTGTACGAAAGTCACCCCATACAATCTAAAGAAAATAATAGATCGTCAGCCACGACTCTGGGCCACACTCACTATACGCACACGGCACCTATCAATAGGCCAACCAATGCACTCCCAAAGGTAACACCAATGGACGGTACTTGATCCATAGCTTGCTATCTGAACGATGAGTACAAACTAAGCACAAAAATGGACGTTGAGAGGAGAGAGAGCAACTTGAAATCCGTGAGGAGCCTTAAATCCTCACCACCTACCATGTATCGGAGGCTTTCGGACAAGAATGGAGCATTCAGGTCGTATACCTGTCCAATCGGCAGCGTCATAAGGCTCACGTGCTGAGGAGCTGTGTGGGTACAATAAAGTTGGAAGCATACTGTGAACAGATGTTTACTAGTATGTCTCTTAGGGCGGCTGATGAAGCGCCGTTTGAACATGGGAGATTTGCGGGGAAAGGGATGTCATTCTTCCAAGATCCTTCGCATAGAACATTCTGCAACGTCGGTGTGAATTTGGAATGTCGTGGGAAGTAGAAACTCACATTTATACTATACAGATCCCCAATTGCATATAAGGCTGGGAAGGCGACGTGAATAGGTAGCTGACTGCGCCCTCACAGCTAAAATAGAGTGTATAAGGTCATGGTTTGGATGCGGTCGATTTCTCATGGCAGGGAATGCCCCGGATACCTCATACCGCATTGCAACCCATGTGAATGAAACTTACTGAAATCCAAATTTCCACCCAAAAGGACATGCCCAGATGATCAACCAGTGCGGACTCCCACACGTCAAAGAACGTCAAAGAACATCGATGCATAAATATGCTACAGTGTGCGCAGGAAACCCCTCTGATAGAGACAGATGATATAGATGGGTGGCTGGGAGGAACCGAAGGAGTGAGTGCGGGAATACAACAATCATGCGACGTAGGCAAAAGCGTCCCGTGAGCCATCTACCCGCTCGATATACTCCTTCTCTAGTAACGTGTCTATCGCCTGCGTAAAAGATGCATAGATTGAGAATAAGATTAAGGGACCAAAGAGGCCGGGACGAACTTTTTTGATATCGGGAATCTTTGGCGTGAAGCGTTGTGAGATCTGCGAGATGACCTCTTGGATGAGAGGTTGGTTCTTCATTGTCTTTCGCGCTTTCATGATACTACCATGTGTAAAGTTTGAAAAAGTCGCACGCGTGGGAGTTCAAAGGAGCATACCGAACGATGGTAGCTTGAATGACGTATTTCCGATCTTCATCCACGGTTTTCAAGACATCGGTCGCCTCTGCCTTGACCTCAGCTTTAATTGGCTGATTCAAGTTTACGCGGATCTTCTTAGACTTGAAGCCTGCAAGCGAAATTCATCAGCAATTATCGAACAAAGAGAAAGGGCAGGCGCACTGGGATTCAGGTCGTATTGGTCGGTCTCTTCACTGATGAGAACCCTCGCCTTGGTGAGAAGGCCAAGGACCTGTGTCAAGATATCTTTGCTGATCGCGGTGGCAGCGACGAGCTCGTCAAGTGACAACGTATCATTATTGTTGTATTGCAACAAGACTGCCATCTGATATGAGCTCGTCATCAGGATGTATTTCTGGTTCAGGTAGTTCGTCCTCAGCTCGTTCTTCGAATAATTCCAGAGCCAAGTGAGCTTCCGACCGGAGTGCTTCATTTGGTAGTACTTCTGGAAGCGCTCATACGTAGGCTGGATGTCAGCGGGGACGAGGAAGTCGCCAGCCGGGGCGCTCTGTGGCCAGAAGTTTGTTCCGAGAACCATGATGCTAAAGTTCATATCCATATCGTCGTGATTCTGCTGCATTCGCTCCTTGAACTGATCTGTAAGATCTTTGCTCAGACTCATATCTAAAATAGTGACTGGTAAGCAACAATATCATGTAAGACAATGAATCGAATAGATACAGACCAGTGAACATGCGTTGGAGCTTGTTCGTATACTCGAAACCGCAGGCCTCCTTCAATTTCGAAATCATGCTGGCCTCTGCTTCGTCCGAGGCTGACACACCGTGAATAAGACGTTTGGACAACTTGGTAGTGTAGAAAGTCTGGAAGACATCCTTGTCTTCGAGGTACTTGAACAAGACCATCTTGTTTCGTAGTTGTGATCGTCAACGTTCCTCGTATATCGTACAGAGAGGCGTTAGTGACTTACGACACGGTTCAACGCACCCTCTAGATCGCCCTCTTCTGCCATCTTGTTGTTTTTCCGTAGTAGAGCGTCGGCGTGCTTCGCGAGGAGTTCAGGTGACTTGGATGACGATGTTCCAGTCGCTGAATTCTTGTTGACGAACTCCCTGCATGCCTTGTCCAAGCTCGCAACAAATCCGGCCTCGCCCTTGAAGCTGCGGTTGACGGTTTCGGAGTTCTTTGTGTGGACCTCAAGCAGAGCATCAACATATGCTTTAGGGTCAATGGTATCGACCGCTGGACCACCCTCGCCTGTGAGCTTTGCCACCGCCGCCAGACCAGCTTTCTTCACATGCTCCTCGAACTTCTTACGCAGAGGCTCCAGACCTTCTGGAATGCGGGCGAGCAACGCATACATGCGCTGCAGGTCTTCGTCCTTGTCATAATCGAGCAGGCTCTGGAAGCTCTCCCACATCAACTCCGCGTGCTCGCGAATCAGCACATGCTCACATTTGCTGATGAGGAGCTTCCGCGTCGTAGTGTGAAGGTATCGCTCGACGCGGTCTTCCTCTTCGCGGAGACGCTCCTCCGCCTTCTTGAGGTAGTCAGACACGCTGTTCTCTGCAAGGAATGCCTCAGACTCCTGCGTGTAATATTTCTCGGTCGAATCGAGGAACGGCGTTTCGAAGTGTTCCTTGTAGTTCTCCAGAGATTGCTTGTTGATGTCCGCCTCGTCGATACCAAGGGACACGAATGAATCGACAACCTTCTTCACCAAACCTTGATCGATGGTCTCACCGTTCCGCTGCTCCTCAATGAGGCGGAGGATGGCTCCGGCGAGTCTCTGCTGCTTGTTCTGAATGTGTAGGAAGAAATTGGCCCTCCATTGAACAAGAGCAAGCTATAAAAGGTGTAAAATGACCACATCTCCCGATCAAAAAGAGTGCGCGTACAGTATAGACCGGATAGACGCCTTTGCGACCTTCGTCTCTTTCCCGCTTCACCCAATGCCGATTGAGATACGTGAACAGGCGGTTGATGTAGTTTGCGCCTATCGTGTAGCGATCCCACTCGCCAGCATAATATCGTAATAGATTCTCGTGCTGAAGGGTATCAGATTGCTAATAACGGCACGCGAGTCATCAGCATGAGATCGCTACGCGAGCGTCAACTCATCGAATGCACTCACTTCGCGTAGTGTTCGTAGATGCTGGACAAAGTATCGAATCAGGCTGTTGTAGAGGTCAGACCCGACTAGATTAGCGCCGGCTGAGTCGGATGGAAAGAAATTGTGTCAATCACTAATCACCGTGTGGCGTAACGGAATGGGGAACCTACTTCTCCCTGGCGTAGACAGGTCTGCCGTTGTCGTGTTGGGCATTTTCGAAGATGTGCAGTAGTTGTATGCTACCGTGTAGAGGCCCATGTACTTCGAGTACGAGACACCGGTATGAAGCTTGGTCATAATGTGGTCGACGCCCTCTTCGAGGAACGCCCATGTTGTCGCAAGATCCATATCCTTCGAAGGAATCGACGAGGTTTGGAAGGCCATCGCGGTAATTGTGAACAGAGGATGATAGAATACTGAATGTCACTGAATATTGGAGGAGGTTGGAGGCGTGGCTCGGAGGATGAGAGCAAGCGAGCGCAAACAATTGCCGCGCGCCAGTGGCATCGTCAGCTTGTGGCGAGCCTTGTACTCATCACGTTTATGATTCAAAATTCATAGCAAAAAAACAACAACATCCACAGATTCACCGATCAGAAGACATGTTCTGCGCATCAAATTTTGATACCCGTATGGATGCAAGCAATGCCTCCCCATAAATTTCGCCATGCACCGCCATCGCCCTCAAAATTACCCCCGGTAGCAAATCCTGCGTCCGCGATCATCTTTGCGAAGTCTGGCTGGCTAGGGAATCGGCGTATTGACTCAACAAGATACTGGTACGACTCGCGGTCGCCAGCGAGGATGGTCCCGAGCAATGGAATCACCGAAAAGGAGTATTGCTCATACACCCTACGAGAAACAGGCTTCGTGAATCAATGCTAGCCTGGGGAATAGGGCGGGAGCTTACTGTGCGAGCAACGGGTTTGTGACCTTGTTGAACTCCAAGCATGCGAACGTGCCTCCGGGCTTCAGTACACGATGTGCTTCTTTGAGCACCTCAGATATTGATGTGACGTTCCGAATCCCAAATGCAATGGTGTACAGATCATACGAATTCGAAAGGAACTTGTCCTCTGGTAGCGCCTGCGCATTGGCTTCATGGAACGAGACCTGCGGTGCTGAAAATATATATCTGTATCAATTACATATTCAAGATGAATAGACATACTGTTGTGGTACATCGTCTTCTTGAACCTCGTGTGCCCTTCTTTCAACATTTCGCCATTGATGTCCACGACCTCCACGGTCGTCTCCCGATCCGCGTACTTCTCTCGCGCCCAGTCCAGCATGCGCAACGCTATATCTCCTGTTCCACCGGCGACGTCGATACAGCGTATGGGACCTTTTGAGCCGGGGCGTAGAAGTGACACGAAGTCGTCTTTCCATAATCGATGTACGCCGAGCGACATGGCATCGTTCATAACATCATAGCTGGACGCGACGGAATCAAATACCCCACGTACAAGGGACTCCTTTTGTTCTTCTGCGATGGTACGGAAGCCGAAATGGGTTGTTCGACTCGAGCTAGGGTCCTGGGGTTGTACCGGTTGTGAATGAGTACGACGGGCAAGAGCGGGCAAGGGTGCACGGCGACACGATGCTCTCAGGGTTTGTGAGACAGTCTGCATGTGTCAGATAGCGTAGCGTCCCTCAAAGATTAAGGAAGAATTAAGCCGGCCGTGATGTTGGTGAAAGCGAGCCTGCGCGGCGAGACGCGTCTAGCCGCCGTGCGTAGACACCGGCAACCGCCGTCGTGCACCTTTCGTTGTTTCCGACTCCAGGGCTAGGCAGGCTGAAGATTGGGTGAGTAAAAAGTGCTTCCAACTATCTACGTGTCCATCAATAACGATGAATTAATCATGAGAATACATCCCTACGTGCAGCGAAGGCGTATTCAACAACAGTATATACAATAAAATACGAAGAGTTCGTCCACATAGCGGAGACAGCATGCAGAGGAAACAGGCATAATCTTTGGTAATAATGATATTAAAAAAGTCCACATGATCAGCAGCCGTCACTTGCTCTCAAACACCTTCACTCATATCGTGTGACGAAGGTGGGTCAAGCACACGCGGCTTGGATACATCCTCGCGCGACCCACGGTAACCTGAAAACTGTGGAAACCGTGGAGAGTCGGTCACCTACATGCTTCGTCAGGACATGCGATGAATCGGCGTCAAGGGAGAGAACACACAGTTGTCACGTCTTTATTGATCATGATAAAATCCGGCCCCTGCAAATGCCTGGAGTGTCAGAGATTCCACTTGGTACAATGGTGGGCAGGCGTACACTGTGCTTGAGCTGCTGCAATCGCATGCCATTTCCACGCTCCGAAAGACTGCCAGGTGCACCTTGCTTCGAGTCGCCGCCTTCCCAGCCGCTGCGTGAATTGAGATTAGACATCAGACTGTTTGTGTAGAGCTTTGCTAATGGCATGTTGAATAAGAAGTGTCTAGTAAATAGAGATCAGTAAGGAACACCGCACGCCGAGAGGCAAGTCAGCGGAGTCGCGAAAAAAGGGGTGCATACAGGGTCGTTGGCTGTAAGTCGGTTCAGTTTCAGATCATCGAAGAAAAGTATAGATTCTTACACTGCTGAGGAAAAGTACGACATCCACAACGGCGAACACTGCGGTGAGGAGGCCGGTTTGGATGGTGACTGTTGTAGAGTGACATGGGCAAACACATATGCCTTTCAAAGCTCAGATGTACTCACGTCTGACGATACGATCGAGGAATAGGTCAGTGCCAACGAGGCCCGTGCGCTTCTTTCGCTGTGATGGGAGCATTAGCGCTTCATCTCGAGAACGGCGGAATGTCAAGATTTCGGCTCGAGAACATACCAGGTACCACACAAGAACTCCGGTCACCAGAACATCGGCAACGGCAGCGCAGACAAGCCAGATGACGACGACAGCCTTGAAGTTCCGGAAATCATCAAAGTCGTGCCACCAATTCACCGCGATCGCGGAGCCAAGCGCACCGCCTGGTTCGAAAATTGAAATGGTCAAGGCACAAGAGTTTTGAAATGCGTAGGCACACTGACAAGCGGCGGCTACGGCAAGCAAGGATATAGCTACTGCCAGCCATATATTCCCCGTCAAACGTTTGACACGGTACGCAAAGAAGAGCTGTACGGAGCAGGAAATGATTCCCTAGAGGCAGAGGAGGTTAGTGGAGTGGTCAAGAGAAAATGAAAACAGTCACGGGTTTCTCACAGTCAATGCGGGGTCTGTATGATGAATGCCGAGTCAGAGGTTGTGCCGCAAAAGAAGGCACACGAAACGTACCTGTAGAGAATACTGAAGAAAAGAACCGGTGAGCATGTGCGACCGACTCCGAAGCAATAAAAACTTACACCATGTCGCGTGGGATAGGTAATCGACCTCGCCTACAGGAAAACAGCTCTGTACGGTGATCAAGGAGGCTCGCCGAGAGGCTCACCGTAATGGGCGATGAGGTATTCGTAAAGGATCGCAGCAGTAAACGCAGTGTTCAAAGTGTCCGCCAGAAGGAGATAGGCTACCTAGAGGTCGTTCAGAAAAGGCTGCATCATGAACAACGGATTAAACTGACGAAGATTTTGATCCAGGTAGCGTCGCTGACAACAGACACATGAAGCATGAAGCATGATGAACAACACAAGTAGAAACTCAATCGCGCACCGTTTGAACACAGACATGTATAAGTAACACTGCATGAACATGAACCCGTAGAGGATGAGGTTGAGCATCATGCCCAACACAAGAAAACCGAAGCTATTTTCTTTTGGTGTTAGACCAAGTCACCGATAACACCGATATGACTACTTACGAAGAACTGATATCCATGTTTATGCTCGACTCGTCTACAAAGGTGAATCCAGCAGACTATCAACGCGATACGCCTGACCTGCAGTCGCGTTGGTGTGTTGTAGGGAAGCAAAGTTCCCGCAGGGTCACACCGGCGATCGCTGTCGAGTTTCTTTTTATAAATGCGCGATCCAATAGGATCCAATCTGCATCTTTTAGGCTAAATTGGCAAATGCGAATGATGGGAGAATTCTAATTTGTTGTTAGAAGGAGCCGCCGGAACGATTAGTGATGGCTTGAAGCGGCTTGGTCAAGCATGGTCGTGGACATGTGGAAGACGCTCTGCGCGGCATGCAGCGTAGCGCATCAAAAGAAAAAGCCTGGCAGCCTGTAACATGGATAGAAGCACTCCCTCAATCACCCACTCACATCGTTGATGGCCTAGTGCATATGAGACTATAAAAATAAACAGGTCCTGAAGCCTCGTATTGGTTAGAATGCGTGTCAGTGTCACGCATATTAATGACATACGGGTCCCGCACCAATCTGATGATCGCGATAAGGGCACCGTTATCGAAGGGTCGCAGTAAGCATTATTGATACTGTACTACTAGGTGAGCCGAATTCTGTCGACGCCGAGAACGAGTCAGCCGGAATCGCCGTAGCTGGCGATATCAGACAGCGGAAAAGTGACGTCGAAAAGTAGTTGCGCGCAATTTCTCCGCAATAAAAACCCGGCTTAAATACATAGTGCATCTCGCACGAAATGTCATTTGGTGTCCACGCCCAAGATACTAGCAATGGCTCGGTAGTGGCTCAGCGTGCAAAGTTGCCGTTCAATAGGATGGCTTTGTGTAATGGCATGAACGGATCAGGCGAACAGGAGTTTGATTGACATACCAATTTTGGCCCCAGCTGGCGAGTCAGACGAGATGCCGCGGACGTTGACCATCGCTACTCGATTACATTGCTCCTTGCATCGCCAAATGCCAACTGATTTTGTCGAGCGAGAATAACAGCCAGGCCTGCCATGACTTGCACATCGAACATGCAATTCGAAGACGGCAAATGCCGACCATGGTAAAGCTACCTGTTTTGACATTTCTCGTAGTGACCCCATGCACGCTCTACATCGCGCACCAAAATTACCACAAATGTCCTTCTCGACTGCGGACAAAGGAAAAGGAAAGGCGCTTCCCGAAGACATAGCCGTGGAGGACGTTTCACACTCGCACACCGCCCCACACGCCTCCTCTTCCTCGAGCTCTTCGAGCTCGGATTCCACAGGCTCAGACTCAGACACAGACTCGGACCCGGACTCAGACTCAGAACTGGACGATGACGACCTCAATGACAGCGATATCGAGGACGCAGTCACTCCAGAATATCTCGCTTCCCTTCTCGAAAGGGCGCGCCAAAATGCGGCCGCTTCTGCACGGCACAATGAGGGCTCGGGCAGCAGCAGCGGCGCCATGGACGACGGGATCATCGAGCTCGACGACCCACAATCCGAACAACAGTGCGTTATTCTCGTGCATATCCGTTTTCGCAGGGGTTATCGACCTCGTCTCTAGAAAACTGCCGCCACTGGATCCCGGCGTCCTCCCAAAAACATATTTCACTCTCAGTGCGACGCATCAGGAGGCATCCTCGTTGACGCACGATCTCGATGTAGAACGCGCAGAACGGTCTACGGCTTCTCTGATCGCGCCTGCACCACCAGTTCAGCCCGACCCCGACCCGTTGACGAAGAAAGAGAAAAAAGCTGTATGTTGTTTCTCGCACCCTTCGCCGACGATTTTACATTCTCTATATACCTATAGCTGAGGGCCAAGACCGCGGGTGCAGACTGGTATGACCTCCCAGCCCCGGCGGAGGCGGACTTGCCGCGACTATACCGTGAAGTCGAAGCTATGAGGCTCCGGAACCAGCTCGACCCGAAACGGTTCTACAAAAAGGACGAGGGCGAGGGCAAGGGTATTAAAGGGCTTCCAAAATACTTCGCGGTGCGTCTCCCTCCGTCTTCCACTCGCCTTTCGCAGCTGATCTCCTTGGCGGGCGTGTGCGTGCAGATCGGGACCATCGTCCCGACGAGCACGCCGTTCGGGAAGGCGAGCGGCGATAATTTGGTGCGCGCGGCGCGCAAGCGGACGTTGGTCGACGAACTGGTCGATGATGCCGAGGCGCGGAGGTACGCGAAGAAAAAGTTCGGCGAGTTGCAGGCCGTCCGGGGGGCGAAGGGGAGGGGGACGCTCGCGGCACGGAAGGCAGCGAAGAAAACGAAATGGTGATCGGGCCCGTTATTATTGAGGGCATATTCACGCGCTAGACAGATAGTGACAGACGCAACCAGTTTCTTGTCTGAATATCGAGCGGGTGAGATCGACCCGTTGGCTTGAAAAGCCATTCACGGGCGCTTCCATAAGTACACAGTCCAAAGCGGTAACTGAGCACATTGTAAAGCATCAAATCATTGATCACTTCAGGTAGTCCCTACGTCCATCACACCGTGAACAGACAGAGATCTGGCATGGACGCGACCGCATCCGCAGATACATTCGAGCTATTCGACCTTCGTGTAGAGGCGATATGTCCGCCCGGGGAGAAGATCCTGTGCGGGGCGAAGCCTGGCGACCACTTCACTCTGGAGGGCGAGATGCTGAGGCTGCCGCCAGGGCAGGGGTTCTCGATTTTTTCACTGGGTATGCATTCGAAGACATGGATTGGTGACCATGCGATCGAATGCGGTCACTGACTGACCCGCTCGTACGCCCCGTGCAGGCGCAGTGTTACCTTTGCTTGCGGCCAAGCAGCGGCTGTCGTCGTCGAACGACTGGATGGAAACCGACGAGGAAGTTGCGTGCCCGGATCCCAACTGCAGGTCGAGGTTGAGAATTGTGAGGACGGGGAGACGAGTATTTAAACACGGGGAGACGACAGTAGTTCCCCTCGAGGAGGCGAAGTGAGGAGATACGAGAGCCGTTTCGATTGAGCGGATCGTGCACCTTGTAGTATGCAGAGAGTTGGGCGACCGTGTGCACTTTCGTAAATGAACGAAAAGCTGCCCAGGTGCTCCGAATCAGGAAACCCACCTTCCCTCCTCGCGCGCCTGCAAGCTCTCTGCCCGCCATGGTCCGCCGACGCTCCTCCAAGTCAAAAGACACAAAATCGGGCCCGCGGCCCGTCCACAAGAAAGACGGAAAGATAAAGCGGTGGAACAAGCCCTCCGACATCCCTCTAGACGAGGAAGACCACTGTACGTCTCTTTTCTTCTTCCCTCGTGACCTGCCTCAACCCGCGCACCCCATCTTCAGTCCATGCATCTAGAGACCACATATTGCTCGATGGGGACGATGGTGCTCAGGACGACGATGACGACGGAGAGGAGGAAGTTTTTGCTCTGAATGGAATGCCGCAGTCTGACTCTGAGCAGTCGGAAGAGGAAGAGGACGAGGACGGCGAGGACGAGGATGTGGATATGGAGGACGCGGAGGATTCGCAACCCCCACAGAAAAAGGCAGCCAAGGCGAAGGGTAAACATGCGTCTCGCCAGGACCTCGCCAAGGACGCCGCTTCAGACAAATCCGACGATGAGGACGAGGAGGAAGGCTGGGGCCACAAAAAATCGGCGTACTATTCGACCAACGCCGAGGAGCCGGACTCTGAAGACGACGAGGCGAACGAGCTGGAGGAGCAGGAGGCGCGCCGGCTGCAGTCGAAGTCCAGGGACGTCATGAACGAAGACGATTTCGGGATGGGGGATGTAGCGGAGCCAGACTTGCTGGACGACCCCATAGAGTTCGCCCGTCTGTCTTTTTCGTATGCGTTTTGGCTGACCGCGAGCGCCGCAGGGACATCCTCGCCGACGCCCCGCCCAAAGTTGAGACGCAGCCGTTGCCGAAGGACAAGGCATCCATCCTCCGCCACTTGGAGAAAACAAGCCCAGAGACCCTGGCGCTGGCTAACGACTGGGACGATGTTGCCCACAAACTTCTTCGCTCGCAGGAGAAGCTCAAACAGTACGTTACCCCGTCCGCTCCACGCGGCGACCATCTCAGCGGGGAACTCTACAGGCTCGAGTCGGACGAGCCCGACTCACTCAGTCTCGGCATGGTGCATCTACACTATCGTACGTGCCATCGCCCACTTCTCCCTCCAGAATCCAAAAGCTAAACTCGCACAGAAACCCTCCTGACATACGCGACCACCCTCGCATTCTACCTCCACCTCCGCGCGGGCGAGAAGTACGCCCAGCGCCCCGAGCTCCTCCGCGCGCACCCCGTCTTCGCGCGCCTGCTCCAGCTCAAGCAGGCGCTCTCCACACTCGAAGACCTCGACTTTGACCTCTCCAGCTCGGACGCGGGCTCGGGCGACGAGGACTACGACGACGACGAGGACCTGTACATCGACGACGACGAGTTCAGCGACCTCATGGACGAAGACGGCGGCCCCGGCCCTGGCGAGCGCGCGGGCGCGTTCGGATCGGGCCGTGGGGCTCTCAAGCGGGACTTCGAGCACCTCACGCGGATCTTGCGGGAGGCCGAGGAAGACGCCGCCTCCGCAACGCTTAACGGCCCCGAGCGCGCGCACCCGAAAAAGAAGGACGGCAAGGCGAAGAGCAGGTCCGATCTCGCGCGCGGCGGCGGCGGCTCCGAGCCCCCCGCCGGCGGCCCCCCGAAGAAGAAGCGCAAGACGGACAAGGCGTCCGCGGCGCGCGTCTTCGACCTCGTCGAGCCCGAGTTCGTCTCCTCCGTCAAGAAGAGCGGCACCGCCGGCGGGTCGTCTGCGGACGGCGCCGCGGACGCGTACGGCGATGCCGCGGCGCTCGCGGCGGCGGACGCGGAGGACAAGTCCGCGCGGCGCAAGACGCTGCGCTTCCACACGGCGAAGATCGAGAGCGCGAGCGCGCGGCGGCGGGGGGCGCGCGCGGCGCTGGGCGGGGACGACGACGTGCCGTATCGGGAGCGGAGGCAGGCGCGTGAGGCGCGCGCGGCGAGGGAGGCGGCGGCGCGCGGGTTGGGCACGGGCGGGGCGGATCTGGACGGGGAGGAACCGCAGCCGAGGAAGCGGGACGAGGACGGCGACGGCGACGGCGACGGAAGTGCAGAGGAGGAGGCGGTGGACGGGTACTACGACCTCGTCCAGCGGAAGAAGAAGGAGCGCAAGGAGGAAAAACAGGCAGCCTACGACGCCGCCAAGGCCGCGTCGATGTACGTCGCGCCTCCCGCTCGTTTCATCCGTCTCTCACGTTCCCTTTTCTTTTTTTCGCAGGCCCTCACTCGACGACGACGCCGAGGCGGGCGGGCCCCGGGCGCTGACGCGCGCGATACTGAAGAACCGCGGGCTGACGCCGCACCGCTCGAAGAGCGTGCGCAACCCGCGCGTGAAGAAGCGGCAGAAGTTCGACAAGGCGAAGAAGGTGCTCGCCTCGCAGAAGGCCGTCTTCAAGGGCGGCGACGCGAGCCGGTACGAGGGCGAGCGGACGGGCATATCGACCGTCGTCAAGAGCGTGCGGTTCTGAGGGGCGCGCCCTTGTCCTTACTCTGTGGGATCCAGCGCTCGGTCGGTCGGTCGGTCGGTCGTGTTTTCGCAATGCTACTACTGTACGTGTGCTGTCGTTCCCGCCCCCGGCAACGGGCTCTGCCCTGCCAAGGTCTCCCGCGCACAGACAGACATCCGAGAGCACGAGATCACGATTGTGAGATATATCCAAAGAGAAAGCAGATCCTCGCCATTCTAAGTATCACGGGCTACAACGACATAAGTAACTTCTCGGCGCGCGCGCTCCTCGACGATAAACGATAAAACTGTTACAGCGACGGCGGCGGCGGCGGCGGCGGCACCGGTTCTAAGCTAACACACGCCCACAGGACTAAAATACGCCGCTGACCAACCGACTAACCCACCAACCAACCGACCCAAGAAAGACGGAACGCACACGGGGAACGACGGCGGGGGAGTGAAGGAGCGAGAAGAAAACATAAAGAAAAGAAGAAAGAAAAGAAAAAGACTAGCGATATACTGAATACAAAATCGTACCGCGGACGGGCGGCTGTCGACGGCAGGACCGCGACCGCGTAGATAAACCCAGTAGGGAGACAGGACGAGGACGAGAAGAGAAAGAGAACAACGTTCATTAGAAGAAGAAGAAAATCCTCCGGCAAGAAACAGATACGACAGACAACAGCACTCGGGGGGCAAACAGGGCAGGAAAAACAAAGACGAACACCCTAGTCCGATGCCGCCGAGTTTGGAATAGAAGAAATATAGATCCACTCGCCCTCGCGGAGCCGCGGCCACTAGTAGTCCACGTACATCGCGTCCGCCAGCGGGACGTGCACCTGCTGCACGCCCATCGGCTGCTGCTGCTGCTGCTGCTGCTGCTGCATCTGCTGCGCACGCACCGCATGTGAATGATGCGACGGGTGCTGCTGCTGCTGCGCGTGCGGAAGCTGGTGCAAATGTTGTTGCTGTTGCTGCTGCTGTTGCTGGTGGTGCGAGAGCGGGTGGTGGTGCACGTGCGCGTTCGGGGGCGCGGAGCGCGGGAGCACGGACGCCATGTGCCCGAACTCGCCCTCGCCGAGGCGTGCGAGCTCGTACAGCCTGCGGAGGCCGACGGCCTGCTCCGCGGCCTCCTCGTACGAGTAGCTGTACTGCTCGAGCCCCTCGATGCAGTTCTGCACCTCGGGGCGCGCGAACCGCGCGAGCAGCATGCCCGCCTGGTTGCAGCTCACGTGCATCACCGCTGGGTCGAGACGCTGCGGCGGCGGGAGAAGGAGGCGGTGAGCGCCGCGGAGCGGAAGGAGGGAAGGAAGGAAGACAGGAAGGAAGACAGGAAGGAAGAGGGGAAGGTGGGGGCGGTGCGGGGACGTGCGGGGGCGTGTGAAGGTCGGACTGAGCGCTCACCAAGTATCCGTTCTTCGTCAGCACGCCTGCCTGTGATCGCGTCGCCGGTCAGCATCAGCGGTCCGCGGAGGTGTATGCGCGTGCGCTGCTTGCGCGCGCGTCTCGACTCACCAGCCCCGCGATCCTGAGCGCGCCGTGCAGCGCCTCGTCGAGCACCTTGCGCTTCATCTCCTCGATCTGCATGTAGTTCGTCGGGAGCATGTGCCCGGGCGGGCTCCCGATCCGCGCCGCCTCGTTGATCTCGCGCACGCCAAAGTCGTCCAGCGCGTTGAACAGGATGATCCACATGATGTGGAACGTCGCGTCGCTCGCGCCTGTTCGCCGCCGCCGCCACCAAGACCAAGACCAACACCACCGACACCGCCGCCGCCGCCGCCGCCGAGGGGAGCGCGGGGACACCAAACCAAACCGGGATGCGGATCAGCGGCAGAACGCAACAAGAAGGAAGCCAAGACGTCAGCTGTCTGTCGGAAACGCCTCGAAGCGGAACAAGGTGCAGAATGGAAGGCAAAGGGGGGGGGACATCGGGCACGGCAGAAGAGGATCACAAAACGAAGGAAAGCACAGCACGGCACGGCACAGCACGGCACGGCACGGCACGGCACGGCACGGCACGGCACCCCACAAAACGAAGGAAATCCAAAATTAACCGAAATAATGCGACTCACACGCAGAGACGGCGGACACGAAGTCCCATTCGGCCGCGAGGCTCGGCGGGATGCCGACCTGCGGCAGGTACTGCTCGCGCCAGTCGTTCAGCTGGACCATGATCCCGCGGAGCACCTCGAGCGGGACGCCTTCCGAGTCGGTGCTCGGGATCCACAGGTGCTTCGACATGTGCCGCGAGATGCGCGCCAGCGCGTGCGCCGCGCGGTAGTAGCCCTGTAGCCGTCCGTCAGTTTGTCGTCATCGGGTTTTTATACCATTGCTGCCAGCCCGTCGATCGCGGGGCGGTGGCGCGCACATACCAAAGTCTGAAACGGAACCCGTCAGCGACCGCTCGCACAAAGCGTACGGGCAGGTGAGGGAGCGAGTACGCACCTCGAGATGCTCCCTTGGGTCGGGCTTCATCATCTGCCCGTGGTGCGCGTGCCGGTCCGCGGGAGACTCGGCGTGGGCGTGCATCGCGTCGACGGTGTAAAAGTCGACGTCGTAGTCCGAGTCGTCGAGCGCGGGCTTGCGGCGGTAGTACGCGGCGCCATACGCGTCGGACAGGCACGCCATCCACCACGCGAAGATCATCGTCCCGCGCGCCTCGGGGTCTTGAATGTTTGAGATGACCGCCTTGTGATTGATCTGTGCCGCCCGCGCGCCCAGACGGGCAGGAATTGCGAGTCGACGGGGATGGCAAGGCAGTGCGACGACGGTCAGACGACGAGCGCATAGCTGTGCCTGTAGACGCACCTGCAGATCGAACAGCTGCCGGATGGCCGAAGTCAGCCAAAACCCGCGGTACCCTGAAGCATCTCCCGAGTCAGCAGAACACGACCGACGCAGAACACGGGATGGCGCATCACCGCTCGCATCATCCGGCAATTCTTTAGCCCTGTCAAAGTCAGCCTTCGGAGCTCACAACACGCAGAGAGAGAGAAAACAAAAGACGAAAAAAATGCAAGGAGAAGAAAGTACGTGAAGGGACGGGGGGGAGCGAGAGATGAACGAAAGAAAACACGCACGGCTCTGCAGCGGCTCCAACAACAGCGCGATCACGACGTGCTCCGCGGCGGGCACGCGATGCACCTTGAGCGCCTCCGCGACCTCGCGCGCGCGATCGATGAGCGCCTTGGCGAGCGCACTCTGCCGCAGCGACGTCTGGGCGCGGTCCGCGACGAGCAGCGGGTGTTCGGAGAACTTGGCGCCCCACGCGATGACCGTCGCCATCAGGGCCGGGTGCAACGGGTCCTCGGCCACGCCGCCCCCACCGTTGCCCCCGCCGGCGGTGCCGTTGAGGCTGGAGGCGCTGGCGCTGGTGCTGGTGCTGGTGGCGCTGCCGCCGGTGTATTGCCCCGGCTCTGCATGGGGGACGAAGACGTTGAGGCGGGCGCGGAAGTGGGCGGGGTTGAGGAACGGGAGGCGGGTGTGCACGATCTGGAAGTAGACCTCGACGAGGTCGAGCGCGAACCTGGCGGGGCGCGTGCGAGCGAGAGGGGTCACGATGTGCGGTCAGCGTCAGGGCCACAGCGTCCGAATCGAGTAACGAAGGCCAAGAAGGGGGAGAGACGCAGACGCCAGAAGGCCAGCAAAGAAGAAAGAAGAAAGAAGGCGGCGAACCGAACGAGCAAAGGATCCCATCGGCGGCGGAAGGCTGTCAGAGCTGTTACGGAAGCAGGGAGGGCAGGGGGCGGGTGGGGACGCGACGTCAGGCCGGCACTGCCCAGCAGCGCGCAGACGGACGGGAATGGCCATTGCCGAGGACAAGAAGAAACGGTGCCCGGAATGGCCGTGCGAGCAGCCCCAGCCGACCCGCGCTGCGCACGCGTGGGCGTGAGAGGGAGGCCGGGGTGCGCGCGGGAAAAAAACAGGAGAGAGGGCTCTCACCGCGCGGGCGAGAGAAAAAGATAAGGGAAACCCGAAAGGAGACTCACTCGATGCGGTAGGCCTCGTCTTCGAGCTTGTATGCGAGGTCGCCCCAGTGGTGGAACGGGGAGGACGCGCGATAACCGCCTGGGCGCGCAGGGGGCGCGTAGCTGGTCGGGCTCGATCCTGATGCAGCACTAACAGATGCACGCGCGGGATCAGAAGACGTCATGTCACCGGGCGAGACGCAAATGCGAATAAACGTCAGCGGCGGATCGCCCACGTCAATCAAGAACACGGCGGGGTCGGAAGAGAACGCCACGACGAGCTGAACGAAAGCCCGACGGACGCACGCGAGCGAGCGGGGGCACGGGGACGCACCTGGGGCGGTCGCCGGGGGAAAAGAGGTAGGCGAGCAGCTCCGTGAAGCTCGTATTGCGCCGAATCGGTGGCTGCACGGCCGGCGGCTGGGCGCGGAACGGGGACGGAGACTGGGGCGGAGGGGCGGCGGAGCTGGGGACGACGACGGCGGTGCTGGAATGGGAGTGGCTAGCGGGACCATTGCCGTCAGCATACCCGCTGGGGAGGAAGACGAGAGCGTGAGCGAGATGGATGCGGCAATGGGATCGCCGAATGCGTGAGCGTGGGACGAGGAGAGGGCGCGCGCGGGCTAAGTATAGAAATGGAAGGGCGGGCAGGAAAGGAAAGGAAGCACCGGGCTGGCGTGCACGTACGGGTTCGGGTGGGCGGAGGCTGTGGGGCTCGCGCTGGGAGGATCAGCAATGGGGAGGATCAGATCAGATCAGAGCCCGAAGACGGCGAGACCGTGCGGAGATAGAGAGCACCGGCGGGGGTGCGTGCGGCGGAGAGGGACAAATGGGCAAGCGAGGGGGTGGGGGCGCAAATGAGCAACAGTCAAGGGTGAGGAAGTGGCGTGTGGGAGGGGGGATAACGCACCCTGTATTGTTGCCGCTGTACGCACGGGGCCTGCGCGAGACGGCAGAGACGCGCTTTTTCTCGCTGGTTGCCTGCTGCGCGTGATGTCTGCGTGTGCGTGGGTGAGCATCCCATGTGGGAGCGCAACGGGAGGAAAGGGAGGACGGACGTGCAGGGGTAGTTTTTGACCGTACAATGCTGCGGACGTGTGGGAACAGGGTCGGCACAGGGCCAGCAGACGGAACGACGGCATACCTGACACTGCAGGAGGAGGGGTCAGTGTCGGGGGCGAAGAGAGCGAGCGAGAGACGGACCTTGGGCTGGCCGGGAAGCTGATGACACTTGACCTTGCGCTGTCTGGAGGCGGGGAGAGGGTGAGGAGGGCACGAAGGAGGGTGCGGGAGGGTGCGACGGACCTGCAGGCGTCGCAGGCGATGTTCTGTTTTCTGGGCGGGGGGAGGGACTTTGCGAGGTCGTGCATGGACGGAGACGGGAGGGGGAGGGCTGGGCGGGACGGGGTGGGTGTGTGGGCAGTGTGAGCGAGAAGCGGGGAGGTTAAAAGGACGCACGGGTGGAGTTGATGGAGCCCGAGGCGTCTGAGGCCTGGGGCGAGGGGCTGGCGTGTTGCATCTGCAGCGTCGTTGCTCGATAGGCAAGTGCAAGGCAAGTGCAATCACCACAGCGTCAGTCGGTCCCGCTCGGCTATTCCACCCCGTCGCTTGAGACACCGGCCCTCTGTCGCAGCCCAAACACCCCACAACACACATCACATAAGCCCGCGCTCCCCATTTTCAGCCCAGCCACAGCCCCTCAGTCGCCAGTCGCCAGCAGCCATGGTCAAAGTAGAGATCGTCGAGGAAAAGGACCCCCACTTCCACAACGACAACAACTCCCCCTACGCCTCCCCCTCGTCCTCCCGCACCTCCTCCTCCGTCTCACTCGACTCCGTCGACTCCGATGCCCCCGACCACGAGTCCCTCCTCGACCGCATCTCCGCCCTCGTCGACATCGTGCCCCCCTCCACCCGCCACTCCATCTCCTCCAAAATAGCCACCTCCGCCTCCTTCCTCAAGAGCGGCGGGAAGCTTGTCGGCAACCTCGTCTGGATCGTCACCACCTCTGCCCTCCTCGTCGGCCTCCCCCTCGCCCTCTCCCTCGAGGACGAGGCAAAGGTCGTCGCCCAGGAGAAGGAGATGCTCGCACAGCAGCAGGGCGCACAGCAGGTTCGTCGCTCTCGCTCTGACTCTCTTCTGCCCGCGCGTTTGTTGACGTCACGTCACGACAGATGCTGTCCTCTGGCTCCATGTTCCCCTCCACCCCCGGGTCCTCTGACCAAAAGGGCCTCGTCCCCCCAGGCTTCTGAGCCCGGCCCTCGCACCCACACATCCACACACCCTGTACATTACGCACCCCGCCGCCACCTAACGACACACGAACCCCCCTCCCCCCCGTCCCGCTCCATGCACATCTTTACTTTGCTCGCTTTCCATGCCGATGTTCCCTGATGTCCTGTACCCCACACGTCCACCCGTTCGGGACAATCGAATCGAACAAACCCAAAAGAATAGAAAAAATAAACGAACATAAATGAATAGCACCGTCTGCGCGCCCACACCCGGAGCCGATCGCGCAAATCGCGGTCCCGGGACGTCGCGGGCAGATCTTCGCGCTGACGCTGACGCCCAGCGCACAGACCGAGATATCATCCTGGCCCCTGTTCGTGCATTCATCTCGCTCGATTTGGGCGCCTGCTCGGCCCCGACGGCGCCCTTTTCTCGATCCCGATGACGCTCCGGGAAGAAAAGCCTTGGCTCGCGAAGCAGGCGCCACTGTATGTATTACTTAGTGTGTGTCCGTGTGTCCGTGCATGCGTGTCCGTGTGCATGACTCATGGCGACGGCCATAAGCAACTCCACTCCACTTTGTCAATCGTGAATGAGATCCTATTCCAAGATCCCTCGTTGGAGTTCGACGTCCCGTCTCGTCTCCGGAGCCGTCGCAGTAATAAACTGTCGTGGGCGACCCTGCCGCGGATGCAAACCGTCCATCGAGGCTTCTCTTCTAGCTCCTCTCTTTATTGCTGCGTCTGGCCAGGCCGCTGCGTCGTTCGCTCGGACTACTAAAAATCTTAACTTTGGCCACTGCGGCTCCGACGCACAGTCCGAGGTCGTGGTGGCCCTGGTGAGTCGCGACGTCTTACGCCCTCTCGCTCCTTGCATACTGTACGTCCGACGCAAAGATTCATTAAACGACGTCATGCAATAGAAACGACGCGATGCATCCCGTCCGGTGTCAAGTGAGCGCGTCGTCCAGGCCCCTCTCGCCCTCTATCCGCGACAGGCTGTGTCATAGACCCACAGGCAGCTGCTAGTAAGTTACTAGGAAACGTTCTGGCGCGAGGCGACGCGCGCGCTACTACACCACGGCACGTCCTTGTTCTCTCTTCGACTTCGCCATCAGCCCCGTCAGCTCCATCAACTGCATCAAGTTCCCAAGCTTCCGTCGGTCGACGATCGCGTCCGGCGAGTAACAGCTGCTGAGTCGTCGTGCCGACGCCACCGATCAGCGACCGGGCGCGCTGCAATGGCCACTGCTGGCCACGGGCATCTGAGTGGCCAGGGCGCGCGACGGTCGTCGCTCCCGCGCGCCCGGGCTCGCCCTCTACGGACCCAAATGCGTGCTTCGTGCGCAATGAATACGCCTTGTCCTTGTCCAGGGTTGTCCTGCTGCTGACGCGCGCGCACTTACTTTCGCGGCTCCGGACCCCAAGTCCATCTCCGTCCCCATCTCCGTCCCCATCTCCGTATCCCATCTCCGTCCCCGGGTCCGCGCTGCACGACCGCACCGCGAGGCCCGATGCTCGATGCTTGATAGTTTGATAGCTTGATGCACGCCGCTCGGGAGCGCGATGCGTTTTTCCTCGGTTGCCGCGCGCCCGCAGCGCCGAAGAAGCAGCTGAGCCACTGTATAATCGACGCGCGGCAGCGAGCGGCTCCCTCGATCGAGCCGCGTCGATTCGGATGCCCCGCTGTGTCGGCACCGAGCGGCGGCGGCGGCGCCGACGACGACGACGATCCCTACTAGTAGCGATCCATGGTGATCCATAATCCATCCTGACCCACTTGCATACGGTACTGTGCATCCCCGCCTCGGAGCGTCTGCTTCTCGCGCGCGTCTTTATCCGCATCGGGCCATCGAGCCCCGGGTTGGATCGTGTGCGCCAGTGTGCGCCTCGGCAGCGCCAGCCAGCCAGCCAGCCAAGCGCACCAGCCGGTGCGCCGAGCGCTCGATGCATCTCGTTCGCGATGGTCTCGACGATGGCGGTCGCTGCAGGAGAGCGTGGCGGAGAGGCAGCGAGACGAGTCCGTACGACCTGCGTCCTCGACTTGCGCAGAAACCGAACGCACCCCAAACGCTCGCGCAGACCTGCTGCTGCAGCGCCGAGGCCCGCAAAATGGCCGATGGGCTGTCGAGCTGCTGAAGCCCCCGCTCACGTACGCCCACTTACGCCTCCCGCGATCGAGGCATGCCGGCGAACGACGAGCGCCTCCTTGGTCCCGAGAGGTCGAAGTCGGAACAAGCGCAGACGCCAATCAAACTGAACTATATTCTGCCGCTGCTTGCTGCCGCGAATATCACTTCAACGCACCTACCAAGGCCCGCAAAAGCGATAGATCTGCGCCGCCCGCCTTTGTACAGGATGTAAGTTCTCTATCAGAGCGCGTAGAAGACTGCTACTGTACTAGGTGATCACGTAGAGGGATGAGCGATCGACGTGTGTCAGCGTGTGTCGCTGCCGCGCGGGACCGAGACCGCAGCGCGCCTTCTCGCGGTCGTGTATATACTCTGACGCGCCGATATCGGGTGTGGGGCCCGTGCAGTGGGTGCGTGGCACGCACGGACGCGAATAGAATGGTACAGATCGCGCGTCTGGCAATCTGGGGTATCTGCTGTGTATCTGGTCCTGCGGAGGGTCGGTGCTCGTCGGCCCCATCAGCCAAGGAAGCCCGAGGAACCCATTTGGTGGTCCCCAAAGAGCATTCGCGGCAGGCAAGCGCGCGGGGCGCAACCCTTCAGAGTTCAGATGGACACCTCTTCCGCGTCTGCGACGCGAGCAACGCTTCCTGAGCAAGCTCTTCCAGCCCGGCCCGCTTGGTCTGATAAGGTGGATCGAGCCAATCCGAACGCGAACAAACCGAAGGTGTCAGCCCCAGAGATAATCAGTTTGTGGGAAGCCTCTGCAGATGACTTTGGCTGTGCGGCGCGCGATGTCGTCGAAGTACCTGGTACATGTGGTGTTTGTCCGCCCAGCGTGGATCACAGGATACTTTGCGTCATTGGACAGACCAAGGGTATATCTCGTGCGACGTGTTTTACCACAAGAGTAGTGGAAGAGTTGGACACTCGTCCTCGTGATCCCTCAGACGCTCTGTTATGTAGTTCACGAAGTCCACTGTTGGATACTGGACAGATGTGAAGGAATGGCGCAAGAGCAGAATAAAACGCCCGCTGTGGTTACGAAAGTCAAAGCCTTGAGCGCGGCCGGAGAGCTAAGACTGTACAGTACAGACGACTAGTAATGACACCTACAGAAGCGTACACAGAGTCCTGAGGGAGCCGTGATAACGAGGAGCGCCCCCGCCCGAGCTTGCGGAAGATCGCGTGTATGTCATGGGTCATGGTCTATGGAAATAGTCACAATTGGACGGCAAACCTTCGAAATGAGATTGCTTGCAGGTAACCTCTGCGTGCTAGTAACCCTCAAGGGTATTTGGAATATACGCTGAATAGCGTCGATAGTCGAAGACGGCACATACGGACTCGGTGAGGGAGCGACGCGGAGGAACGACCTGGAAAAGGTTAAAACCTCCGCTTCTGTAACCTCTTTTGATTCACATTGGGAGAAAATCCGCCGCTATTTTCCCACGGAGCATATCTTCTGTGCGAAGCCAGAGGAAGCCAGCCACGTCGAAGGCTATGTTTTTTCCCCGCTGCTGAATTGGCTGTCACCTTCGCGGACATATACGCAGAGATGCAGCCGAAGGCGGAGAAACGTCGTACAGCAGTCACATTCCCGACAAACCCTACACGGATACTGTAGAGCAATGAATCGAGCGACCCCCGACCGAATCGAATCCCGACAATGATCGCAGTCGTTTCTGAAACTCATTTCGTTTCTGCCTCGATGTGGAGATCCTCACACCGGGCCAGCATGTACCATGATTTTATCTGCATCCGCCAGCCAATCAGCCTGTGATTCCGGGCCATGCAGAATCCGCCGACGCACCAAGCAGCTTGGTGCATTCACCGCCAACAAGCCTTCGCATCTCAATTCATGCATCTGTCCTCGACGGATCGCCGTCGCCGTCTACGAGCGTCTCCATGTTACCAGCTGTTACCAGGCTCATAATCGTAGGCCTGACAAATTGCCATCGGCTTGCGGATCCTTGAGCACTACTACCCGATCACCGACTGCCCACGATCCGGATATCCGCCTCCCGAGGACAACCAAGCGCGGGCTCCGTGAATGCGGAGCGACGTGAGTGTTCCACGGCTGTCGGTTCACTGATGATCGATGGTTCTGAACGGGTAGGCTTGACAAGAGTCAGTGAAACCAAGCGCAACGATGCGCGGGCAGCACGTCTGCCTCGATCTTCTCGGGAGACGTCGATGATGATTCGTAACATTCGAGACAGATCGAGGCCCGGTCTCAGTGATGTCATCGTCATCAACGCTGTCGTGCCCAGGATCCCGCCTCTAGCTCGACTGTTTGGCATCTGCCACCGGGAAACGAAGAGATCAGACGCACGAGCGCACACCGCTGTTGGACGGCTGTTGGGCGTTGGGCTGGCACGTCGCTTGCGACCCCGCCACCGTTCTGGCGATTCGATGCCAGTTGTCATCTCACAGATCCACGCTGGTCGAGTTGGCATGTCGCGCCGAGCGACCGTTTCTATACGCGAAACCAGATTCGCTGGAGGGTGAACGTTGATAGATGTGGTAAATGTGTGTCTTGCAATCCCCGTTTGAAGGGTTGCTCAGTGCAAGCAGGCCGGAGACTCAAACTAAGCTGAGCTTGTAAGTAGCAATACACATCAACACAGCCAGTTCACCCATCAAGCCACGGGGACTTCCTTAGTCGCTCCGTAGGCTTTACTTGCACAGCGGGCAAAGTACCATGTGTTCAGCTCGAAAGTAGCGGAACATGGTGATTACATGGTGATTACATGGCCGACTTTTCTTTTTGGGATAGGTTGGCCATGTAATCACCCTTTCTCGGTTGATTCCATGCTGAACACATCGAACTTTGCCCGCGGTGTTGACTACATGGTTCACATTTACCTTATCATTCTTATTCCATTCCTGGCCCTAGCATCATAAAAAAAAATCAAAATCTATCTTCTCTTTGACTAAGCCCAAAATCAAAAAAGTAGCAGGGAGAAAATGTCCGTAAAATGGATACAAAGGATCGCGCCGTGCCCGATTTCTCAAATTCTTCTCGGTGAGAGAGGAGATAGCGTTTTCTTGCGAATGTAACACTTTCCCCCGCCAAATGGGACACCTCAGTATCACGTGATGTAGCCGTGTTTGCTTGCGGCCTGCATTAACACATTTCGAATTGAATGCACAGTGAAATCACTAGTATACGTGTGATCCCCCCCCAATAGAAGTTGCACTATACCAAACCATACTCTCCTCCACCATGGGCTGAGTCCTCTCACCTCACCGTATAGGTGGAGTGTATGAGTGCATACCCGCTCATCCGACAACTGTTGATCTCCTCCCTAGCCGCCGAATCATCCACCATTTTCCGCGGCTTCATGAGCTCTTCTCTGACGGCATTGAAAGACACCTAAGGAGTATGTTCATGACATCATCGATGTTGCCTTCGTCTCCAAAGACGGCGCGACCCATGAGGTGACGATGGGGTTACGAGCCTGACACGGTCCACGGTCGGAGATCGCTTGAGACTCTCGACGTCGAGCCAATTCATCGATAGCGAGAAAAACATCTCGCGGGAATCCACGGCCCTACGGCGCATTTTCGTATCAAGAAGCGATGGATTCGGCGGATGTCTGGCCATCCCTTCGTTTCTCGGAACCGCTGGGAGGCGACGCGCAGGTCCCGCTTCATGGGGAGGCGTGCCAAGGGAACACGGCAAAGCCGTCCTGCACGCTGAGCGGGACCAAAGGGGCAATTTGATGGTGCCCATTGGATGGGAAGGCGCCGCGCTCGCCCGCAAGGTTGCTACCGCACGCGCAGAGACTTGACAGTCGGGCCCTGCTGCTTGCTGCAGGCAGTGCCGATGTCCTAGTGGCACAATGATGTTTAACGAGATGTGAAGCAGCGCAGAAGGGGCAGGGTGTGCTCACCTGCATGTATGGAGCACCTGGGTGTAGATCGCTCCCAAACATACCGTACCTGGTGGGCTGTAAGAGTCCAAAGTCAGAAAAGCCACCTTGCATCGCGAACGTCGAGAAACGCACCTGAATGCTGTGGAACCTCGCTCATTGAGGGCTGGCGCACACGAGCGACGGATGGGTTACTGTCGTCCAAGACGGAGCGACAGGACGGTACACATGCTGTTGGCTTCGGAGAATTGCAGATTTGGGTGTGGATGGGGGGTGCATCGCGTCGCAGTCAGTACGAGCAGATGTCTAGGTCAAGCGGGTGTGGGTGTGGGTGGTTGAGAGTGAGAGTGAGATGGGAGGTCAAGGCAGGAAGGCCGACTATTTATACGGTCAGTGGGTGGTCCATGTGGCGACAAAGCGCGTGCATGGACAAAGCGCGTTGCCCGGTCAAAGAGCTGGTGGCGGGTGGTCTAGTTGTCAGCGGGTCATCGCCACAGCCACCTTCAATGGGCCACCAGAATGTCTCACCGTGTCCTGGCTGCTGGAGGCCATGTATCCACCGGCGAATTTTTCCGTGTCACTCCCAGTGTAACATCAGATCCGTGCCCTGTTGAACCGTAAGAACTGGTAGCGCTCGAACCTTTCGGCAATGAGAAAAGAAAATGTGCCTCCAGACCCAAGCGTTGGAGATGGTCAAGAGTCTACTAATCATATTGTGAGCTCAACACCAGCGCAATCATCGCTTGGAAGGTTTGTCAACAACGTCTAACAGCGGCAAGGCTGGGATTTGCAATTTCATACGGCCAAATCCCAAGACAAGAGCTGAGGGCAGCTTTGGAAAGGGCAAAATATGCAAAGCGTGGCGCGGCAGCCATCGGCGCCTCGGGCTGGACTCGGGGAGACCTTTTGCGCTCGTCCACGCCACTGGTGAGCTGCCACATACGTGCAGCAGATCATTCGCAAAGCTTGTGAAGCTCTAGTGATAATCAACCGCGAGCCAACGCGACGCGAAATACATTCAGTGCGGGCAAAGTCGCGTAGAATTAGCAAAAGCCGACACATTCTCAAAATCTACTCCAACGCCTAACGCCGGTGGGCTCAGCCTCCCTCAAGAAACGACGGGACTTGAAAAACTCACCGGTCTCACGGGAAGCACGATCGGGCGCACGTAATTCGCACTGCAGAGATCACACGGTGAGCGAAGCGGGAGCGAGACGAAGCGGAGGGGCACCTACGCCGAGCGATACCGTCGCACGTACGTGATCGCGTGGTTCTCGATCTCGTCGGGGACGACCCCGACGGCGTCCCAGTCGCCCGGCGCGTCCACGTCGTCGATGAACCGCCGCACGACCTCGTCGGGGCTGAGCGCGGGCCACCAGACGGCCTGCGCCGCACGGGCGAGGGCGAGGGCGACGCGCTGTGGGAGCACGGGGGCGCGCGAGGGCGGGTTGTACGTCATGGTCGAGACGAGCTCGAGGAGGTACTCGAAGGTCAGCGTTGACGGGCCCGGAAGCGCGAGCGTGCGAGAGAGGGCTGGGACGCTGATGAGGTTCGCGAGTGCCTGTGCGACGTCCATGACCTGTGCATTTGAGATGGTCATCAGACAGCGACGGCGGTTGGACGGAGGTAAAAAAATTACGTGGACGGGGCGGATCTTGGTCTGCCCGTGATTCAGCTTCCACCAGATGGGCCAGACTAGGCGGGGAAAGGGGCGCGTCGGTGAGTCGACCGCGATCTACGACGAGCGAAGCACGCGCGCGCACCTGCGATGTTGTTCAACAACTTGTCCTCGTACCCGAACATCGATGCCGGGCGGACGATCGTCGCAGCCGGGAACGCGTCCTTGACGAGGGCCTCGCCCTCCGCCTTGGCCTGGTAGAACTTGGATGGCGAGTCCGCCGCGGCGTTGAGGTGCGAGACGTGCACGAACCGCGAGACCCCCGATTTGGCGGAGATGTCGGCGATGCGCGCGGGCCCTAAGGCGTTGGCGTCTCGGTATGAGAAGTTCCTGCGTGCGAGACGAGCCGCGAGCGGGGGTTTTTTTAGAGGACTGCGGAGAGCATGTATGAGGAAGAGGCGGTGAGGACGCACTTTGTTTCGTACTCGCGCCCGACGAGGTTATACACGATATCCGAGTGACGCACGCACTCCTCGGTCTGGTTGTCGTTCCGCAGGTCCCATTCCTAGCAAAGACCAGACGATGTTCAGAGTCAGGCTGCGAAACGAGGCGGAGAGCGTGCACACACCATAGGAACGATCTGCCCGAGATCGCCCATGACCTTCAAATGCCGTTTTTCGTCCTCGTCGCGGTACGGAATGATAACCTGCGTCCCCGTCTTCGCTACAGCCCACACGAATCAGCGACCGCACGCACGCACGCACGCACGCACGACCACACCCCGCCCCCCGCGCGGAGCGGGACACGTACCGAGTTTCGACACGAGGTAGCGCCCCAGAAATCCGGTGCAGCCAAAGACGGTCGCGACGTGGCCCGTCACGGCGCTGCGCCCTGCGGGCCCATACGAGAGGATGGGCTTCTTGTCGGGGAGCGTGAAGATGTCGTGGAGGGCGCGCTGCCATATGCACATCGTCGTGCGTGAGCTGCGCCCGGTCGCCCGACTCGCGAGGAGGAGCGGTGGAGACGGACCTTTCCTGGAGCGGCGGCCAGGCGCTGTACGCGCACGATGTTCGCTGGCGAGGAGAGCATCCTGACCAGCGTGGATTGAGAGCGAGCGAGAGGGGAGCGTTGCCGCACCGTCCCTCTCTGCCAACGCCAGCCGACCACGCCGGCTTCTCCCGCACACCAACCCCTAACCCCGACTCGCTCCCGGCCGCCTCTTCGTCCCAGCGCCCACCCCTCGAATCGACCCGTTCTACAAGATGGTGCAGGGAAAGACCAAGGGCCTCCAGGCAAAAACGGCGAACCCGCGCCATGCGCACAAAGCCGCTGCGAATATGAAAAAAGGCAGGAGGGACGTCGCACCGAAGAAAACCGTCCTCGTCAAGCAGGCGGTCATGCACAAGGTCTGCGTCTCGTCTCTCTCTCACACCCCGCTCCTCCCTCCTGCCTGCCTGTGCGTTGGGTATACATGTGCGGCGCTGTGCTGACCTGCTGCGTGCCGTGACAGAGCCTCAGCGCTAAAATCAACAAATCGGTCGAGCAGCAGATGGTGAACGCCGCCTCCTCCGGGAAGCTCACCATCATGAAAAACCTCGTGAGCGAAGGGTGAGCGCGCGTCCACCCCCTCATCCCCTCCATATCACCAACAACACGCTCTCTCAGGAAATCCTCCAAGGGGCCCAAAAAGAGCAAGCCCTGAAAACGCCCGCACTCACAAAAAAACTCAAAGTCGACGCCGCACCCGGTACGCGTTCACCGTCTCTTTCTATCTCCACCGCCGCGCGCAACTCCCAGCTGACGCCCCGGTGGAGCAGCCCAGCGTCACATGTCGCTTCTGCCCTCCGCAACGCAGCGCCTTCCGAAACCCGCAACCGCACCGCTGCCATGCCCCGTCTCGAACCTGCCCGTTTTTCCCTTTCCGGGGCAATCTACCTGACCTCGGGCGATCGTCCCCCTATAATTGTTCCTCAAAAAGGCCCGTCGCCAGACCAACGCGCGAGATCAATCGATCCCGTGGCCAGGGCCCTCATTATGTCTGTCCTAATCGAAACCGGCGTGCGTTCCTAACCCGCCTCGCTGCAGCGTGTTCGCCGCTGGACGATACTACTGCTGCTGCTACCGCTGCTACTGCTGCTGCTACTACTACTGATGATGATAGGGTCGAATTCGCTGTCTGTATATTGCCAATGAAACATGATATGAATGATGGATATACCAAGACTACTGCGTGGCCTGTCGCGTGCGTGTAACGTGGTGCAGGGTATCGAGTGCGGCACACTGCAATGAGAGACAAAGAGTTCGTGCGCTGAGAAAGGGATACTCGGTGAATGGCAGGTGTGTGTGGACGAAGTGGGGCAGTGGGCATTGGGAGGTGGGGTCAAGGGCTGGGAGGGGGAGGGGGAAATGAGGGAAGGGAATATGGGCTACGTAAATTGCACGGGAAAATTAAACGGACGATGATTGGCTGGCACACACTCAAAGACCCTACATACTGAAACGAGGAACTAAAAATATGAGCTGTATGCATGGATGCTACCGACATTGACAGGGAACGGGAAACTATTGCAGGGGGGAGTTCATGAGGGAGTTTGGGTGATTGGGCTTGGTAAAAGAACAATTGCATGATAAGTGACGTGCTCGTGCAAGAAACAAGGAAGCCAAGAAGAAAGCGTTGAGAGAGGGAAAGAAGAGGCCACCGCAAGCAGGTCAAAGCCGCAGCCCACGGGTGAATAAAGGAAAGCGCGCACGGGGTGCGCTTTTTGAGCATAAGACCCAAGCGGTATAGCAAGACGGACGGACGGACGGACGGACAGGCATGAGAGAGATGCAGCGGCGGTAAAAACGTATCAAAGGCCTCATGGAGGGCCTCGGCTCGTCACAGCTCTTGAGGCGCCTCGAGATCCGGCGGGGGGCCTCCCCTGCTGCCCATGGCGAGCACGGCTAGCTTGATCCGGGTCAGAGCCTGGTGATCATCCTGCCTGAGGAAACCCTGCGGCTGAGCGTCCACAAAGCGCATGACCTTGTCGAGAGAGCCCAAGGTGTCAGCATACTCGGGGATAGATAGCTGCGGGCCCGGTGGGGGTGGGTACATGTCAAAGTACTGCAACGGCGATGTTTGAGCAGCCTGTGCCGACGACTCGATGTGCATCGAGACGTCCGAAGAGTCTGGGAAACGAGAGAGGATGGCAGGCGATGAGGTCGAGACGTGGACTTGAGGAGACTCCATGTGCTGAGAGTGAGACAGCGAATCGGAAAGATGGGTCGAGACCGACGAGAAGGAATTGTCGACATCCAGGTGAGCTTGGGCGGTAGACGGGTTCTCCACCACGGGAGACTGGATGTGCTCGGGAGAGTGGATGTGCCCCAACGACTGCGCCGTCGTCGCCTCCATCGCCTGTCGGGCCTCGTCGATGTCCTGGTGGCTGCCGAGATTCGCGCCGATGGCATCGGTCTCTGGATTTTCAGAATCGTTCTCGCGAACGCGAGATTCGGCCGGTATGCCACTGGGGACACTTTGCTTGTGCGACCTCCTCACGGGCTTGAGTGTTTCATCAAGGTCATAGAGATTATGCTGATAGATATAATCTGCCAGCGTCGGGTGAGGTTCCTCATCCTCATCCTCATGTAAGGCTGAGCCACCTTGGGCGCGGATGACCTGAGCGTTGCGGCCGTTGCCTTCCCAAACGCCCTTGCGGATGCCATGCCGATTCTTGAAGTTCTCCACCCAGCCAGAACTGGCCTTGAACTTGTCGTCGGAGATCTCCATCTGTCTCGCGACCTCCCTGGCTTTGGAGCGGATGAGGCAGTCGCTGAGGACGACGCGGCGGTCCTTGCACTCGAAGAGCCACTTGACGAGCTCTGCTTCGATCTCGGGGAACTTTGACGGCCTGAGCACAGATGGGTTACGATAAGGACAGACGCGGAGGGAGACGAGCCTACCTCTGCTTTGCGACGAGGACTTCTTCGCCGTCGGGGACGTTGAGCCACTTCTGCTTTTGCTTCAATATCTTGCTGATCGTGCTGCGCTCGACGCCGTACTTGAGGGCGATGTCTTCCTGGCGCATGGTAGGGTTCTCCTTGTGATAGACGCAGATGGCCTTGCGATCGACGTTGTAGAGGCGCTGCTTGCGCGGTTTGTTGGCGTCCATCTTGGGTGCGGTGGGGGAGAGGTTATCGGGAGGGGATCCGGAGAACTGCTGGGGGTTGTGGCCGGAGGTGGAGGAAGCGGCGGTGGTCATGGAGCGTATGCTTAATGCGGGGGATGCCGAGCGAGGGTTTGAAGCTGAGTTTGTGGAGGCAGAATTAGCGGAGTTGGAGGTGGAACGGGAGTGGGCTGGGAAGAAGGCGTGCGAGTACGGTGCTGATGGGGGACGGGTGGCGTAGTGCGGCGAGGCAGCGTGGGCCGATGGGACATAGATGGGGCCTGGATGCATGGCAACATGCGGTGGGTACTGGGCTTGGGGCGCGACGTGGTTTGGGGTCTCTGGGCGGGAGAGCGATGTATGGATGAGATACATCTGAGGAGGAGGGGGGGGAGGTAGGCTCGGTCAGCGAGGGGACAAAGGAAGGAGGGAGAGGGAGAGGGACCACGCTGACGTACGTCATGGTTTTCCCCGGACAGGCCCAAGTCGTTGACTGGCCCGGGTCGAGCAGGGTGTGGGTGGGCCTGGGCGGCGCGCTGGCGACGAGTGAGGACCCTGGTGGGGCCGATGCTGCTCTGCAACTGAGGCGCGTCCAAGTTGAGAGCGTGGCTCGGGTTCAGGGAGGGGTCGTCGTCGTGCTGGGGGAGGAAAGCGCTAGGGGGCTGGTGGACGAACTGGGGCGAGGTGTAGTCGATATGATTGATTGGATTGTTGATGATGGGATACATGCGGGATTGGTCTGGTGGAGACGAGGCAGATGTCGGGGAGTGCTGGTGATGGTGCCAGGAGGAGAGGGAGATTGCAGAGTCGAGCGGACGGTGTGGGGAGTATTGCGAGAACGCGAGCGGGTCATAGTGGGCAGAGTTGTCCATCGAAGGCGGGGACGGAGGAGTGTGCTGCAGCAGAGAGAGAGAGAAGGGAAGGGAAGGGCAAGGAGAGGAGAACAAGGGGAGCTGGCACTGGAGCCGGCCAGGCGTCGAGGGTTGACGGTGCGGAATGAAAGCAGCACGCCTCGCCCTTCGATCCGCCGCTCTCATTTATGCGCCCCGGCCTCCGCTCCGCGACTCGTCCCCCACCGCCCGTGCAACAGCAACAACACCGCGCTCCTCTTCCCCCTGCCCTCGCCGCCCGTCGCCAGCAACCGTCGCCCTCGCCGTCCCCGCCGCGCCCTCCCCTCCTTCCGAAATACAACGCCCTCTTTGTTCCCCGTTCTCCAGCCCCGAGCCGCCCCACTTCCCCACACCGCACACACGCCGCACGCACACAACAACATCCCAACCGTCCGCCTCTGGCCACCCTTCCACACGCGGCCCGCGTTCCTCTTTGCCGCGCGGCCCTCCTCCGACTCTCCAAACACGAGGTTATGGGCTGGTAACATCTGTCCCCTCTCGTCCTCGCCCCTTCTCCTGCACGCACCCCCGCATCAGATCACTTCTTTCCGTCAGAACCTCCCTTTCCAGGGCCTTTTTAGCGGGCAGAATCCCCCCGCGATCACTCAAACAGCTTCCGCAACTCCAACTCCCCACTTCATCTACTCGCTCTCGGCCCCCAGCTTCCCGTTTCAGCCCCACATCCTCCATTCTTGTCCTCTCTTCAGACATCCGTAGCACCGCGGCTGGCAACCGTCTCACCCTACGTGAGAACCGATCAATTCCATCCTGGCGCAGGCGGCTTACTGACTTTGCTCAGCATCCTTCGGAAATGAATGCCTCATGTTTCGCCCCTTATCGTCCTCTTCATCATCCCTCCAACACACCCACCCATCGCATCGATAGCGCAGCCTTGGCCTATCCCATCTTGACACCTTTGACTAATCCTTCTTCAATTCCGTGCCTTTTCCTCCCGCTCACGAAGAAGCTCTCCAAGTTACTTGTCCTACCCTGGTCCAGCCTCCCGTTGACATACGTCAGCATTCTAATCTACCTTGGTGCGTTTTATCCCCCGTCGTTTCAGCAGATTCACCGCTTGCTTCCCTCATCATCTGCGTCCTCACCCTGAAACAAACAGTACCACCACTTAATCAACCGCGTGGAATACACGGTCTCCCGACCCGCCTCTTCATCAGCTCCGAGGCACTGTTTTTTTCGTGCCCGCTATGTTTGGACCCTGCGTGTGGACGTGGGCATTCAATCAACTTCGAGCTGTGAGTTCGGATCTCGGCATTGGGCCATCTCGTTGCGCAGCTCGCTATATTCTAGTTCCTCCTCGATCGCCTTCTGCGCGCGTACGTCCTTCTCTTCTCTATCCTTTCTGTCGCCGCCCCTTCTAGAGCCACTCGCCGTGCCACCCAGTCCCACACCGTGTCTGTCCCATGGTTGCGCCCTCTCCTGCTCTCATTAACCGTTCGGTGGTGAGCGGATCGCTGTCCTCGCGCGCATAGCCTGCCGGGGGCTTCACAGCGGCAGTGTACCGCATCAGGGGCGGGGATCTTCGCGGGGCGTTGCTGGGTGCCGTATCAAACGCGGTTCGCCTTGATTCGCTGATTGTCCGCGCTCTTTCTCTTGGGTGATGAAGTGTGTGACCTGCAGCGCACCCAATTATACCTCGGCTCGTGGCTGCGCTCTACGTGTCAAGAGGGTCCCCTTTGACTACTCGCTTCTCCGCTTGAATGCGTCAGGTCAACAGCTCGGTCGGCAAGCTCCAGGTGAGCTACAAATTTGCTTCTGCGTTTGAACGGCGTTGATCAGTCGGTCAGATGGGCGCAGGCGGCTCGAAACACTCAACAACCAGTCCACCACCATCTGATCCCCGTCCAAGTCAATTGAAAATACGGCGGATGATTTTGACCCCCATGGAGAAATCGGTCGACGGTTCCAGCCCTGCAGCGGCGATCCTTCTTTCCGCTACAGCGCCTGGCTTCCTTACGGGCCACAGAGCTCACAGGCGCAGCTTTAACTTCCCCGTCCAGCCTTTGTACTCTCCCTTGACCCGTGTACGTTACCGGTTTACGTCTATGAAATTGCGGCCAGCAGTTCCTGCGCTGCTGTCTGATCGTCCTATGAGTCGGCGTCTACGATACCTAAGAGCCGGAAAGACACACAGACTTCCGTCCGTCCAATAGCAGGACCCATGCGTACTCTGTAGAGTCGGTGGGAGCTTCGCCATTGGCCCTTCCAAGCAAGGGTCAGCTGGGCAGGTGCGGCCGGCTGCACGATGCGCTGTTATTCACGCGCAAGGTTCATCGAGGCTCCTCTCAATCAATGGCTCTGCCTGTAGAAGGCAACTCGCTCATTACCTCAATGGCACTGTGCCAGGGTCTCCGTCGATGATTGGATTGATACACGTTGTGCAGAGTGTACCACTAGCCGTTACTTACCCGCATGAAGCACCTCGGTTACCCTTGCCGCGTACGATATGCAGACTGCTACAAAGTACAACTGTCGTAGCACCGCTTGCTGCCCCCCTTGTCCTCTTTTCCTTCATTCGCGTACAAGGCAGCGACGCCACCGGCATCTAAAGAAGGAAGGTCTAGTTGATCGTACTTAGTGGCGCCGAGAATGGGATAACCATAACAAGGTCAAACAAAGCGGCAAACGCGGCTTCGGCTCTTGACCGCCAGGGACGAGTTTCGAATACTGAACAATAGGCCGCACAGGACCGTACACGCACACGATCCAACCATCTTCAGCGCCGGATCTCGCAGCTCCAACGCACCCCATTCGGAGCCATGATACGAGAGGTGTGGGCGCCCAACCTCGACATCGAGATGCGGAGCATCCGCGAGCTCATCGAGAAGTATCCGTATGTCGCGATGGTACGCTTGACTCGTCTCCTCGCCTCCCGCTGGCCCCCGCTCACACGAGAGGCGTGCTCCTCAGGACACCGAGTTTCCGGGCGTCGTAGCCCGGCCAATAGGGGCGTTCAAGACCTCCTCCGACTACCACTACCAGACCATGCGGTGTAACGTCGACCTGCTGAAGATCATCCAGGTCGGCCTCACCATCGCGGACGAGGACGGGAACTACCCACAAGACGTGTCCACGTGGCAGTTCAACTTCCACTTCAGCATCAAGTGCGTTTTTTTCCAGCCAGCCAGCCAGCCAGCCTCGCGTGCGACACGAATTACGGCGTGTGTTGCTGACGTAAGCGGACCTTTTCCCCTTCCCCCCCCCAAAGTGACGACATGTACGCGCCGGAGTCCATTGAGCTGCTGCAGAAGTCGGGGATCGACTTTCAGCGGCACGAGGAGATGGGAATACTGCCGAACGATTTTGCAGAGCTGATGATCACGTCGGGGCTCGTGTTGACGGACGAGACGAAGTGGATATCGTTCCACAGGTGCGCCCGCGCTCTCACCGCCTCTGCCATCGTGCGCGCTGATCAGAAGAATTTTTCTTTTTGGGGGGGTAGTGGTTATGACTTCGGGTACTTCATCAAGCTCCTCACGGCGCTCTCTCTGCCCACGACAGAAGACACGTTTTTCGAGGTCCTGCATACATGGTTCCCAACGAGTTATGATATCAAGACCATGATGCGCGCGTCGAAAACCTTGAAGGGAGGGCTGCAGGATGTCGCGGACGATCTAGGCGTGCGTATCCCTGTTCCCTTCTTACAACATCAGTCATCTTCATATGACTGAGCGCAGAAAATCTCGAACACGCAGATCATGCGGATAGGCCCATCGCACCAAGCCGGCTCGGACTCGCTCCTCACCGCGTCCACGTTCTTCAAGATGCGCGAGCTGTACTTCCACGACCGGATAGACCACGACGAGTACAACGGGAAGCTCTACGGGCTCGGCGAGACGTTCACGCTCTCGAACGGAATCCCAGATCCTGGGAGAGGGGGCGCTACGATCGCGGAACGGGACGACCGGGGTCCCTCGCGGGATGCGCAGAACCAGGGGGGTGCGGGGCATGGGCAGGGCCAAGGCGTCGGCATGGTCATGTCCCTGCCGACCCCTGCTCTGGGCGGCGCGATGCCGACGCCGTTGCCGCCGAACGCGAGCTACGGCCCCATGGGCGCGAACGGCTCGTTTATACGGACGGCGATCGGCGTGGGGGGAGGGGGCAGATAGGCCCCCCGTCGTCCGTCGTCCGTCGTCTGTTTTTGCTTCTGTAAGGGACTTTTCTACTCTTCTGCTGTTCTCAGTATGGGTGGGGGTGGGGCCGCTGTTCTCTCTGTGATTCTGTATCTATTCGATTGTATCAAGTGTTACTGTCCTGTTTTTTATTCTCTACATAGGTCGGTACATCGTCTACCAACGCACACGCCTCGTGCCATACCCTGTGCCGGCGGGTTCTGCTTTTGTTTTTGGATTGCGTTGGGAGACAGGAACCGGGCCCGCCGGTGTCCTGCGGTTCGCCAGGCGACATCACGCTTAGTAAGAACGGAAATTCAAGTGAACGTCATGCCCAGTCAAAAAATTGGTCTTTTGTCATGTATCCGTCATAAAAGCAGTGCAGAAGTCGTGTGAAAGTCGCGTCCAATTTTGGCAGATTATGACTTTTGCATGACTTTTTGCGCTACTTTCTTGACGGATACATGACAAAAGACTAATTTTTTGACTGAGCTTGACATTGACTTGAATTCCGTTTTTACTGAGCGTCACGCATCACGCGCGGATTCGGCTTCTCGCGGCAAACGGGTCAGCGCTGTCAGCGCTTGCAGCAGGAATCCCGTAGATCGCCGTCTCTCCACGTCGAACCTTCTCAACAGTCGGCTGTTGAACCTCCCCTCCGAGGCCTCTGCCACTGAACTACGATATACACAAGTGCATATTTTTTGGGGGATAACGCGAGATGCAAGGTAAGCTCGATCACGATTCTGCGCGCGAAGCTCATACATGCCCAAGTGGCAGTTCCCCAAACGCGTCCACCGCATCCTAGCTAGATTTCTGAGCCTACGCGCTATGAAGGCAGCTGAGCAGCCCACGCCGACCGCCTCCCAAGACAAGATTTTTTTTTTTACACGCCGATTTCGGTGAGCGGGAGCAGGTGCCGTCTCGCTAGGAATCGCCGTCGCAGTCATCCATCGCAAAAGTACCGCCTCCCGGTGGAGCGCACGCGCCCGACGCGGGAGGAATGTATGTTTGTGACGGCGTGCGGCGACGATTGCCGTGTCCTGAGGGACGACATCGCATTGGCTCGGGATGCTTCGCGACTCTAGATGGGGTTGACTGCGGCGGTGCGGGCGGCGCATTTAGCTCGTCCCCCCGGACTCTCGCTTCTTCCGCCACGAGTCCCCCGCCTCCCTGCGGTCCGAGCATGATGCTCACCTTCAAAGCCAGATGCAGTATCTGACTTCGATACGACGAGTAGGATATGTGCCGGAGACCCTCGTGTATCATGGAGCAAGCGAGGTCATGTACACGGATAGAACAGCAGCGAATACGGAACTATTGCAACGACACGCCTGAGGGAGGTGACATTTTTCCGTCTCGTCTCATCTTTTATAGCTCTCGTGCAAGACATGGGACCCCGCAAGGAACGCAACTCCGCCTCATGCTCGATCGACCCAATGATGATAGAAGCCCAAAAGTCTTCTGGATGTCGAATGCGCCTCGCAGCACTGGGGGAACGTGTCCTTAAGTTCATGGAGCCGCCGCCATGATCAAGAACAAGAACGAGCGACAGTGCCAAACCTATCTGTACGGCATCAGATATGCCTCCCGGCTTTGCTCCTCGGTTCAGCTCTGCGAGCTTCGGCGCTGATTGCTTTGGGACAGAGCGAGGCTGGAGATTCTAGCCGCCGGGTGTCGCCTGGATCTCGACCGGACAAAAGACATATTTCAGATGGCTGGGATGTACAAGTCGTGCGACATTTTCAACATCTTGACGGCGGTGGCGACTTCAACAGCGGGCGGTCGAGGATTACTCACTGGGCGTGCTTCTTTCGACACGATGTGCGCCCGAGCCATATCAATCAGGCTCGAACTTCGCAGCGCTCGTTCGGTATCTTTCCCTTCGGATGCGAAGTCGCCTCGCCTCAATCCTCATCTCTGACACATAAGGCGGCGATCTCGTACGTGAAGCGGAAGGCGTCCGACACGGAAATCGAGAGCGCCCCCTCGCCATCGACTTTTGAGCAACTAAAAGCATCTATGGAACATCGATGCCTAACGTTGGTCAGCCGGCCCGGGCTGCAAGTAACGTTTATTTGCCAGGCGCACCAATCCAATCAATCGCAGGTGCCTTGGGTCCATTCATCCGGCAAAGTACCTTGTGGCAACTGTAAACCTTTCGGGCTGCCCTTTGTGCTCTGTGTCACAAGTCGTTGGAGAATCCTCTTACGATCCAGCCCCCCCTTACGCGAAATGACCAACGGCGCCTCGAGCCAACGACAGTTGATTATCGTAGGTGAGAAGAGACATGCTATCGACTCAAAGCGTCTAATGCACTGCCCTGTCCATGAGGACGCCTCATTAGACCGGGTCATCTAGATAGAAGACCGGCCACATGCCGAGGACTCTATATTTCGCACTACCGGTGTTCTAATAGACCGCACAAGAGGCGCGGGGTAAGCTACCCTTCATCGAACAGAACGCCTCGACTGATGATTGGGTATCGTGAAGGTGGAACGGTCTCTCACGGAAAGCCGTTCACGAGAATTACGGGACCGGGCCATGGCGAAACTTGCTTCTATTGTTCTGTGGCGAATGGGATGTTCCGTTTCATGCCTGGGATTGCCATGATCGTGACTCGATCAGTGCCAAACAACGCAGGCGCGCCTCACGGTACAACGTTATCATCAGGAAGTTGCCTTTATTAAGCTACGCGACCTAGTGTTCGAACGGGGTCCAGGCCGACGTACGACCTCGTACGATGCGATTCGCATGTGATGTAAGGTAGATATGGGGCGGTGGCAGCCTGCCGGAATCGGCACCCATCGAGTCAAGCCCCTCCTTTATTTTTCCAGTCGAGTCTGATTTCGCGATGGCGTTCGCGACCGCCCAGGAAGAGTGCGTCGCTACGTAATCGAGCCAAATGGCCTACCGAACCTCCGGATTGTCGAAGGACTCTGTCTAGATCGAGAGATATATTTCCCGGTCCGCTTGATATACGCCACTTATACGCCGTGTTGTAACAACAAGGTTTAAATGCTATCTGTCCACGAGACCACGGCAACTAGTGTATGTTGACCCTCCATGAGCGGACATGCACCAGATGCACCAAAAATCGTGCGGTCGAAGTCAGTAGACATAGGAACTAGTGCTGTTTCCTATGGTATAGTCGACATAAGTTCTACCTAAACATAGGAATAGATTCAGCCTGAGGTGTGAAGACTCCGAAGGTGCGCAAGAACCTACATAGTTACTCGGGAATATCCCCTTCTGACCATTGGCGTTGATGCCTGTAATTGCGATCAGTTCTCTATCCCTCTTATTTTTGATAAAACTGCACCTTCCCACCATCCATCCGCATAGTATTCTCCTCCTGTTGGCCCGCTAGTGAGCTCTATGCTCCCTCCCTTCTGAATATTCAATTCATCTGGACCTTGGGCTTGGTATTCATAGATCCCTCGCACTTTGTGGCGCCCGGAAAGACGATAAGACCGAAAGAACTTCGGACAATGATTGGCAGACGTACCAAACTTCCCCGACCCTTGCGCATGACCAGGCGCAGGCGCTTCAATTGGCGTGATCGCATGAGAGTCTGACAATTCGATGTACGTAGCCGGGACGAGTCCCTTCTCTCCGACCCTGTCGGCTACCTTGACCCAACCTGAGCCATCGTCTTCCTCGAGCACATGCACAGTTGTACCCTCTGCCGCGAGATACCGTATAAATGGTAATCAGCCTACTTTAAGAATGGCGGACGCTGAGTGACGCACCACGAATAGCTAGTTCGAATGGCGAAGTTGGGGTGAAGTCAAACATAACACGGGCTTTGGGGTACTCCTCATGTGGGGTTTGAAGGTCGGTCTGGGCGAACGAGGACGGGGTTGGAATTGGGGTTGCGGCCACCGAAGAAGCTAAAAGTGAGTCAGCATGACCGCTTTACCGAAATGATTATCGTCATTAGATACAACCTTTGGAAGTGGTTCTGGAAAGAATGCTGGCGGTTCGCGAAAGCGAATCTGATGCTTTGTGCCGTGATCCACGGGATCCAGTACATTCAGCGGGGACCTGCCAGGGGTGTGTAGTCGGTCACGATTGGCTCGAACCATATATCGCAAATCAATCACCTTTAGCTCGCATTTCGAATGCACTGATAGCCCACAGAGTTTACACGTCTTTCCTTGCTTACTCAGTCCCCAGATCGAAGACTGCAGGGGCTCAGTACAGAAGCAGAGCATGAAGGGTTGCACACACCCCACAATACCCACACTCAGTGGGGATAGTAAAAGAAGAACTCTTAAAGGAGTGCGGACTTTGGGAACCTTCGTCACCTACAGACACGGCCTCAGTACGTCTTACAAACCTTTGATACGAACGAAAAGCACACCCGCCAGAGCCGTCGTGATCGTGTCTATCTCTGCCTCTAGGATTGTCTTAGAGTTCTCGTACAGAGATGCTTGATGCTGCGCATCAAGATAGTCCTTACACAGAAACAGTGAAGCCATATTCTCCGTTAAGTACGATTTGATTACTCACTTCGATGACCTCGTCAACCTTTCCAAGAGATTGGTTTTGAGTGTAGGCTGTAATCACTTTGGATAATTGAGTGGCTTCATTTCCTATGCGATAACATTTTCAATCATCTTTCGTAAGTAATCAAAAAGAATCAGCCCACTTTTGGCATCGAGCAAGGGTAGCAAATCTTGTAGTTTGGACCTGCACTTTGACAGCTTATTCTGCAAATATATCTTCGCAGTAGGTTCGACGCTCATCTCGCCCTGAACCCAGAATGAGGTTCCAACGTAAGATGAGCTGATAGCGTTGATCGATGCTCACCGTATCATAATGACTGGTGCAAGGCTCAAACATCCAATCACTTGGGGATGTGAAAGGCCGAACATTATGCTCAATGAAGAGTTCCTGGTCTTTCTTAGTATCGATTTCGTTCAAAGACATCTCCACAGAAGATATATGATTCTTCAATGCGTCCTGATGCGTAAGTTGAAGAGCCTGTGCATGATGGAGGGTGCTGCTAAATTTGGCAATGAAATGAGTCTGTAAATGTTCTGAGGCAGAGTCAAACACGTCGTAAGATTTCTAGCGAAAGGCAAATTGGAACTCACGATATTGCTATAGAAAGCAATCAGGAACGTGGGCGTCATTTCATTCTTTCCCAACCAGGAAAGACGATCAATCGAGCTTACGTTTTCCAGAGTCACTAGATCTTCAGTGTAGAATCTAGTCTTCGTCTTATTTGCGACTCTAGTAGCAATAAGAAAGACGCTGGAAATGATCGAGGATTAGTTTTTCCAAGAAGTCAGTCGAAATTGATACACACAACGCACTTCTTTGCGTTCATGACGTCAGTCTGCTGCTGCTCGTATTGTTTTGCTGCACGGTCAGCGTGCTTATCGTCTTGTGCGCGATCCTATAAATCAAGGGATATCAGAAAGAGGAGCACCTAACTGATAGCATGCGATCGGACCTGCTTCTGGCGGTAGGTTTCCAGCTCCTCACATTCTTCGTCATACTTTGAAAAATATAGATCAGAAAGACGATACAGTTTGGATTTATCAAGGCGTACTTTTTGCTTGCTCTGTCACATTTCAGGGTCAGAGGAGGTTGCCAGAGAGAGATTTGACATACCTTGAGACGCTCGTTGTAAACTCTATCCCTATCAGCTAAGAGCTTCTGGTAGAATTGCGCTTGCTAAAGGAAGGCTGGTTTGAGCAAAATGGGTCGTGAGAAGCAATAGGGCAGCTTGCCTTCTTTCCATTGTCTTCGTACTTTGTTTCCAGAGCTTTGAGAACGTCGACAACCTGTGTGCTCAGAGAATCAGATAAGTTGATGTGATCCTGCGCGATGTTGACGGTGGACCCGATTATTTTATTGTACATGTTGACCAGGGTACTAAGGCCAAGTGCATGAGATGTTGTCGAGAATGAACTGAAGTAATATACACACCTTTGATTAAGTGTGTCTTCGTTCCAATCCTTTGTGGGCTCATCCCCGAGTACAGCAGAAGCAACCTTCTTCGACTTCTTCTCCAGCGTCTTCTTTGCTAGCACTTGGAGCTTGGCGGCGTATTCTCGTTCCAGCGCAGCACGATCGCGATATATTTCGCGAATCTAGCTCTCCAGCGTTAGTCACATTCAGACGTTCGGTCAATATTACGACGCACGTCACTGAGGAGATCAAGTTGGGTCTCGGAGAGTCTGGCAATTCGATCCACCTGATCCTATACTTCAAGTTGAGTTTTGTGCCTTTGTTCCACATTAAAGTAGGTCATCACAGGTAGTTTCTCGCCATAAGTGAACACTGAGGGTTCCATAGCGCGCTTGTCCTTCAGAACTTCCAGTATGATTGGTACTAATCGATGAATCTAGTGTGTGTGGAGTCTAGTGCTATCCTGTGTTGTTAGTGGTAAATCTCTGTATGTTGTGTCGACCATTCAATTGGGAACTCACAAGAAGAAAAGGAGAGAGAATCGTGTCCAGACGGAAGCTGGAATGCAAACAGGCTGCTGATGTCACAGTTGCATTGAGCTGACCCGACAAGCCGGCGGTCGAAACCGAGGCACTGTTAATATGTCCGGGCCGACGCGATCGTCTCATCCCTCATCGACGTTGACTTTTTACGTTCAACATCGACCAGTTGACCTTGCAGCTTTGCTTACTCATTAGTACCGAGACCACTGTTGACTGCGATTGTGACCTAATACGTTCCGCGAGTCACCCATCCAAGATCTCCAGATTTTGAAGCCCACTCCAGCGGCTCGCGATAGATCCCTCACCGGCTCGCTGTGGGCTCTCGTTTCTTTCTATCATGGCACAGATCTCAATCTCGAGGGAATCTGACATTATCGACGCATCGGGCATCACCTAGATTCAGGCATGTCCATCCCTCTTTGCGTGAGTACCATGGGAAGGTACCCATATTTTACAGACTAGGAACGGAGCGGTCAAGGACTCTCCTGAAAAGTTGGAAACTAGTGCCCTCGGAGCTAGAGTGGGTACATCTGTATGTTGGGCGCCGTCAGGGACACCCTCAAAAGGTGTAAATTACGACCATCAACTTTGTTCTACGTTGGCATTGCGCGTTGCAGCTCGAGTGCCTTTCATCATCGATGACACGAAGCAGACGGATTGACGCTGTGCGCGCGCCTTTCTCTGCTTCGAAATGTCTCCACTCGCAGCTACACAACGTCTACAGCCATATCATCAAACATGCAGTGGGTATGTGAATAAATTACCTGTGTCGTCACCTGTATTCAAATGATGTCTGGCCTCTCACGGGACCATATCCATGTTGACGCACAGGACTTTGCCCCTGCGCTCATGCGACAATTCACTCGTGCCCCGCTCACGTCTTCGAAAGCTCCATATGTACCCAAGCGACTACAACATCGCGGCGCTGATGCCACCGGGCCCAGTGTCTAGTTCAGCGTACAGCTTGATCCTTCTTGATCAATGTCGGATAGCACATATTCCGACGTGGAAGACGGCCCTAGAATGATGGCACCGATGGATGCGACAGACCCTGCAATCTGCCTGCTTTTGCTTGCATGTTTACATGTGCTCCCAGATGGTATCTGCCATTTCCGCAATCGGCGCACCCTCGAGATGCTCTATTCCACTGGCGCAAACTGGGCTCTGGGAAACTTGGAAGAATATAGGCCGCATTTTCTGCGCTGCCGGCGTCCTTGGCGTCCAGTGACCTTTGGTTGGCGCCTTGCGCTGGGAGGCCGCTCCTGGGAATGACCCACGGCAAACTCATGAGGCCAGAGTCTCTGACCATCGCGCATCGCAATCCGGTTGGATGTGTCAAAGGTCCTGCTAAAGTTGCTCGCAATGTGTCAAGAGACCACCTAAGAATCGACAGCAAGTAAGGTAGCATTAGGAAATCAATAACAGGATTACATTTCCTGACGATGGATATTGGGGTCTTCTGATAAGACAAAATGACGCCCTTATAACCCGTTGTCAGGTTCGAACAGGCTTCCAATAAGGCTTGTCGGTCCCTCCTTAATCTCCTGACGGCCCAGACACAGCGGTCAACGGCCCATGCTTATTATGAAACACCCCCTCGCAGGTCCGAGAATCGATCCGGGGTTTACATACACGCTTGGCCCGTACTGCGTTTAGCGCTTCGGACTCCAGAATCAGACATCGCCGAGATTGGATCACCTGATGGGGACCCCAACACGCGCAGATATGTTTTCCGTAGATTGCCGCCGCTCGAGCGCCTTGCGGTACTTTTGGGGTTTGGCTAGCAGCGCGGCAAGCGCGTGCAGTGGTCGCTATTAGGAGGCTAACATCAAAGTGGATCAAGCAAAACGAGGCCGGATCGAGAATCCAAGGCCACAATTGCAGCCTGTTTCCTCGCGGCGATCGCGGGAACCTGGAAAGGCAGTCCGGGGACCCGCAATGTTAAAGCTAAACCTCGGTTCCTTTCGCGTCAATGCCTCGACCTTCGCGCATTCCTGCAGCGCCTCGGACTCATCATGATGTCAACCCAACCCTGTTTCTCTCCGCCACTTCTGCAAGCTGTGGCATCACGACATCCTGTTGGCCGCCTGTTGCATTACCTATGGACCTGTGCTGACAGCTGGAGACCCGGCGGTGATCCCCAGTCACGACGGACCAAGCTCACCCCGTTGCTTACCTCCGCAGATGTCTATGGCGACACCCCGAAATTTCGGGCTGGTCATCCCACAAAATAGTAAGTCCCCATTTATTTTTGTGTGTGACTGACGACGGCATTTTCCACGAATACGTCCGTCGGACTGACACATTTTGTGCGGGCGCTCCCCATGCGTCTACGGCGCACACTGTCATCGAAACACGCGTATAAAAGGCCCACGATTCGAGCTCAACAATTCTTCTGTGCGAGTCCCGTCCCCGCTCCCCTACCCTCGTACTTCCTGCTCTCCGCGCTTCTCTCCTCCGAACTTTCACCTCCCACCTCCCGCTTCCACTCCTCCTCGCATACTTGTTCTCACTATGTCTCGCTTTGTGATGATTCTCTTCCTGGTCTGCGCCTATGTTCTCGCTGTTATGGCTGCTCCCCTCTCAGGCAGTTCTGACTCGCTATCGAACTCTACGACAATTATAGAACTAGAGAAACGAACAACGCACACTGGTCGGGTAAGCATATGATTTGGACGTCTTGGTTCCATTTTGTTCACTCCCCGTGTCTGTGTAGGGGACGTGGTACTATCCCGGCTTAGGCAATTGTGGGTATACCGACGATTCGAATGATGACGTTGTCGCAATGTCCAAGGCGTTTTATGATAATAATGGAGGTAGCAATTGCAATCAAGTAATGAGCGCCACCTTCATCGCTCAGGCACTTTTTCTGACGTCTTCCTTTACTCAGTGGATTCAAATTAAAAACACGAAGAATGGCAAGGTCGCCTACGGCAAGATGCGCGACAGCTGCCCTGGATGTGGCTATAATGACCTCGGTATGTCTCTTTTGACGCCCATAGACTTTTCATTCATTTTTTTTTTCATTTTTTTCATTTTGCACAATAGACATGTCTCCTGCTGTCTTCAAGCAGCTCGGTACCCTCGACCAGGGCGTGCTCTCGATCTCTTGGCATTTTGAAGCCATGGGCTGGTCGCCATGAACATCGCCTCGCCTCGGCCGACGGCATTAACGCGCGTGTAAACCGAACAAGAAGAATAGACGAAATCTCGACGCTGTAACCCACCGTAACATGTCATCCCCGCCTCACGTGCCGCGAAACTGCTGTACTATTTTATTGGGTCGCTCTTCCTCTGGCGGGAAGGGTCGTGTTGTTTTTTTAGAAATTGCGTCGCAGCTAGACCACGGCGACATCCATGTTTTGCCACCCGCATCTTGATATTTTGGTTTTGGGGCTTACGCTCCTTGTACGAGTCGGTTCTTTCTTGTAGGGCCATCTGTGTTGTTGCTCTTCTATCTCTGTAGCCTCGGCATATGGTCCAGGCTCGCAGCCTTATGTATTGCTAATGTTTACCCCAAGTATTTCACACTACACTATACGAGCGATTTGATCTATCAGAAATATTGCAGGGCTTCTGAATCGCTGCGACGAACATTCATCGACGAACGCTGACGTTGAAACGTTGAAACGTTGAAGTTGAACCTTCGCATCAGAACGGTGCACGATTCATGAATACATGCCTCTTGAGCTACTTACCAGATATTACTCCTGCGGCGCACGGATCAGACCGAAGTAATGGAAGAGTGTTAGATTCCATGTATTGCGGGGGCGACACCATCCTCGTCATGCGAAAGCAACCAAGAATCCACAGCAAAAGCAAGAAACCACGAATTACTACTCGTACATTGTCCCAAAAAGCAGCCAATCATGTGCAATCCCAAAAATGCAGGAAATAGTTCAGGGAGATCATTATGGTCCGTGCAAGGCCCAGTCGTAGGAGATCATTGTGCTGGTCGATCATGTCATAAATATAAGCCGCGGGGGTGAGGGCCCCTCAAGGCGAGGGTCCGTGAGATGCTGCTGGTCATAGGAAAAACACGGCTGCGGCTGCGAAACCGACGAAGGAGGGCAGCGTTAGGTGTGAGATGCCATGGCTCATGGCGCCACTGGTAGTGTTGGTTCCGACGGTGCCTTGGTCAGGAAGGGAACTGACTGTGGATGTAGCACTAGTGGAAGCAGCACTGGATCGTGCAGAAGCCGATGCTACCGCGGTCGACACACTAGAAGCTGCGTTGTTTCCAGCAGAGACAGCAGAGGAAACTGGTGCTGGTGCGGCAGAAGCCGACTCGGAAAGGGATGTAGATGGAGAGGGTAGCGTTGAAGGGGCATCGGACGTTGAAGGAGCCTCGGAGGTCAAGGGGGCCGCTGACGTTGACGCAGGTGCGGATGAAGCGACCGACGAAGGACTCGCACCGCCAGATATCGTGAACTCGGGGCTTGCATTACCAGAATCACCGAACACTTGATGTCATGGGGTCAGGGACATTTCTCGTGATGGATCAGTGATCATGATACTTACAAACAACGATGTAGTCCGACTTCGGTGGAACATCTGGAACCGTGATCTGAACCTGGCCGTCAATGAGCTGGAACCCTGAAGCGAGGGGGGAGTCTGTGCGCAGTGGATTAATATTGACACGCGAGGTGAACATGGTAGATAAGCCAAAATGGGAGGTAAGCGTTGTCTAATCGACAAAGCACGCTACGCACACCATGTTGCAAGCGTATGGCCATTCCGCATGCCCCAAGACCACAGAGGATCTTCCTGCAAGCGAGATGGACTTACCTAGCATCAGGTTCTCACTATCATTCTCCTGGAAGCCAAGTAGCAATTGACCAGTGAAGTTCTTTGGCTCAGGGATGTCGGACGTGTCCCTGTGTTTTGGAATTCAGTATTAGGTCGACGTCAAGGAAACAGACGACTGACCATGTCACCAAGACCTTATCACCGACGTTCCAAACGGTGGATGCAGTTGGGCTCGTGATAGGCGGGCTTACAACGATGCGCTTGACCAGGGGAGCAGCATGGGCCAATGCAAGGATGTAGAGGAAGAAAATCGTGAAGAGCGACATGACTGTGTGGAACGTCTTGGTGGTGGAAAGAGTCAAGGGGAGCGAAACTCTCAAAGAAATCGAAGAAGGGGTCGACCATGTTATATGGGGCCGGAAGACCGCCTCCGAGCCCACTTCGGCAACTTTCTGATCGCACCCGTGTGACGTCTCAAAAGAATTCCCACATGGCCTCCGCTTCGCTACTTATCACCTTCGACAGCGACGCGAGCAATTCACTTGACGCCTTTGGCAGACAATATACAGGGGGACGTAATTCGGCCTCGTCCGTCTGCTGATTTTGAGCAGCAATGGACAAGTGTAGACAAGGCACTTGGCCAGTCGATCGCAAACCCTGGTAATAAGTAGCCCGCGCGGCACCGAGAGTTTCGATCATCAAACACCAATTGCCTTGAACGCTCTCTCTTCTTAAAGAGCTTCAGGCTTCGGGGCACTAGGAGACACCCTGACCATGCAAGCGTGAAACGTAAACGTTACAGGCTGTTGGACGCTTTCACAGGGCAAGCAATCTGGCAGGGATGTCAAACGATGTCGATATCTATGTTCTCAGATGCTTAACTCTAAGGCCTGTATGAAGGCAGATGTGAGGAGCTGATTCTGAGACTAAGGGTTTGTAGAGATAGATATCGATGAGAGGGATGGTGAGCGCGGCCTGGAAGAGGATGGGACAAACAGACGGCCAAATAGAAGACGCGACGCGTAAATTGCACGCGTTGATAGTTGCCATATTGAGACACCGCGTCGCGTCGTCTCCCTCTTCCCCACCGTGCCTCCTACGCTTGCCTTTTCCTTTTCTCCTCTTGAACACCGGTTTCGCACACTCAAGGTCCTCCATATCTCTCTTGCATCTTTTGACACATCTTTATACCATCAATCACGCCTGGATACCTTTCCCTCATGAGTTTGCCAACACCTCCCGGCACATCCCACCGCGACAAGGAGAACAGAACGCCCCGTATGTCCTCAGGTTCGCGCGTAGTATGGTCTCAGAACAATAAATACCACAATGCAACGAGCCCACCACGCCATAGGCTTCCCACCAGCGCGTCGAAGGTGGCCCCAGCCAAGTCGATTCTCAAGACGCCGCATTATTCTTTCCTCCCCCTGATTATCGAGAAGCAACGAGAGAGCACACCAGAACCTGGAGATCCCTTGGCTGACCTTGATTACCTGGAACGACCTGTGTCCAAAATTGTTGCCTCAGACACGTCACTACGTGAGCTGATCGAATCGTACTCAGTGCTCGCCGCACGTCTCAAATCTGCGGTCGACGAACAAACCGACGCGGATTCATCGTGGCCACTCTTTCAGCCTCTGAGAACGCACCGTGCTCAGTTTGTGGACGCGGTCGTGCGGGACCTTGGAAAAGCGATGGTCGATCCGCTGGCTGGAGTCGCGCTCAGCGAGCAGATGGACCAGGAGCGTCCTGTGGAGGAACCAAGACCGATACTGCCGTCTCCACGAAAAAGTCCTAGAAAGAAGCGTGGGATGAGCGAGGAGCAGGTGAAGCTCGCGCGCGATTTGTGCACTACCGCCCACGCTGTCATCAAGCTGGTGGGCATCGTTTTCACGCTCCCTGCCATCTACCAGATTTTTAGCGGTACAGTCAACTTGACTTTCATGTCTGTTTGCTCTAAGTGCTGACACTATGTCCACTTAGACAAGGAGCTCGGATTGATCTTGACCCATGTGCTCGCTATCCCGCTCGCTCAAGAATTGCCCACCCCGAACGCGCGCAAGACCTGTGCCTTGTCAATCTGGCTCCTCCAAGCTCAGCGTCTTCCTGCAAAAATTCTGGAACCTGCCAGAGACAGAATTGCGTATGCCATTCGTCGTGCTATCGAAGGCGAGCTCGGCAAGGAAGGCAAGAAGGGCTCTGTCAGCGATGGCCTGAAGGTAAGGCAGCCTTCTTACGATGTTACATTATGTTCATCACATTTGACAGGCCATTCACGACCTCTCACTCCATAACCCGGCCATCTTCGTTCCTGCTTTGACAGAATTGATGCCTACTGTCCTCCGTCATCTCTTGGCCGCTACACTGCCGTTGCGCGTTCAAGCATGCCATGCCCTTGGAGGCTTCACATTGGCCCTCTCCCGCATTCCCATCTCTCAATACCACACCGCGCTCTCCGATACCATCGAGTATTTCCTGGTAACTCCGTCCCTTCGTAAACCTGGCACAGAGGAGGCAACGGCACCCTTGGACCCTTTGATCGTGCGCACGATTCGTACCACCCTGAGCGCTGAAGAAGCCAACAACACCGCGCAAGGGCCCGTATGGGCGTTGAGCGTCCTCGCGAGCTTTATTGTTCTCCTTGGTCCTAGACTTTGCCTGAGCACCAAACTCGCCCGGATCGTCTCCGCGCTCCTCTCACTCGCTATGCGGCATAGGAAAAGCTCCGTGCGCGCGCTGACCTGCCTCATTTGGCGCCCTCTCATCTGGGTTTACTTCCGTCCGCCGCTGATCGAGGCAGACGAAAATGGGGACCCGGTTGTGGAACAGCTGGACGCCGAGCACGTAACACTGGCGCCAGAGGACGCCGTAAAGCGCGAGCCGTTCTGGCGCGTCATTAGGTCTGTCGTAGACATGGGCGCGGGCATCGCTGCTATTGGCGCGCTGCTCACCATATATACGGATGACGACAAGACGATGGAAAAGGTGATGTATATCCTCAAAATGATGGTGCAGAGGGGTGGGTATGCCTGTCATGACGCGATGGAGATCGTCAAGCGCTTCGTAGGCACCGAGGCGGCGCCGGAGTGGCAATGGGACAAGCTTTTGCCTCAGGCGCTGTTCTCGTCCTATCCCGGGCTGCTTACGGTAGAGTTAAGCTCGTTGTCGCTCGTGGTGAAGCCCATATTCGACCTCACGCCCATTCCCGAAGACGTGAGGCCGCTGACGAGAGCGGAGCTCGCAAGCGAGGGCGTTTTTGATGGCCTAGTTGCTATCTGGAGACAAGGCCTCACGCATGTACATCTCGCTGCAAATGCAGAACTTCCTGTAAGTGAAGCTATAGTCATCTACGCGCTGCTCATGCTCACCGGTGCATACAGTCGGAAATATTGGATACCTGGAAGGGCCTTTTGGAGGTCAGCGTGTCCGGCTTCCAAGGTACGACAATTTCTACGCGTTCCGTTTCAAGTCTGCTCACCTCTACTTCAGAATCCAGGGATGAGAATGGAATGGCGACCATGACTCAGCGTACTGCGACCATTTTGACCGAAATTCTTGGAGACCAAACAATCCAACTATCAGCCGCGGCTGAGACGGCCGACGATTTCATTCTTGAGGCTCCCGAGGACGCACCCCCACTACACAATCGCTCAAATGCAGCGATGAAGTTGTGCGTTGTTCGTGACTTGTGGGACATCGTCTCCAAAGCGCTCCCAGATGACTACCGAGGTGTGGCAGGCGAGACACTGGCTTCCTATCTTGTGGAAAAGGAAGCAGACTTGACATGGGAGACGGACTCACCGGATGATGCGCGGTCAGAATGGACATGGCTTTGCTCTGAGGTTCTGGTTCATTGTCCTGTGGGCCTATTGAAAACGTTCTGGGGCGTGGACAGCACCACGCGGCAATGGGATTGGCAGTGGACGGTGGAGGTGAGGAGTTTAGTGTGGAGAACGTTCATAGAACGGTGGCATGAGATCGCACCATCCAAATGGGAAAACACGTTGTTCCTGCTTGCCGTACCTTTTGCGTGAGTGCTAGATCACAATTACACGCCCTCCCCATGTTGCGATGCTTACTGTCTATTTTTCAAACAGGGACAAGGACTCCTGGGAGATGAGCGACGACGACCTCAATGTGTGGGAGTCAATCCTCGGCTCCTGCATGAACAAGGCGTTGGATGAAGGCGTCGAATCCGTTCGCGTCATCGAATATATATCTGGCCTCATCTCCAGCACCCATATTCCGACGTCAACCTCCTCGACGCGCGTTGTTGATGTTCTTCTTTCTCATCTGGATGTTACCGAAATCTCCGAAGTCCCGTGTGCTCTTCTCGAGCTTGTCAACGACACGCTCCAGAGCACGTACCCACCAGAGCCGCGGAACAAAATGACGTCACTGTGGCTTATCAGGACTGTGACTCGTCTAGTCGAAACATGTCCTGTGAAGCTGCTCTATCGTACACTCTGCGCCCTTCAAGACGGGGCTATCATTTGGATCGCGGACGCGTATGAGGTGTTCTATGATGACGAGTATTCATTTGATGTGAGTATCTTCTCTCTTAAAAGGTATTATACACCTAACATGATTCTGCAGATCGTCCCACTATACCAAACCATGGTCATCTGCCTGAGATCGCTGCTCGCGTCGACTGACTCTCTTGTTGCATTATCTCCGCTTCTTGCATCTGGTTTCCGTAGGAGCTCGGATACACCACCGGCCATCCTTCAGACCTTCACTGAATTCTGGGAAGCAACTTACGCCAAGATTTCTCCTCCCAGGGGAGGATGGCCAAAAGAGCTTCTTGCACATATTCCAGTTCCGAGTACGAAAACTAGACGCGCCGAAGCCCTTGCTGTTACGAAGCATGCCCTTGGATATACGCCTGATCCTGCTCCCGTGGAGATAACAGCAGCAAAATTGGCAAAAATGCCAATGGAGCTAATGCCACGCACACCCCCTTCCAGTTCTACTTCGCTGCCAAAGACGCCCCAAGCAACTTCTTCGACACTATCGTCTCCTCCTCATCGTCCTTTCAAAACTGCCGTCTCGTCCCCCAGGCATGAGAATCTATATGAATCCCCTCTCACCCCTCTGGACTCCGTATTCCTGCATGCAGCGACACCCCCTGTCACTCCCAAGTCTCCTTCACGTTCAACCAAGGATAAATCAATCGCAGACAAGGAAAACATGTCCCCTCACAGTCCAACTACAAGTATAGTAGAACGTATCCATATGAGGTCTCCACCAACAGTTCTTGGGAAACGGTTACTCGATTCAGCGTATTGGGAGCGTCCTGCTAAGAGAGGAAGATCCTCTCCAGAGGCCCTCCTTCCTGCCATTCAAGACGACGGGTTCGCGGCCGCCGCGGTCTTCTCTCTTCGATCACGATCTCCGTCATTAGAAAGCACGTGCAGCAACGATAGTGAGGACGACCGTTTGACGGTGGAACAGGCGCTATTGTCGTCGCCTGATTCTGTTCACGAATCAACTTCGCCCTTGATGCGCAATATCCACGATAAGAAAGCCACACCTTCCAGACTACATCGTCGGTCCCCGGATACGAGGGGCCACAAGCGCATGATCATGGAGGCTGTGGAGGTACCGTTCTTGCGAGATATTCGTAGGCGAGAACGTACGAAAAGCGTCCAAACCGCTCGAGCTGCTCCACGTCGCAGCCTTCGACGCATTCAATCTCTTCCTGAGGCTGAGACGCAAATTCAGCGCAAAGTCACGCCTCGAAAAAGGCGCAAGGACCTGCCATCCCGAACCAACTCGAGTCCCATTAATCTATCGCTAAGCTCTCCACTGCGAGCTCTTGAGGACGCCCAAGGGCTTGGAAGCGGTACGTTGATTTACATACCCGGTCGTTTCCGACCGTCTGATTTCCTTTGCACAGATGATTCGATGGTGTTCATGGATCCAGGTCACCGCTATATGGCCGATGTGCCGTCATCAGATGATGACCCCCATATTGGTCAAGTCACGCCTCACCATCTAGTATCTCCTGCTATGCGTCGACTTCATGATAGTCTTGCGAACGATCCGCCTAGCGACGATTCCAACGTTTCTGTAAGTCCATCGCGGGAACACATGGCACGAAAAATGCAACGGACGGGAGTAAAGTTGGATTTGCAGCCGTCGCCCTTAAGGCTTCGTATGCAGAAACATACATCTATATCTCAACCCTCGACTCCTATCAGACGTTAGATAACCCTTTGATCCTTTTGATTTTGCACTCTTGTGGTTGTTGTCGCAGCGTTCCACCATCTGTAATATCAAGTACATAGATAGCATTTGTACAATTCAAACTGTAATATATTGTGGCATAAAGCTTTCGAATCTACAACCTGCTCGATTGTAAGCTACTACGTGCACTGAAGTATTTTAATTACACGACGTCCCGGGACAGATAATTAATCATAAAGAAAAGTAATCAAGACGAAGTTACTTCAGTATGCTCAGTGCCCCTGCTAGCGCGCCATGTTTCAGGCCCCTTGAGACGTGATCAATATTATAAGCACGTCAAAAAAAAATAGAGGGCTTACTTTTCTATTGTTTTTTCTCATGTTTTTGATCCTCCGATTATACCAATCACCAGCGGTCTGAGGGGTCAAGTTCGGGTTGTCTTTGCCAAACGGCGTTTGGTTTACGGCCTCAGCGATAATCTCGCTGTCCTCAACCAAAGGAGCAAGAATAGAGTCGTTGTTCGGACGAGTGAAAAACCCAAGTGACCACCTGACATGAGAAGCTTGAGCTTTGGGCGGATTGCTGGGCAGGAATGAGTAAGAATCCGGAGATATACTGAGGCAACCTTATACTTACACAACGCGGTGCAGGTTCGAACGCAAGAGTCCGCCGCTCCACAGGGCCATGGCATCACCGAGGTTGCACACGACGAGACCGGGGACAGGCTGTAGAACCAGCTAAGACGAATACTACGGAAGGGGGCGTCTTTGAATGCGCACCTTGACATACTTCCATTCATCCGAGCCTGGAGGTAGAACTTGCAAACCGCCGAGGCGATTATGGAGGATCGCCTGAGTTCGGTCAATGACTTCTGAAACTGCGAGTAATGAAGTGGATGTAGATACCAAGGAACCAAAATCTGAGTGGATACCCAAACTTGACTTGTCAGGAGGTGCTTCAGGCCGGGGAGGGGACCTGATGCATCGCGTCTCGCTGCCGCTAGCCTCCTTGAGCGAATGCCTCTGGATGAAGGCACCGCTAGGGAGTCCTAGTCTCTTCTCTAAGACGGAAAAGATAGTAAAGCTGATCTCAAGCGACTTATCCGTATACGGTTTGAGTGTGGATGTCATGTATGCGTTGACAGTCGAAGGGTAAGTACGATGTACGTGTTCTGGCCAAGCGAGGATATCATCCTTCGCAACATTGAGGAATTCGACGGCGTCAAGAGTGCCGTTAGCATCAATTGCCCATGCGCCTGCGTGCTTGTATCTTCGGAGAATGTTTACGATTGAGGAGCGTGCAGAGATTTTAAAGGCGTCCTACCCGAATGACGCGCCCGAGTCACCCTGCTCGTATTGCATTTTTTCTTCCAGAGGGAGCTCCAGCGTGGCCATGCCCATGTCGAACATCCTTTCAGCTTCTTGGTAGACGCCGTGATTCTTAAGACTAGAGATGTGTGAATCAGTAGCGGCGCAGGTCGCGAAACGAATGTCGATACACTCACTACCAGAATCCCAGCTCAGTAGCGGCGCCCCAGAGCTTGTTGATTTCGTGTTTGTTGCCTGCTTTAATGAGCTCATAGTCAATCACGAGGAGGGGGATAGTCGGGACATCATCAGGGAATGGCGGGAGAGATATGCCAGGCATGGTTGGAGGGCGCAGCGGTAGGAAAATGGGTGTGATCCAGATAATTGACTCTGCTTAAATCGGTTTCAAGCAAGCGGTTCACGTAAGGAAAGATATTTGATGGAAATACAAATAATAGGAATGTTTCTGTTATTTCATTTCATGTGCCGCTCTGTCAGAGTTGCGGGGAGCCACACGGCGCTCAAGAGCGAGAGAGATAGCTTCCATAGCGCGCTGAAACTGTACCTATGCGATCATCATGTGAGCCGTCAGGCTGCTTCAGGATGACCTTCTGTGCCTACGTCGCAGGTGAGCCTCGATGGCATATCGCACAATGTGAAAATAAATATGTTCACCTTTCGTCGGTGGCGCGATCTGAGGGACACTAAGTGGAGACCAGATCATCAATCTAAGACAACACGTTGCACAAAGTTGTACAAAGCAGTAACGCCTTGTGGTCGCAGCCTCGCAGCATCGAAGGCCTTATTATCGGCGTTCTATTCGGTGCGATTGGTGATGAACCTAAAGCTCGGACCGGTTACTCACCACCCGATATGATAGTCATCGACTGCCTTAAGAAGCCGACTCGAGGGGGACAAGTGGGGGACAACCCTTGAAACTGAGTGCCTTACATCGATTGCGGGGCGGGACCAGAAAAAAATCGGGATAAGTCACCGGAATGTGATTGGGAGAATGACAGATTGGCCGCGAGTAGCGCTCAAGCGCCTATCTTGACCGTGGATTTGCTTGACCGTGGCTTTGATGAAAACAAATAGGAAATCCTCTGGCTCATGTCTGCTCATGTCCCTCAGGACCGAGCAAGGTTGCCCATCGTCGAGGCGAATCCCGGAGACGTGATCTCGACGGGACTTGATGACTGCCGACGGCGCAGGGGTGAGCCAAGTCGAAAATATAGACAGTTGACGCGACGACCCTTGATGTCACAGCCACAACCACTATGACGAGAACAAGTCGCGACTGTCTGTACGCAGATTTCTGAAAGCGCACCTTGCATACCACATCGGTACTCCCAACTTGCTCTTTCTATCTGTGCCATTCTCAGCGCCGAACGCGAAATAAAATAGGCGCTCGTCAGACTGAAAGGAGAGAACGGTAATGTAACTCCCCCTCCTGGTAAATCACCACCCGTAGGAGTGCTAGAGCCATCCGGATCCAAAAAAATCACAATTTATGTCAGCGTTCACGAGTAGCGCCGCAAGACACACCGTCTGGACCGGATCACTGCGGTGTTAGTACAGCTCGATCTCGGAATTTCGAAGCTGTAAGGGAGCATTCGGGGCGAGTGCTTGATATATAGAGAAACCTTTGTTCAGCTTGGGTGTTGAACCTATTCGAGCTTGCGCGTCTTAAAATTTGAGGCACAACTTCAATCCGATGGCTGTGTTCCTTCTACTCGCATAGAAGCTTGTCCTGGCGTGTCTTAGACTAAAAAAATAGTCTGGATGCCAAATTGAAACTCACATTTCCTCCATTGAAACGAGGTTAGGCGGAGTTGGTCAATGAAGTGCTGACATTCGATAGGTAGGCTACAAGGAACGCTGCAAGATGAGTTTCTCGGAAAGGACATGAATCAGCCGCGAGGTAGCAGGTCTGTTCCTCGCCGTCCGAGGTGCAGTCGCCGATCATTAGGCCCTCTCCAAAGGCGGGGGAAATGCTACGCCTAGTCACCGAGGTCCGAGACACTTCGCCACGAGATACTGGAGCAGATTGAGCTCAGCCTGGACCAGTTCATGTTCTTAGCACACCACGTGCGGTGCTTCTCATCGCCGCACACCGGGATGAACGTGTCGGGACCGCGTTTTCAGGTTTCCCAACACTGGATGTGGGGTACTTGGACTAGAGGAACTGCCACATGACAACATAGGCGACGTCTTGATTGATATCCGATATGCACAATGCCTCTTCGCAGGCGTGGCGCACAGAAGACGCCATTCTGACACCAAGAGTTGCGCTGTCCAGAAGGGACCCAATAAAAACCCACCCAGACGTTGGTCTACATGAGTGAGTGCATGGCGATCTAACAGAGAAGCGTACTGGACATATGCCAGGCCCGATGAGTGCAGTGAAGTGTTTCAGGAGCAATTGCAAGTAGGTCCTCTCCGTTCGCATCTGACGTGAGGGGTGGCAATCATGGGCTGAATAGCTCAGCAGTCAACAAGTGGTCATTCGAATGATTTTATAACCCATTCAAGATAGACAATTCCCTGGGTGGCCATCTGTTCTATTCAAACGTATTGCACCCCATGGCCCCATTGGCTTCACGCGTGAACGCGATGACATGATCTATGAACAACAAAGAAACGATGAGATGGAGCCCATGACGCATGCGGAGCGACTTAGATACCGTTCAATAGACGTGTCGTAAACCCCACTTCGCAGTAGCAGCTACCAAACCGATGCATGTCAGTGTCATCGCCTCGTGGTATGATGTTGTGACCCTCACAAGTAATCTGCAAGTAACACAGGTCAGTGTCTTTCCTGTATATGTAGCAGACAGCGACTGAGTGACATACATATCCACTTTCTCCAGAATACCTGCAACTCCGTTTGGCCGTTGGGCCCATCGAACGCTCCCGGATGCTCTCGACGTAGCGCCTCCTCAATCGTATGGAAGTTGTCAATGAAGCGGCGACGCCATTCGCGTAGTGTACGGGCGTAGTGCGGGCCTATATTTGACACGGAATCCACTAGGAGTCGGCCCGAAGTCGCACTGGTGAGGGTTGCATGTAGTACAGAAAGAGTCGGTAGCAGGCCGCCCGGGAAGACTTGACAGATATGAATATGAGAGTGATGGATGTCTGTAGATGTCGGACTTACTCTACAGATTAAGAAACGATGAGCTGATAGAAGGGAAAAAATGTGATACGAATCGGCTCTTACCCATTTTCGAATGAAATCAACTTCCTTCTCATATTTATCGAATCCTAGAGAGGGATGGAGGCTCAGTAGTCAAACATGAGGCTCAGCAGATTAGAGAGACTATACCCACGTCCTTCCGGTATAGTGATCACTTGTACGACACCTACGGCGTCCTTCTCTTTCAGCACATGATCGATGACACTCCAGTATGTCTCATAATTCTCTTTTCCAACTGCTTCCAGCATTTCGACGCTCACGACCCTATCAAAACGACCCGTCCACTCTGTTGGGATTTCACGATAGTCCATGAGGTGCACCCGTACTCGATCTTCCAGGCCATGCTTCTCGATAAGCTGCGTAACGTAGGAATGTTGATGGGCGGAGAGTGTTAGAGTGTCAATTTGTGTATCAGGCACGCCTTGAGCGATATGAAGTGCAAGCGCACCCCAACCACTTCCGATCTCAAGGATGCGATGGCCCGGTAAAATACATGCTTTTCTCGTAATGTGCTGTAATTTGAGGATTTGCCCCGCGTGTAACTCATCGTTGAAGTCGGGTGGTGACGAGGGGGGAGGAGAAGCCGAAGGGCTGGACGATAGCAAGGAACTAGAAGAGCTGAACGGTGATGGAAGTTGCTTGAAGAAGTGGCGCAGAGGTTTTGCATGGGGAAGGTGGTGGTGGAGGTCTCCATCCAGATCCGGGAAAATGGCGCATGAATACGTCATATCCGGCGACAAAAACGCTACAGAAAATGCATTAGCAAAACCATAAATACATTTCTGATGTAGGGGCATGCATACCGGAGAACATATCATTAGATAGATCATAGTGGGCCGAGATATTCGAGCGCGAGTTACTCAGCGTATTGAGGAAACGATACGATGTCAGTCGCTGTGGTAGGCTAAAAAGCCATGAAAAGTTCGAATCGAGATTCTGTAGACTTTCCCGATTGTGTATGAAGATCTAGATAGCCTGTCGATCAGTGATAATTAGTGAATAAAAACCTATTCAAGCTCACAAGGAAGACGGGTAACAAATCGTCACACTCCACTTCACCATACATATATGCTTCGCTAAAGCCCAGATCCCCCATAGTGCACAGTCGCACCCAGAACGTCTCACTGATGACTCGCAACTCAGCTTTCACACCTGACGACGCGTCGAAATGCTTTGCGTGATGTGGAGGGAACTCGTATACATGGTTTGGTGTGACAATGCGCAGGCTTCCCTTCTGAATTCTCTGGAAGACTCTGATCATGAATTTCAGTATCTGCCAGGCCATCACAAATGTGTGCAACGCACGTCGTAACAGCAATCTCTGCAAACTTGGAAACAGGAGAAAGCCCGGTCTTGAATGCCTTCTCTCTGATAAATTGGAGGGTGTTGTCAGCCAGACCCAGCAGGGAGAAATTGTGCTGAAACGGGGTATCCAGAAGTTGATTGCTCATGGTGGAAATGACGTGACCACTGGTCAAGGTGGTGCAGTTGGTGGTGGGAAGGCGGGGAAGAGCTCAGGCAGCAAGGATTTTATGACATGCTCGTGGTGGTAAGGGGCCGACAGAGCGGGTAAACGTGAGCTTCGTCGTCTCCACGATGCCACCCCGCGATCGCCGAGTCGGTCGACGTTGCGACAAGTTCGTCGTCGACTGGAGTCCATCTCGATCGTAAGCTGGCTGCAATTTACCGTGAGAAGTGGCTTTGAGCTGATTGCACCCAGTGTTGAATAACGGCTTGGTTTCTTAACACAATTATGCGAAACGACGACAAGGAAACGATGAAGAATCCGCAGAAGTAGCCAGGAAGATTGCCGAAGAGACTGACGTGCCGATTGACATGACACTGTCGCCCGCCATCGGAAATGGAAATCGGCCATGGTCGGTGACTCGGCGACGGGCGGCGATACCGTCCGCTCCGAGAACTAACCGAGCATGCTTAGTGGACTGCTCTTTTGGACAAAATGAGGGCTGCAGGCACATAGAACCGGTCCCAGTTTTTACATATGCATTTTGAATCAGATGAGGACTTAGTTCATGTAGGATGTACATTTTTTTTTCAAAATGCTCAAGAGAATCCTGTGAGATAGATATTGATATAAGTAAGGTGGAAGAAGGGCTATAGATGGTTTGATATATAAAGATGCTATCAAACATAGACATCTCATTGCTGTCCAAATTCATGTCATATTCACAACACATCAATATTCCCACTCAACCTCCCCTACCCTGAGCCAGTCTAGTATTGCCCTATAGGAGTTGCCTCCTTAGCTGCTCATTCACAGCTCTTTTGAACTCTTTTGTTGCCTTTGCCATGTGAAGCAAGGCTGGAGTATCCATCTGAGTAAGTGCTCTATCAAGTAGAAGGGCCTGCTGAGCCTGATAAAGTGCTGTCAATCTATCAGATGTTATATATGCATACTGAAGAGATGGTGCATCTTGAAGGGCCAAAAGCTGCTTGATGTCAGATGCATTGCCTACTGATGGTGAAGATTTGGGTATTAGGGGCAAACCTGAAGCCATGACTAAGATAGAGAGCAATCAACCTGGTTTATGCTATAGCTAAGTGGGGGAAATGTCAACTGGTGACATTGAGAAAACCTTGTAATAATGATACTTATCATCTACATGTGGAGTTTCTGGCACTATAGAATTGTCTATTGATAAAAATAAGTTATGGTCAGGCAAGGTGATTATCTGGCTACAAATGAAGATTTAGTAAAGAAGACCCACTAATATCTGCTCCTTCCTGCAATTGAGATGTGAATCTCCTAGCCTCTAGTAACTCTAATAGTGTCTCTTATTAATCCCAATCTTCTTCTTCTTTATGATCTGACTGCAATCTTTGTTGGCCTTTTGGCAGGTCAAGGGCCTCAATTACCTATGTGTTGGCATCTGTAGCTGCCTTGATCTGTTGCTGATGAACCTGTTTATATGACTCTATCTTAACATGATCCAAAATCACCTAACAACTTAACATTAAAGTCTCCATTAAACACGATTTCAAGCAGGCCTTGCTATTAGATACATGACTCTGACTTGATGTCATAGCGGCCAGTTGAGTCTTCAATCATTTTTTAGTTCTTGATCTTAAAGATATAAATAGAGGCCATTTCTTTAATGTAAAAGACAAATCAAGTACAGATAACTTTGGCAATAATTTTTGAGATATGTGAGGGGTGGGCTTGTCACAAACTTGTATTGATTTCTCAGCCACTGCTTGAATAATGGCCACTGTAGGAAGAATGGACATAATATGAGGGTTATGTGTGCACACCACATCCTTTGGAATGGCACTGCATCAGGAAATACACAAGTTGTCTTTTCTGTCTTATATGGCTCGATAAATGAGATAAGACAGTATAAGATATGAAAAATGATAAGGAAGCTGTCTTGTGGACAACAGGTCTACATCTGGAAAACCACCCCTTTGTATTAAGCTCTAATTAGTTCTATTTATGCATAATTAAGAATGATTAGGATTAGACATTTTTAGCTTACCCCCCCTCTAAACCTGTTCTAATTAAACATAATTTTCCTAAATCAGGAATTATTAGGATTGATTATAACTTGAAATTTCGGAAAAATCATACTAAATCAAGCATCACAGTTCTCATAGCCTTCTTACAGAGTCATGTCTATTAGAGCACTAGTTCAATACCTAAACATAGAATATACCTTATAACAAACTTGCCTTCTGCCAGAGTTAAACCAACAACCTCATGTGTGCAAGCACCCAGGACAGATGCTCTAAGCCACTAAGCCACAAGGTCTAAGATATGAACTTGGTAATCAAAATAAATAGACATAATATAGGCAACCTCAACATCTCTGATTTTATTTAACATTTATCTTTCCTCTATCTTATAAATAAATAGGTCAATAAATATCTAAAAAGTCAGGTCTTTCAGGATTTAGTTTAAACACCAGCTAAGAAGATAATAAACCAATGGAAAATCAATAATACACTTTATATAGGATAAAATAAATTATGGCACTTATACAATTTGGACTGAGAATGTGTAAAACTATGATTGAGTGTAATATTTAATAGGACTCTACTGGTATAGACAATGCTACCTGAATTTGCAAATTTGATCAAAAACATGATTATGAATAATCAAGATCCAATAAGAGAGAGGGGTTTTCCAAATAGCCACTAGTGAGGTAGAGGGTGGGGACAAGGGTATATGTATGGCATGCCTATATATAAATAAGCACAAGATTGTTGGAGGTGATCTTAATATGCTTAATGCATATATTTCCTATATGGCAGGCAAAAATATTATTCTGGCACCACATACTAATATGACTGTCTTTTCCACAGCCTAATAGTTAGAGGAAAACACCAAGTTTGAGCATCTTCTGTATAACAAGGCAATAAACAATATAAATAGTGCTAAAAATTGTAATATCAATAGTGATGGTGATTGTGTGCTGCACAAGATAGTATTAGCCACTGCACTGATAGACAAGGTCTATAAGGCTGCATATAGCATATCCCTAAGTCCAACCCACATGTTGTGTCTTATAATGACCAGTAGCAGGCATTGGCTAACAATGACAACTTTAATGATCTTGTGTGCAAGGACAAGGTACCTAGGTCTTCATAGCCTCTTGTGGCAGCTGCCAAGCTGCCAACAAAGTGGCTGGGGGCATCAATGCACATTTCTCTCTTTCTATATCCCTTGTAAAGGCAGCTGGAAAGTCAGCAAAAGAGCTACAAGATAATGGCATAGGCATATATGAAGGAGAGTAATATGCTGAAATAGTATAGAATATGCCACATCTTTACCTTCTTACTGATAGAGCAGTAGTACTTACTATTTCCTACTGATAATTAAAGACTTCTTAGTATAGAATTAGTGCTAATATCATGAAATTAGAAACTAATCTAATGCTCACAATGTGTTGCTCCTAATTAGGAAATTAGACACTTTTAGATACTATTAACACTTTTAGATACTTTTAGACACTATTAGATATAATCCGGAGCTAATACAAGGGGGTGTTTTTCCAGATGTATATCATCAAGACGGAGCATAAGCTGAAAGACGTCAAAATAAGCTGTAAGACCAAGTGAAAAAGCCTAAAAATTCTTGTCTTTCCGGTGACTTGCCTATAGTAGCTACCTTGATATAAGCCTAATGTCATAATGAATGTAGCTGTGCTCTCAGAAACTCTCAGAATGCTTTCAAAAAGTATTGGATAGATCAATATAATCAGTATTTTTTGGGCAATTTGCGGAATACAGTAGTACATTATACACAGCTCCTCGTAGACCTCGTCTCAAGCCCCCGCAGCCAATTTCCTCTATGCCAAAGCAATGCTTTATTGTATGGGCAGCCAGGTGTCTCTGGATCCAATTGGTGAAGCTGATTATTCAGCCGTGAAGGCGGTGATCAGGCCTTGGAGATGCGAGGAGCACTGTGGCCTTTGCAAAAGAAGAAACATGTAAGCACAAACTACAAAAAGAAGATCAGGAAGAAAGCTTACGGATCACCCCTCCAAGGAGTCCTCAGCAGCCGAATCTAAGGTTGTTGGTTCAACTCTGGCAGAAGGCAAGTTTGTTATAAGGTATATTCTATGTTTAGGTATTGAACTAGTGCTCTAATAGACATGACTCTATAAGAAGGCTATGAGAACTGTGATGCTTGATTTATTATGATTTTTCCGAAATTTCAAGTTATAATCAATCCTAATAATTCCTAATTTAGGAAAATTATGTTTAATTAGAACAGGTTTAGAGGGGGGGTAAGCTAAAAATGTCTAATCCTAATCGTTCTTAATTATGCATAAATAGAACTAATTAGAGCTTAATACAAAGGGGTGGTTTTCCAGATGAAAGTGTTATGATTAGGCTCATTAGGCTCTTGTGGTAGTCTATTCCAATGACAATCATCACAACTACTAGGCGGCCTTCACAGCATAAGGTGTCCTACTCTTGGGGTTATTGAATGAGCAGTTCATAACAGAAAACAGTGCAACAATTGCATAATTCTGAACTAGAGATCAAAGTTAGAGGCAGAAAAGTAATTATGGATGCACATTTGATCTTTGAATAATTACAGCATATTATTACACTACATGAACCACAGGGTTTTTTTTAGAATAAACCATGGATAAAACCCTGGATAATAATAAAGTTTTTGTTCAGATTTTCTCAAGGAAATTACCTAAATGAAAAATTAAATTTTACCCAAGGTTTTATTTGAGGATAAAACTATAACATAAAATCAAGTTTAAGCTCAGACATTTTCTTTAAGTTTGTCTTATATTAAATTTTAGGATAAACCTCTGGATAATCTTTAACTCTTATGTCACAGGACTTTTGTCATACACAATAAAATGCAAAAAATGCCACATAAATTCAGTAAATGCCTCAGTAGTCATTACAGTTATCAAGCCTATACAAGGGCTAGCTTAAATCAAAATTCATAATAATAGCCCTTGGGTTTTAAAATAAAAAAGAATACAAAGTTAGAGTACTTAATTTGACAGTCAAGTATACATGTTTAGCAACCTATAATACTTATAGTGCCAGACTATCAGTCACAACTAGTCACAACTATCTAGCACTATGATGCTAGACTATTAGAGACTATAACAACTAGTGACAACTATCTAATACTATGATGCCAGACTATTAGAGGCTGTGACAACTAGTGACAACTGTCTAATACTGCAACACTAGACCATCAGAGGCTATGACAACCAGTGACAACCCCTGTTAGCCTACTTAGTATTTGGGAATGTTTATCAGTTGTTAAACATTGTGTTAGAGGATCTAATAGTCAAATATTGTAGTTTTTGTAGAGTGTCACAGATTGTTGTAGTATCTGATAGTCTGGCATCACAGTGTCAAACCATTGTCATAGATTGTTGCAGCCTCTAATAGTCTAGTGTCATAATATTAGACAATTATCACTGGTTGTCACAGCCTCTGATAGTCTGGCATCATAGTGTTAGACAGTTGTTGCTAGTTGTCATAGGTTGTTATAGATTGTCACTGGTTATCATAGCCTCTGACAGTTTGGCATTGCAGTATCAGACAGTTGTTGCTAGCTGTCATAGCCTCTGATAGTCTAGTGTCACAGTGTCAGACAGTTGTCATAGGTTGTCACAGGTTGTCACAGGTTGTCACAGGTTGTCACTAACAGTCTGGCATTGTATAAGTATACTTGACTGTCAAATCAAGCATTCTAACTCTGTACTCTTTTTTATTTTAAAACCCAAGGGCTATTATTATGAATTTTGATTTAAGCCAGCCCTTGTACAGTCTTGATAACTGCAATGACCACTGGGGCATTTACTGAATTTATGTGGCATTTTTTGCATTTTACTGTGTGTGACAAAAGTCCTATGATATAAGAGTTAAAGATTATCCAGAGTTTTATCCTAGAATTTACTATAAGACAAACTTGAAGAAAATGTCTGAGCTTAAACTTAATGGTATGTTACAGTTTTATCCTGGAATCAAACCTTGGCTAAACTTTAAGTTTTTATTTAGGTAATTTCCTCAGACAAATCTGAACAAAAATTTTATTATTATCTAGGGTTTTATCCACAGTTTATCCCAGGAAAAACCTAGTCTCCATGGCTGACCTTATACAGAAGATAGTTGTTCTGTGTTAAGGTCTGCTTCCAAATGCTAGGGCCTTGCAGGTAATACCAATTCTGGCATTCACTGCTCTAAAATAATGGACTTTGTGAGGAATGTGTCACCTAACCTAACACATAAGGGGAAAATGCTTACCAGCTAGATAAATGGTGCTTACTGGGTAAGATTTTGTTTAATGCAATAGGTAAGTTGGAATAACTAATTATATTTTGCTTTGGTCACTGGTTTGAGTCCTGCTCAAAACACCATCCATTGTGTTCAAATTTTTTCATCACTATAATTCTATGCTCTTTCTACCTTTCTATGTCAATTAAATCTCTTTCTGAGCATCAAGGCTGCCCGTAAATGATATTTTGAGCTTTCTCTCGACCTGCACGTGCGCTGCTTTGCACGTGGGTGAGCTGAGTTTGAAAAGATATCAAATCAGGCCGAAATGCCTACTACCTGCAAGGGTGTGTGATTTGGAAGTAGCCCAGGAAAAACCCTGCGGTGCACGCAGTGTTACGGCTGCGTCGGCTCTACGCCGCCTGGGCGGCGCGCGCGAATAAAGAATAAGGAGAGATCGCAGTGAGATCGCTCGGACTAACAGGCTCGTTTATGGAATTGGTGTGTTCTCTGCACATACAACCGCTTTTGCATTTGATGGGGAGTACAGTATCTGGCACGGATTTCAAAGAGGACTTTTACCTCTCACCATTGTCACACATTCAAGCAGAACTATGGGCAAAAGCCTTGCCATCCGTCAACTAAGCTAATGCAATAACTCTACATCAATTAAGCAGCACTTATGGATACAAGCAAGGTAAGAAAAGCATGTGTCCCAAACAGAAGACATCTGAGAATGCTACAATAGATCACACACCATATCATCTCGGCAGAAATGAGCAGACGCTCATGGTGCCAACAGCCCCGCGAGCCGCTCGCGCGTCCGCTCGGTGCCCCACCGCGCCACCCATTCTGCGCGCGCGACCCGCCGCTCCTCTAGCAACGCAAAGCACTCCGGAGCCATTACGGCACTGCCCTCTCGCCTCTGCCAGTACATCACCACCTCCTGCACCACGTCCGGCGCGCCCTGCCCCACCACCGCTTCCAACAGCTTCCTCGCGCGCTCGCGCCCGTGTCCAGCATCTGCACCCATGACTAGGCCTGCATCTCCGTCCACATGCAGATCCGGCCAGATATTCGCCGCGACATGGTGCACGGCCAGCCACCGTACAAAGCCCTCCGCGCGTCCCCTACCCTCCAGGCCCTGCGCCTGCCGCCCCCCGACAAGCACGCCCAAATACGCCCCGACCACCTCCGCGCTCTCCTCCGCCGGCCACAAATACTCCCCGACCCGCGCCCCGATCGCCCTCTCGACGGGCGTGCGCACCGTCCCGAGTATATGCGCAGCGTCACCCAGCAGCGCTTTGCGATAGTCCGCGGGGTAGCGCCGCATGAGCGGCGGAAGAAGCAGCGCGGCGAAGAGCGGGTGTGCGAACGAGATGGAATCGTACAACGCGACGAAGTCGGTGTAGAACTGGTAGAACGGTGTCCCGGGCCCGAGGAAACGCGCGGAGGCGGCTTCGAGGTCATCGCTCGCGTCGAATGTGCTGGAGGGAGAGACGGAGAGCCCATCTGGGGAGTTATGCAGCGTGCACGGTGCCAGCAGGTCCTCCATCAAGACTCCCACCGCCGGATCCCGGAACACCTCACCGTCGCCATCTACCTTTCCCTCGTCCGCTGCCGCCGCTTGGTTTTGCCCATGCTCCAGCATGAACACCTTCATGCATCCAAACACAACCTCCGCGCGGCTCATCCCGAGCCCCGCGCCTCCGAGCCCATGCGCGCCCAATGCGTTCCGCACGACGCTCCCGAGTAGGAGAGAAGCGCGCACTACTTCGACCTCGCTGGCGTTCCACGCGTCGGGGAGGACGTGCCATGCAGGCGACGTGCCTGAGCGCAGAACGTGATCGAGCGCCGCGAGGGGCCAGTCGCGCGCAAGAGGGAGGCCTAAGGAGGTAGATGTAGAGCCTGACGCAGAGCTATGCGTACGGCGCCGGATAGCCCATGCAGGCGGGAGGCGCTGGGTTGTCGCGAGCTGGATCGAGCGCGGGGTTGGGACCACCGGGGCTACGTGCTCACGTTCCGTTTTGCCGCTACCACTCTCACCTCCTCCCTCAGCATCGCCGTCGCCGTCACCGTGTCCGTGAGCATGTACTTCTTTCAAAGGACGGAGCCCAAACGTCAAGAACGGCTCGATGGTGCTCATCCCACCCCGCTCCCACACGACACTAGGGGTCGCACGCCCACTTCCACGCATGAAATCCTCCGTGACCACCTTGACAACACCACCAATGATGGACCGCGCGACGTCCTCGTCGCCCGGCACCAACCTAACGAGGACAGCCGACGCCTGAGCGAGCCACAGCGCGTCGGGAGTGGTCGGCATTCGGCGGGACATGCGGACGAAGCTCGCGAGAAACGCGGTGAGCGGGCGGCAGGAGACTTGCAGGTAGCTTGGGGCGTGTTGGATGTATATGGATGCGAGGAGGGGGTGGGCTACGACAGTGGATGCCAGGGTCGAGAGACGGCGGAAAGGGAGTTGGAGTGGTGGTGAAGGGAGCGGCGTGGAGGAAAGCGGGGGCAGACAGGCGAGCCAGAGACGAAGCGCGGCCACGATGGTGTTCGCGTGCTGAGCCATAGTGCGAAGGCGCACCATCCTTTCCTCTTCCTCCTGTTCCGTCTGCGTTGTTGCTGATGCCGACGTGCCCAACATGTCCAACATGTCCTGCAGGCCCTCAATCGCCCTTGCCAATACCGCCTTCTCCTTCCCACTCTCGAACCCATCCTTGAACGCATCCACGACAACCGCTCTCTCCCCCTCCCCACCTCTCACCCCGTTCACCCGCGCGCCCTCCAACCATGCCGCCTGGACGCGCCACAGCGCCGTCCAAATCTCCTCGGCCTCCTGTTCGTCCCCTCCCTCTCCATCAGACTGACCGACCAACCGCCCCCGCATCTCGATCGCCTCCTCCGCCCACCCCCACCCAATGACTTGACTCCACAGGATCTCATGCTCCGGCGTCGTCCGATGCGGATCGACCGCGCACACCGTCCAGGCCTCCACCGCCTGCAGATAAGCCACTCTCAATCTCGCCCCCGCCACCCCGCCGGGCCTTCGCACTGCAAGGGTCAGCGACAACGACACGTATTTCCCTATGCGAGCGAGCGGCTCCGCAGCCGTCGTCGCGACGCTCGAATACACCCCATACGCCGCCATCGCGGCATACAGCCTTATCGCTGCGCCCATCAGCTCCAACGCGAGTGTACTGGAGTACGGGTACGGGTACGTCGACTCCGACCCAAAGGCGAGTTCTATGTCCGCTGGGATGGGCGCGACGACGAACCGCAGCAGCGCGTCCGCAGGGCCCACAAGCGCGCGCGCGTTGGCGCGAGAAGCGAGGACGAGCGTCATGAGTAGGTCGATAGCCTCTGGCGTCGGCTGCTCGTCGTGCGCGGAAGAGGAGGATGCAGTGCTTGTGAGCACGAGCGTGCGGAGGAGGTTGGAAATCAGTGATGGCGCGGCGACAATCGCGTCTGCGAGGGCGTTCGAATGGCGCGCCAGTCGATGTAGAATCGAAAGGAGCTGGAGGAGGGATGTGCGCGGGAGCGCCGCGGTGCCGAACGCGCGAGCAGCGTTTTGGAGGACAAAATCGACGGGAAGGGATGCGAGCGCGTCAGCATTCTTTGAATTATGAGCCTGAGACTCGTCTAGCTGGGCTTCAGTCGGAAGGTCGTTAGCAGGAGGCGGTTCGTCGCGCAGCTCGACGCCATCGACGGATGCAAACACAGGTTCATCCCACCCAACGATGCACTCCCACAACAGCTCGATGGCGCGTGCGCCCTCGCTTCCCTGCTCACTCATTGCCGCGACACCCGCCGCCACCGCCCGCCCGCGCACATCCTCCGCTTTGCTGCGCAGTACGTTTAAGCCCTCGCTCCCCTCCTGAAGATCGCTGTTCCGCGCGCTTTGCCGCTTCATCTGCCCCAAGCCCTTGATGATTCCGATCAACACGCCGACCATTGCTGTACGTTGGCCAGCGACGCTCGAGCGCGTGAGGAGAAATATGTCGTCGAGTGTGTATCCCGCGTGCGTACCCTCGGCGTGGTGGTGTAGTCCGAGGTGCGTGGGCAACGCTGCGGAGAGCGAGGGTGAGATCAGAGTACCGGTAAGGTCGAAGCGAAGATCTGTAGGGGAGTGGGCAAAGGGGGTAGGGCTAATGGTGGTAGGGGGGCCGAGGGCGTTGGAGAGGGATCGAGAGGGAGCAGACAGAGACTCGATCCATGCGAGATTGGGGTCGTGCGCAGGGGCAGAGGGGAAGAAACGCCGGCGGATGTCTTCCGGGGTACCTTCTTCAGGCTCAAGTTCACGCTCATGTTCGGTATCGACCACGATGTCAGACTCGGGGGCAGCAGACTCAAGGTCTAAGTCATCCTTCGGCTTTGGAGGCATACGCCCCGTCCACTGGCCAAGAGACATTATGACATCGCGGTCTTCGGGCGTCGGGGGTGGGAGCGCAAGCAGGGGTTTGCGGCGCGGGGAAGATGGGGCGGACTCGTAGACGTGCACGTCGTTCGGGGTGATGTCTGCAAAGCGGAGCTTACGGTTGATACCGGCGCGGCTGGAGGGGCGAGTGCTGGCCGTGGAGAGAATGGGGGGAGGGGAAGGAGACGGCGGCGGATGTGGACGTGAGTGCGAAGATTCTGTAGAACCTAGCGCTTTTTAGTGAGCGGTGTGAGCGAGAGGGTCAATGCAGACCTTTGGGAAACACGCTCGTTTCTTCGAGAGCAGTTAATGATGAGAAACAATATCTTAGAAGAAGGGAAATCATACGGACCTTTCGACATCCCGACCGTACTTACATGCTTCGAGCCCATGTCTCTCTCCATATCCCTCTCTCGTGCCTCTCGCGCCTCCTTTGCCCTCTTCAAGATCTCGCCGATACCGCTCCCGAACTTTTCCTCGATCTCGCGCTTTTCGGCCTCGCGCTCAGCGTCGGTCATAGACGCGACCTTGCGCGCGTTCTCCTCACCAACCTGGCGGAGCCAGTCGTCATCTGAGGCGTCTGCACCATTGGGAGACTGCGCGTGCGCCGGGGCAGTTGTGAATGCAGATGCAATCGATACCAATGGCGGCTCTTTGAGGCGCGCAGAAACCTTCCCACCAGCAATATTTTTCTCCCGGTTCCTCGCAAACGCGCTCTTCGAGCGGTGCTGCACGGCGGGGAAACCGGTGGCGGTTGTCTTTGAAGACGAGGGCGCTGCGGGGGTTGAGAGCTGATTGCGCTCAAAGACGGAGCCGATGAGAGGACGGGGGTTGTGGGACATGGTGGAGGGGCTGGTATGCCCGGCCGTGGCGTGAGCGAAGCCTCCTCTTGCACAGTCCACCGCCACCCGACCATATCATCCCCCTCCCCGTCCTGCTCTCTCCTCATTGTGCCGCTGCCGTGCAGGGCGATGGCCAGCCAGCAACCTGACAACGAGCAAGCCCCCTCTAGTCCCACCCAGTCCCACCTGGCGACTGCGCAGACCGTCTACGGCTCCCGACTGCCCCTCCATCGCAGCATTAGTCACGGTTCGCAATGGTCCGCCGCGGACACTCCCCAACACCACAACTTGGGCACATCGTACTCCTCCCAATACCAGAGACCGATCTCCCCTGCCCCACGGCGTCGTCCGGGCGTGAACAGGAGCTTATCTACCAGCTCCCCTAGGCGCCCGCCCGCCAGGAGCACCAGTGTAGGCAGTTCGCGCGCGCACGGCCGGTCTCTGCGCGACGATGAAGGTCTCCTGAGTGAGGATGACGAGTTCGATGGCGACGATGACGATGACAAGGATAACGAGGAGCACAGCGTAGCCGCCAGCAGGGGCAAAGCAGTCGCCGTCGATGACGTTCCGGAGAACCATGATAGCGAGGGCGAGGCTACCGAGCAGGAAGACGATCCCATCACGCTCAAAGAGCGACAATCGCTCATCAACGTCGAGCATCCGTTCGGTCTCCCCATCTGGAAACCAGCCTTGTACAAAAAATCCCGCTCCGTCACTCGTTACGCCGACCAAGCCCTTCATTCCATCCCCTCTGCGCAGGCGGAACGTCACCTCCTTCCCGGAAATATTTTATGGACTCTCTGCTTTGGCTGGTGGCTAGCCGTAGTCTGCTTCATTGTATCAGCTGTTCTCTATGTCCTCCCCCTCGGTGGACGTCGATACTCCTCGCTCATCTTCGGGCTGGGCTGGTACCTCGGCTGGCCATTCGGGAAGTACGTTGAGGGTGATCTCTCCGTCGTGGACCGTGTCCGTCTTGATGAAGAGACGCCTGTCAGTGAGACCACTGTTCATATACACTCAGGCTCGGATGGTGAGACTGTCCGTGCTTCTTCCCCTCAGAGGGACGGCAATTCTGTCCTGACTCCTCGACCGAGTCATGTTCACCCCTCGATCCATGAGCATACAGCATCGGTTTCATGGCATGACGATCCCATCTCTGGAGAAACTACTGCCCTTCTGCGGAATTCAAAGGCAGGCACAGTCGTTGTGGGGTCTCACAAGTCGTACGGTGCTGTCAGAACCACAGGTATATCGAAATCTAGCAGTAGTGTACACGATTGGCTCGGTCAGATAGCCTTCTGGCTTTTCTTTGTCTCGCTGATCGCCCCGTTGATGCTGCTCGTCTGTATCGTCTGTTGGGGACTTGTGCTTACAATTCCGATGGCCAAGCTTAATTGGGCGCTCATCAAGCATCTCTTCCAGCACCCCACCAGTATTCGGTTCTGCTCCGTTCCGTCATCTGTAGTCCTCTCTGCCGAGCCTTCGGCAACAAATGTCGACGGTGTCGCAAATATCCCGGAAGAGCATGTCACAGTCAATCACCCTCGCCTCTCTGCAGGCCAAGTTGCCCCGTCCGGGTCTCCAGATTCTACAGTGCTGCTTTGCATTTATCGGGCAGCTGGATGGCAATTCTACAAGTACACAGTCGGCGGCGTGAACATCATGTTCATTAACCTCCTTCCCATCGTCTTTTTTGTCATTTTCGACGGGTTCGTTCTGCTACCGCTGGCCGAACACCGTGAACATGCGGGGCACCATGTCCCAGCTCTCCTCGCGTTGTTGGCATCCCGTCCATTAATCTTCATACTCAGCCTCCTGAGTGTCATACCTCTTTCCTACTTCATTGGTATGGCCGTTGCCTCTATCTCAGCTCAATCCTCCATCGGTATGGGTGCCGTCATCAACGCGACATTTGGTTCGATCATCGAGATTCTCCTCTATGCCATTGCCTTGACGCAGGGCAAGGGCCGTCTCGTCGAAGGTTCTATCGTGGGCAGTCTGTTGGCAGGTGTTCTGCTTATGCCGGGTGTCAGTATGTGCAGTGGAGCTCTCAAACGGAAGGAGCAGAAGTTCAATGCGAAAAGTGCGGGCGTTACGAGCACTATGCTCATCATGGCCATTATAGGCACGCTGACCCCAACGTTGTTCTATCAAACATACGGGAATGTGAGATTCCACCGTCTCAGATCCTCTATTGATCGCTCATGTCCTGTCTTTGTGCCACAGTTCCAATTGATCTGTGACGGCTGCCCTGATCACCTTTCTTCCCTAGATGCGCCGTGGACTTGTAAACATTGTGCATACAAGCACCCAGATCCAGTGGACGATCCGTTCTACCAATCTACAGTCAAGACTTTGATGTATTTCTGCGCCGCGATTCTTCTATTCGTCAGTACATCCAGTGCCCCCTCCGAGCCCCGACCTGACCTGACCTTGTTTTGCAGTCATATATTCTAGGCCTTTGGTTCTCCTTGCGTACACATGCATCTCAGATCTGGCAGAATCCACAACAGCTTCTTCATCCTCAGGACACGAGCCGCTTGTCCCTGTATCAGAAGCTGGTTCCACAACAGGTTCAGTTTCAACCTGGCACTTCTCGGCGAGGCGAGAGCATCCTGCGTCACAAGTCAAGTCTGGCGATGACCGAAGAGAGTGTTTCACCGTCAAGAAGCGAGACTCCCGTGCCTCGCTTGAACGATCAGCTACAACCTCTCCCTGGTACCAGCCAATTCTCAGATGCAACTCAAGGTACTGCGGTGCCATCGACATCTCAGAGGCGCATCTCTTATGCCCCTCCCCCCATCATCCAGCCTCCGAGTGGGTATGCGCCGATCCTTGAGAGCGTCGACCATGCCATCAAAGATTCTGGTTTACGACAGACGCAGCTTCCGGAAACCATGACTGCAGACGACTTCACGCGTGCCGTCGCTGTCGCTACTGTCAGTGCACTTAGGCACCATACTCATGTTCCGAGAGTGCGTAGTGGTGTGATTGGCGAGGCAGATGCGGAAGAGTCTGCAGGTGGACACGGCGGACATGATGGACCCTCGTGGAGTCGAATGACGAGTGCCAGCGTCTTGCTGTCCTGCACTGCCCTTTACGCTATCATTGCAGGTCCGTTCGGCGTGCTGTGTCTTACAAGACCTGTAGCTGATAATCTATGATTGTAGAGCTACTCGTTGATGTGGTCGATGTTGTGTTGGAGGGTTCGGGCATCGACGAGAAATTCCTCGGAGTCACCTTGTTCGCCTTGGTTCCAAATACTACAGAGTTCATGAATGCGATGTCGTTCGCTATGAACGGCAACATTGCATTAAGGTATGCTTCCACGTCCGTGAGTCCAATCATTCGCTAATGTATCGTCTCGTGCAGTATGGAAATTGGGTCTGCGTATGCACTGCAAGTTTGTCTTCTCCAAATTCCTGCGATGGTCGCCTTTTCGGCTTGGTATGACCCAGCAGACGTAGGAAAGGTTGTCAATACCTTCACGTGCGTGTCTATCGGGTTTTTTTTTCTGTGGCTGATTCGCTCACAATGGTATCCGTAGGTTGATCTTCCCTCGCTGGGATGTCATTGTCATCATCTTGTCTATTTTCCTTTTGACTTATACGTATATTGAAGCGAAGGCCAACTATCATCGTGGCAGTATCCTCATTCTCAGGTACGTGCAGTGTTCTGTCATCTCGAGTTGTGGGTTTTCATCCTTGTCCCATTTTTTGTAGTTATCTCGTACTCGCCTCTGGATTCTATTTTGCGCCTCCTAGAACGGAACACTCCGGTGAAGATACCATGATTTTTGGCGCCACCGTCGTCCAGTCCTTTAAGGACTCCGCCCGATTGTTTTTCACGTCCCTAGTCAATTAGACGGTAACATCACCAAGTTGACCAATGAGATGGACTTTTGTTTTCTGCGCTACATGTAGCCGTTACGACTTATTATGATTTCTCGTCTCTACGCATACAATTCAATGTTGATCATATACATAATGGCATCTGTTATGAGGCACATCTCGAATCGCTACAACCTGAGAATCTGCTTGCTATCTGCTAATGCATGCCCTGAAGGGTCTCCAAAATTCGTCGTATATGCGCGTACTTCTGCGCCAGCTTTTCTGCCTCGTTCTCACCTGACATGATCTGTTCCATCTCCGGTGATGTCTCAGAGTAATTCATAAACTGCTCTAAGAAATCACCATCAAGGAAACCATAAGCGGCCTCATCAGCATCCGTCCTCTCCCGTCCTCCAGCTGGCGTTCTCCACCTGAAAGGGAATCATGAGTTGATTGCCCGAAAGTCCTCAAGATGATGCAGTTACCTTGTATGACGAGCCCCCGCGACATCGGTGACGATCTTGCTTAGGTTCCGCTGAACAGCACTCATCTGTAAGGAAAGCTCCTCGCCCATGTCAAGAAGGACACCTATCCGCCCCGATGCCGTGAAAATCAAGGCTTTTGATTCAATCGCATCTTCAGCGGCATCCGACGAATGTATAGCGCCTACGAAACAGATATCAGAGAAAGACCAGGAAAATAAGATGAAGGCGCTACACTTACCCAGCACAATTTTGTTGACAAGGTCGTCGAGATGATAGTGCCCATCTCGATACAAAACCGTCCTTTGTTCTAAACGTTGAACGCTGAAAGTAAAGAGGTTGCAGTCGCTCTGTGATGCAATACGGTCAACGAGGACCCGCATTCATCGTTATTGCTTACATTTGCACCAACAACGCCTTCTTCCCCCCATGCTTCGACTGCGACTGGCCATAAAGGACCATAATCCCTTGCGACTGTTGTCAAAGTCTCACCCTGGAAAGATAATATAGAGACAGAGCTAATGGCGTCTCCAACGATCAAGCGAGAGCCATGGGTTGCGAGGCTCATGACTAGGTAATTATGATTCCACTCGCAGACTTTTGTCAAAGATGGATTGTCACCAGCCTCCAATCTATAAACCGCAACCTGAGAATGAAGAGTGATTCAGAAGATGAATCTACTGATGTATCCAAAACATACCGAAGAATTCACCGCGCCCACGATGAAGCCATCGATCGATGACAACTGATAAATACAGCCGGGGACATCGATTGAGGCCACAATTTCGAGAGCAATGTGTGCCGAACTCCTGTCATTCATTGAAAAGACATACAATCGTCCTTGCGAAGGTTCCTTTTCGGCCGGGTCAAAATTTGCTGTCCCCAGGCACCAGTGGGAATCCCCCCCTTTGACAATGACATTCTGGATAGCTGTGACTTCATGATGCATCTCGCATGCAAATTGACCCAAAACTTGAAGCCTCTTTGAATAAAATCGCATGAATAATGGAAAGAGTGCATACCCTGAAACGTCGTGTCGTCGAGCACTTTGAAAGAGCTGGCCATCATCTCCGCATCGCCAACACGTCCAGGCTCCGTGCGCACACACCCTACTCCAAAGGTCCTCAGGGCGGGAGAATATGCTAACCTTCGAGGGTTGTCCAAGCCCAAAGGGATCTGAAAGATGTTGTTTACAGATCCATAAAAACTGTCAAAGATATGTACTCACTGAGCGAATGTGCATCTTGTCCAAGTCGCGAACGCGTCCGATTACTAGACCAGACGAGGTCGCGGCCACAAGACACGATTGCCACCACGCAGTGTTCACCACGGATGCGGCAGATGCATCCTGGTAAGAAGGTCAACAGGTCAAAAATCCAACGACGGTCCAGACAGATTTGTACACACTTTCAAGAGGACAGGCGAACGCTGTAGACGCTCCTTGCCCCAGAACAACATAGCAGCTGTCGTTCCCAACGCAAGCACAGTAGAGCGTCCATCTACCTGACTCCTGACTAGAGAGACCGGTGAATGACCTAGTGACATGGTTTTTCTGTCGCCGAGTTGTTGTCCTTGATATGAGTATGATACCAACGTTCCATCTGCCAATCCGATCAACAGATGCGAATGATATTCAGAGCTGGTCGGTGCGGGCGGCGGTACGAAACCAAGTAATAGAAGAGAGCGAGGAAGCGATGGAACGTGGACGGGATCGCATACACGCCCTAAGTAGTCGTTTGCTTTGGTAACAGACAGGATCTCCACGCGGTGAGGTGCCCAGAATCCCACAATAACGAATGCCGAGAATGGATCCGAATGATTGATTGGGCTGCAAGAAATTGCCGCTATTTCACCAGCCAGATCGCGATGGCTACATGGGATATGATCAATGCCTACGACACCATTTATGGTTGAGGGCGACCACCTACCCTGAAAATTTCAATCCCCCCTCCTCGTTCAAATTCAACACAGCTACCCGGCCTCCTTTTAATGCCAAAACGATCTGGCTGCTGTTGACAGAGGCAAGTACGATCTCTCTCCTGGACCACGTTACTCCCTGATCACTTGGAGCCCACTCGCTCACCACTCGATGCATGTCCAGAGTTGCATCGTATTCAACCAACACTACCCGTTTGGGGGTGACCTGAACAACGAGTGGCGAGTCTTCGTACGTCAAAGAGGTAGCACCCGGTTTCTTTGTGCGTCTGGCCAGATTGTTTACAGCTAGAGTCGGAGACTTTGTGATGAAACCAGCAACTAATGGATCGATTCGTGTGACCGTCTCTGTGTTGTTCAGGCGGAAAACAGAGGATTGTTGCCCGTCTGAGACAATGATATGTGAGTCCTGACTAGAGGCAAAATATTATGCATAGTTCGTAAAAGCGCTCAAGAACGTGAGAACTCACAGATTCTTAAAGGTGGGTCGAATCGACCATAGCCCTGTCACATCATGAAATCCTTCGATAAGGGCCTGTTCATGGAAGTCTGCACCGTTCCGTATGACTCGCAAGCTCCCAGCATTCTTGCCGCCGGAACATGTCACTATATTAGACTATATATAAAATAGCATCAGTGAGGGTTTGTGTTAACAAACGAGACTCACATGTCCGCTCCCGTCTGTATCTGCCAGCACTGCATCCATAATAGGGGCAATGTTCTTCCACGTATCCATGACCTCTAAGAAATTGCCCTGGGACCGAACGACTCGGCCGATGTCCTTCCTTGAGTCGACACCGGCCTTCCCCTTGCCCTTATCGTTTGATATAAGAAAATCAGGAGAGACGGTTACAACGCTAGGGGCGATAAGTAAAGTGGGAAGTTTGAGTGCCGAAAATGGCGATGAGTGGACTCTAAGGAGTTGCGAGTCTCCAAAGTGAGAACCCAGATAGAATACTTGTGATGACAGGTACGTGAGCGTTGTCGGTGGAGAAACCTGTTGACATGACTTCGTTGTAATAATATCTGGAGTAAATGTAGAAGATACGCACTTGACCGAGTGGAAGAAGAATGAGCCCCTGATCCTGCAAACGGTCGAGCGAGAGCAAGGCCAACTGGCCATATGCGTCCCCAATGATGTAACTAGTGCCGGTCCCAGAGACAGGACACCATCTGAAAATGTTGATATGCGGTCAATATATTTCAAAAAGCAAACACAGGAACTCACGCTGTTACCTCACTCCATGGCCAATCGACATTGGCCTTAGCCTTCCGCTTCTTGGTCTCTCTGTCTTTCTCTTTCTCTTTGGCCAACAATGATAGCTTCTCGTCCTTGCTCTTCTTCTTACTTTCCAATCTCCTTTGCTTACCCTTGTATTTGTCCTGCCAGTCTTTGGACGCAAACGGAAATAATTGGATCTTCCGTCCCCCAACTACCAGCACACCCCCTGAGAACACGGCGTCATCATCGTCATCGAAGCTCACAGACTCTATGGAGGGAACGTTGATGAGGATGGGTGGACTGTCTGTGAAAGGATATGCTGCAGTCGGGAGAGGGGTAGGGGGGAGCAAGAGAGATGGAGAAGGGGATAACTCATATGCGCTAATATCTAAATCGCGCGAAAGAAGCTGCACTTGTTGGTTGTGATCCAGGTGCAATATTGCCAGAGCGTGTATACCGGAGCGGGACGATATGAAAGCAAGAGAGAGTACACTGAACTCTGGTACTCTACGTATGATTGAAATCGTCAAATGAGTTCATAAAGAATGATAATATGGACACGCACGCAACATCAAAGTCCACATCCATTCGATCGCCTTTGAAAACGATTGCCCTCAGCTTGCCTGCGTAACAACTGGCAATAGCAACTCGACCAGATGCATTCACAACCACGTCTTGCAGGAACTCAGCCGGGCGCGCATTTCGTTCATAGAGCTCGATGGTTTGCGATAACTCGAGCAGAAGCCCTCCTGTCTTCGAGTTTCTGCTGGTAAGTAGGACTACCTTTGGATCTGGATGGTCTGTTAGTAGTAAGAGGTTATCTCGAGAGTTCTAGAAACGACCGCGGTGTCAAAACATAACTTGCAACACTTAATATCGTTCCATACCGTGGATGCGACAGCCTTGAGAGCCGAGATACGGCCCCATATATCTACACCACATTCGTGTTTCAGACCCTCCGGCCGAGTAGAGAATATATCTATTCTGTTGATCTTTGCGACAACAAGATGCTCGAGAGATGTGTCAGGAGTGAGATGGCATTTCAGGGAACTGACTACCGAAGACGACGGATGAAATGTGGTGACGACCTTCATAGCAGTTGTGGAGGATATCGTCTGTGTCGAGGGCCACGATCATCTGGAACCATTACACGTTCCGATCATCTCGGCCCGGCCCCCGGCAGCCAACTCCAACCCGTCACAGGAAATGCTATGAATCGTCCTCAGCACTGATAATTTGCATGGTTCCATCTTCGTTCATGACCACATCCTCTCCTCCACCTCCCCGCTCCTCATCGGTGCTCACGTCCTTCGTCGTCAAATATTGGTCCAGTCTCCGAACCCGTTTGCCATCAATCTGGTTTTCCAGGGCCTTGGGCTTTCGTTGTGCGGGAGGATTTGTTGAATCCGGCCATGGAATTATCTCTTCACAGGCCAAGCCCATCAATGTCAAGTCAGGTCAATTCTTGCACGGACATCCTCACCCTCTAGGAACAGGTACTCGTCTACCCTCCGTACAACAGAAGCTTTTCGCGCGAAATGAGTGACGAGAAACCCGACCATGATCATTGACGCGTACCGATATCTCTCTGCTGTATGACCTTGCTTTTTCTATCCCGATCCAGTGATGTCTTCTGGCTCGCCTCTGCGAGTCTCTTGATGAACTCCTCTGCCGCCATTGAAATTAGGAATGCAGCTTCTTTCGCCACTATCGGAAGTTCCTATCACGATCAGCGCAGATGAGTAGACATGGTCTCGAGATCTGAATAATCAGACTACTTCACCTTGTCTGCCTTCATGATCCTCTGCACACGTGCTAATGGGAGCAAGGATTTTCCACCCTCTCTAACTTCCTGAGGACATGCTTTTGTCCTCTTCTTCTCCTGAGGCTGATTCTGCTCTGTGGGCGTGCTGTCTGTCGGCGCGTTCTCTGCAGGTTCAAGCGGCGGAGAAATCGTGGATTCTCCTTCCATTTCCATATTTCGACACCGTTGCGATTGTATAATAAGAGAGTGAAATTTTTAGAAGACAATTGAAGCTGGCGCGGCGTAGCTTGAGTCGGGGAAGTTGTATTGAGGAAATTCAGTCAGCGCTTCAGCCGACGCGACTGGACGCGTTGGTGGCGCAGGAAATTGACGCGTGGCGCGTTCGATTGAATTCTCCTTCAGATCGTCATTTCCTCCTCAGCATCCACTTACCTACGTATATCATGGTCTCTTCTCACCTTGTAGAAGCGCTCTCCTCACCTACACATGCTTTACTTGAACTCTATAAAACTCAGGGTTGCAGCGGCCAATCCTCAAACATTGACTTTCCAACCGTCGTGACCAAACATTTCTCAGATGTCTTCAAATTCGACGATGCGTTCCGCGAAGTAGTAATTATAGTAACACTCTATCTCAATTCACTGACAGATCTATATAGATTCCTCCACTTGATGTGCAACATCCCCCCGAGAGCCACCGCGACCGTTCTCTCATCCGATTTCGAGCGATGGTCCAAGACACTTCTCCCTCCCCTGAGATGTATCTATCAAAATCAACTTCTGGAAAGTGCGGAGGATGGGGCATTACTCAAACAGAAGGTGATGATGAAGTCCAGATTGACCACTCGAATTTAAGAGACTGTTCGGTCGTCTGGGCTGTGAGCGTTCCTGGAGAGAGCCAATGGGTTCGGGATAGTGTAGATGGAAGCATACGAACGCAAACTGAAGGTCTGCTCGACCACCTTTGACTATCCCCTGCCTTCTGAGATCTCGACTTTCCAGATACAATTATTCATATACCTCAGCGGCCGCATAAGTACCCTCCCATCCAAGAATCGCATATTGGTGTCCAGATTAAGGTATCCACAACCCAAATCACCAGCTCCTCTTTCACATAACCATCCTCCCAATGTTCCAGATATATGAAAATTTCGGAAATAATCCGCCGAAAATGAACGATGTTCTCGACTTTGTTGGCATCCTCACTCATGAGCCGTAATGCTAGCCCTTGCTACCTTTCTTATTATGTGCTCATCAAAATACAGGTTGCATGCCGAAACTGACGTCATTCTCAACGTACCCACGTTGCATGTTTTATTCACTAGACCACAGAAGCTGGATGTCCTCCCTACACCCGGATTCCACACGACTGCGACGGAAGCACTACAGAAAGAGCTCGTCTCATGGATTGCGGAGGAAGCTCTTGGAGGTGATCAAGATGCTGCCGAGTGGGTCTTGCTCGCCTCCATTGCTCGTGTGTTCGTCTTACTTGTTTCATCTATCACTGGCTGTTCTCGGCTTGATGCAATGTCTTTTGGTTGGTAGACAATCTCGTATCCGCTCCCTGAACCCGCCTTCTCTAGCTCTATCACACTTCCCACCGCCCTCATCCCCTTCACTTGAGCCCCCGCCTCCCACGATCTCCCATGTCCTTTCCCTTCTCCTTCCGACTTTCGTGACCCTCCCACTCTCCTTGGAGCTTCTCAACACTACCCCTTTTGTTCCAGAAAGTTCAGAAGAAGACCTCTCTTCTGGGGTTCTCCAACTTTCCAGCGGCACAACGCTCTTGATAACTGAGACCAATGTGCGAGAGGGCCAACTCGTCGAGAAAGGTGCGTTCCAACCATACTATTTCTCCACAAATGAGCGACATCGTCTTCGCAGGAGTTATGAACGTCATGGCTATCCAAGATGTTATGGAGTCCCAGACCCTCTCCTACAAATTTCCCTTCAGTCAATTTTCCTTCCCGACTGACATTCAATTCATTGTGCTCAGCGAAGGGAAGAAGAGTGTATTTTTGAAGGTTCATTCAATTTCTCTATTCCCTTTTCCTATCTGAGAAATCGGTGCAGACGGACGTGACGGTCCCTCTGAGGCCTTCTGGCTCTTCAAACCTCTATAAGCCCAATTCCCAGGTCGTCTTACCCTCCTTGGAAAAGTTGGCTTCGTTCCGACGCCTCATCCTTGGCGCGAGGTTCGGCAAAATTGAAGTTGGGCAACAAACGTCCGAGGTGCGAACAAAGCATTTAGGCATTCCAGCTCATCCTCATTCATAAACATAGCATATTCAACAAGACTTCGTTGAAGAGAGGAAGTCTGACAAATCGATATCATCCGACCATTTGAAGTTGAGCATCACAACGACCAGGTAAGTCACTCTCAGTTTTTTTGAGACGTTGGTCAATTCACCTGCGTCGGATTAACAGGTTATTGGGACTAACATTACTCGAGAAGGAGCTCACTATTGAGACATGGAAACGTTCAAAAGCTCTTGAAGCAAGGCGCAAGGCGCGATTAGATTAGCACGCACATGTGCATCAGCCGACTCGACATGTATCGTTGAGCATTTTAATTGCCTCATGTATTTCCTATCACAACTTCAAATATTTGGCATTGTGTTTATCTATCAGAATCCTTGTTATGGTCGCCCTAGCTTATTACGGCTTGCCTGAAGCCAATCCTCTCCAAGCTCTTGAACCACGTCATGCAGCACTTGTTTCACCGTCGACAACGCCTTTCCACTACCTTCTAGATAATATTTGATCTGGGTGTATCCGCGTAGTCGTGAGCATAGGATCCTGTGAACAGAATGGAGTCGGCAGTCGACGTACCTTGGGTTCCGTGCCGCTGGTCCTTTTGGATGTGTCAATACTTGTTGATATAGGCGTGAGGCAATGCATCTTACCTTGTCGTCAACACAATTTTAACGCCCTCCCGAGATTGTGCCCTGAATTGAATCATGTGCCCAGACGACAGTGGAAGCTTGGGCTTGTATTCCGGTGGGTTGGAACTATCGTAGCCGGTAGTCAAGTCACAGACACCAGTGATGCTAAGCCCGGCGATGGTCTGAGGATAGGCTGGATGGTTTTGTGCGGCCTGAAAGTCTCGATGGGATAAAATTACGGCTAGCAGTCGTGACTCTGGACTCACTTTTCCGTCATAGTTGCGAATGCGAGTGAAAATACGATCGATGATATGGGCATCATCGCAGATGAAGTAACTGTTGCTTGTCTGAGGACGAGTCAAATTTAAAATCTGAGATGATAGAAACTGGTCCATACTACAAAATAGCCGTATCTTATCATCCAGGTTAACCACACAGAAAATAGAGCTTATTCGCACAACTCCCACCTGTCATAAAGCTCCTGGAGATATTCAGATGCTGTTTTCCCCTGTCGATGCAGCGAGGCTACAAGTTCTGCAAAAACGGCCTGTTCACGAGAATTCATATCCAGGATTAGAACGCATAGACAATGTAGACTGACTGTTGCTGCAACCCCGTCTTTATCTCGGACCTCACAGCCAAACATATATCCAATGGCTTCCTCGTAACCAAACGGCACCTCAAAGCCGTCTTCAACCAAGCCCAATGCAGTGTTTCCAATATACTTGAATCCTACATCATCATTTAGATCAGTTAATTGTTTCTAGCGTTCATAAGACGCAATTTCTCGCCCACCGGTCAAGCACTCCACAAATCTGAATCCTTCAATGTGTGCCATAGTCTCTATCATCTTAGAGCTTACTGTGGACGCAACCATAGCGAGCTGTTCTGTGTCGAATACGTCAATTATGACGGCAACTCAATCTTTTGGATGACTTACCTATAGGCTTCCCGGAAGCCTTGTACAACTCCAGTACTCGCCCAGCAAACAAGGTCCCTAATTGATCGCCCGTGAATATAGTCCAATTCCCATCCGACCTTTCAAGCACCACGGAAAATTCAGTCGCTTGTAAGCACAATGACGTTCAATTGAACCAACCTCTTCTCAGACGCGGAGAATCTGTCAGAATCCGGGTCCTGCGCTAAAAAATACGCTGCCCCCACTCTGTCTGCTGTTTGGATTGCAAGGTCCTATGGCAATAATGACGAAAGATGACCACACAACACATCAAGAACATACCATTGCGCCTTGGATATGAACAGGGCATTCTGAGCAACCGGTATGTGTCGACTCACTACTGCATGTAACACACCTTTTTCCTCCGGATTTGGAAACTTCACTGTGGGGAATTCTGGATCAGGAACCTGCTGCTCCCTTACTGGAATGAAAGGAGGGAGCCCAAAAATCTCAAAAGCCTTGGCCACGAATGGGTGGCTGACGCCGTGCATAGAAGTGTTGACGAATCTGACATTGGTCAGAGAATTGAGAGGGCTGTGGTTGTTTAATATCGAGACATATAGACATGATTTATACCCACTCACGCAGAAACACACAGTTTGCCTATGCTAGCAAAATAGTCTTGTGCCAAACTATCAGTCGGATCTTGATAAAGTGGGGAAGACGTGATATCGTTCATGTCCCAGCTCTTCGGTTCAAGCTTGTCTTTGATAGAGTCAGCGATCCCTTTATCGTGCGGCCCGATTATCTGAGTGTTCAGACAGGTCAGAAAGGTACGTTGACTTGTAGACCCATATGAGTCTCACCTGTACCGCATTTTCCCAGTAGACCTACAGGAATAAGTGATTCAATACGTCTTCTCTGTACCGCTTATTCAATAATGAACACTAGCACAAAAACGCACTTTATACCCGTTGTCGTCCTGCAAATCAATTCAAATGAATTTTACCCATACTGTAGAGCGATCCTTCACTCACCTTTGGATTATGGCTGGCTATCAAAATTGAGTTCAATAAGTAGATTTGCACATGAGCGACGATATCACCTGTGATCATCACGCCACATGCCGCGTGTAGCCTTTTGACGCCAAAGGGAACCCTAAGAGACATCAGGCATCTAAGTGTAAGCAGGCCATTTGATGAGCACGACCACTCGCACATGGGTGTATGAACTAGGCCCCGAAGCAGGTAAACTTTGACACCTTGTGCAATGAACGCCAAACCAGTCAACCTCGCCCATCGAGCTGAGTGATATCGATGGTCATGCCCAATGACCACACCGCGCTCCATCGCATTGTCTACATGCTTCAAAACATACGCGCAGAGACCCTACAAAGTACATTGAGTCAGATTTCTGCCATTTAAGAGCTATCGATCGTCTGCAGACCTGAGAAGATTGTATTACTATGAGATCATTCATACGAGCCCAGCCAGCTTCCATGCGGCCTCTAAGACCTGCCAGAGAAGTTGGGAGATAACATCCGGATGCATGAAAACGGTATACTCACCTGCCGTCCCAAATTCAATTCGATTCCTATTTTGAAGGAGATTCAACTCTTTGTTGAAAAAATGAGAATTCAGCGCTATGTTACCTCATCCTTTTCTCCAGCTCCCCAGTATTTCCTTTGTTTCGGAGTTGTTCAATCTCGTTTCTAGTGTCAGCATTCTAGATGCGAAGGGGGTGAGTATTTCGGCACCATGATCAGTGTCAGGGTTTAGGGAAAGGACAGTTATGTCTTACTTGATCCAGCCGAAGCCATTCATCGACCAGGATATCGAGTGAGGTGGACATGCTTGAGTACTGGGCCAAGTGCTTGTTGCGACAGTGATCATAGTTCCTGATAAGTCGTGCATGTCCCAATGACCAATCCCGATAGCTTTGCAACCCCGCGACCGAATCTGAATGTGTATTCCGCGAATAATTTACTTCGCCTCATAGGGCCCGCTTATCAGTATGAAAAGTACAAGATCCAGCTCGTTAATGATACTTAAACAGAGACATGCAATCAATGCAAGCAGATGCGGCTGGGGGAAGGCGGAACAGTATCTAGACACTCATACTTTGTCTCAACTTGAGCAAAGTTGAACCTCATCTAGCACAGAGAACAGGATGCAGACACGAAGTGAATGACTGTGTCGAACGGACGACCGGGCCATGTATGACCACGCCTCACAATCGTGCGGTGATCTTTTGGACCAACTCTCTAGCATCGTCGTCGTCCAACTCCTCACGAGCTTCAAATTCCATTCGATGCATTTCCTTATGCGTCGGAGGGTGCCTCTTTGAGACTATATTCTTGCTTTTGATGCCAGATGTCGCAGCTGGACCAAAATTCGGTGCCGGAATAACATGGTAATGAACCTAGACAAAAGCGATCAGTCGCGTTTGCATTCCACAAGCTGACCAAGCGAGACTTACATGCGGGACAGCCTGCGCATACTCCTGATTGCAGACAACATTCAAAGCTGTGTTATGCAGAGCTATAGCGTTGCATTCGCATTAGAATATATAACGCGAATTATGATTAAACAGTAAACCTTCTGTCAATGCACGCGAGACATGTGCTACTGCTTCACCTAAGGCACCAGCAAAATCGGAGGGAAGTTCAGATATCCGTGCACAATGAGTCTTCGGTACAATGAGGGTATGACCAGGGCGGAGAGGCAGGATATCTATGACACGGATGAACTTGAAGCCAATGAATGAAAAGGAACGAATTTCAGACCCAGGAATGCTATGACTTTATCTGTTTCGTATAAACGGTGAGCTTCCGCATCCTGCCGTATTATTCGACAGAAGATGCAATCCGGGCTGTCCGTCCAAGATGGTCCTACTTCACGATTGACATGATCCCCGATGAGAAAAGAAGTCATATCTTCGGTCTTGTTGCGTAGGAATCAGATGGCTAGTTCATCCGTTGACGTTGACGAATTAAGTTTGGATTTAGAGAGGATGCAATGTTCACCCCGCACAAAATTGTACTCACAATGCACATAGGGGTTGAAATCGGGAGGATGCTGCAGGAGGCAGTAACACTCTCGGGTAGAAAGGCATGTTGGCGGGCCGTCGGGTCCGGCCTACCTTTGATTTTCTCCTACCTGAACCTGGCACAAGTTGAAGAAAAGCGCTCAGGTTTGCGTCATCTATACAATGTCTCGAGGCAACCGAGTTGTATCGTCAGGAAACATGTCTACTTCGATGCGAGACAATTACAATCAACACGGTGTTGGCGAGGTATTGACAGCAGAATTCACTGTAATGTCTATGGTATTCCTAACATGATCTCGAACAGTACTATAGAAAGGTGGGCGTCACGTACAGAAATCCACACTACCCGGGGGTACGCCGGTGTCTCTTTGCATGGTTCACGAGGTAACCTTACATTGCCCTGAAGTCGCAATTTCGATTGACCCAGTGAAGTTGGTGGCAACAGGAGCACGCCAATATCGATGCCAGAGGACCAACAATATTTGACATGGCATGTGGTGTGCACTCATCAAGTCACTCTTTGTCAATGTTCACGCTGACCTAGCTCTCTAGGAAGGTGAACCCCAACTTTTCTGCTGCGGGCGGGACGTTTACATTCCCTCCTCGCTTAAAGTGGAGAAGTAATCATCGCCCTCCAAGAATGGTGGTTGAGCGGGCTATCTACAAACAACCAACCCACCCCAACCGAAATCACACAAATGTCTATTCCCTTGCCACGTTCCAAATCACATATACTCCTCCCACCGCTCGATTCGCATACTCCAAGGCCATTGGTTATGGCTGCTGATCCTGTGAGATATTCGCTATTATCGTACCGCTGAGGCTCTTTGACCTGGCTGTACACAGTATACGTCGGAAGCATTCAAGGCGCGCACATCCTTACCTTGTGCTGCGCTCTCCTTTTCCGATATTGCACAAGGCATTATGCCTGCCTCGACATCACGCCTGCCACTATCTGCGCCTGCTCAGGCTGCGACCGCCAAAAGCAAAGATGCAGTTTCGCCCCGAGAGATTATCCCCAATCTGGTCGAAATGGTCATATGCTCCTTCGCATTGCACCTGATCGAAACTCCTTCTGAGCTCTTCGCATTGCTGTGGGAGCTGAGCACAAAATGTCGTTGGCTAGTCATTCTAGCGCCGCACAAAAAACCACAGGTAGCATTGTCACTATGAGCACTTAGACGATGGCTGGCTGATGTGCTTGTCCTACACAGATCAAGGACGGCTGGGGATGGTCAAAATGGGATACAGAAAAATGGTCTAACTGTAGCATGGCTGAAGTTCAAGGAGAGTTCTTGTTTGATAGGTACATCTGCTCTTCTGTGCCTCAAGTCAAACCATAGCTGACACCGCCATCAGAGTGCATTGTCGTGTATATCGCAGTCTGAATGTTCGTTGATTTTAATATCGACGTCATCTCTCAGTTGGTACCAACCCAAGCTTAGAATTCTGGTTGATATATGCAAAGTGATCTGAAAATTAGATGTCATCTTGGTTAACTGCCAAACCGTCCGCGTGCAAGCCACCCTAGTGCGCCTGCAACGAAAGCACCGGAGGCCAGTACAGCAGCTACGTCCCGTTGCTTCGACACAGAGACGAGCCGCTCTATAGCTAGGCCGGCCTTTTCATCGACCGTTTCTGGTGGTTCGTCCACCACGACTTGTTCAGTGTGGCTCGGACTTCTTGTGACCTCCGCAGCCAACACGAGGCTCTCGAGCATCCTGTCCCGCGCCTCCAACCTTCCCTCCAAGGCGTTTATGCTTTCCCTCACCAATTCCCCATTCGCTCTCTCCAGTTCCTCCACCTTCCGCTCGAATGTCTGGGCCAAGCGCTTTCTTTTCCATGGCTCGACCAACACGATCGCAAGCACGAACACGAACACGTTGACGCCGAGCACCGCGAGCTGCCCATACGAGGATACGCTGCGGATCTTGTCCGACCAGACCTGCTCCTCGTGGTACCGCGCGAGGATCGCGCGCATGAGCTCGCTGAACTCCCGCTCCACCTCGTCTTCGGTCGCGCCCACCCCCGCTTTCGCGCGCGCTTCCTCCTGCTCATACAAGTGGTCCTGGCGCACGAGGACCGTGAAGCGCCCGACATCTGCGTCGTTCCACATTGACTTGCGCTGGAGCAGGTCGTTGACCTCTCGTTGTGAGTTGGAACGCTGTTGCATGGCCTCCTCATACGCCGTCTTGGCATCCCGTGCAGCCGTGCGTGCCGCGGCGATGCGCGTCTCTATGCATGTCAGTCACTCAGCTCGACCCATTGCAGAAACACAGAAGGAAAGGAAAATATTGAAAGAGACGAGAAAGCACACAAAGCGAACATGAAAACAACCGTGAAAACATACCTTGATCGACTACACGTCGTTTGAGCGCCTCGATCTCCTCGTACCCTGTCACCTTGTTGATTCGTCCACCGAGCTGGGAGAACGACGTTCCAAGCGATGCGACGAGTTCGTCGGTGCGCTGTCGCACGATGATGGCATTGCGCTCCGTCCAATAGCGGAGTTGTTCTCGAGCGTGAGCGACGCGGTCTTCAGGACTGGTGTGGTCGGCTGGCGGGGAACCGGGGTCTGGCGGAGGTGGTCGTGGCGAGGCATCGGTGTCTGCAACAGTAGACTGGGGCGAGGAAGGTTCAGACGTCGATACATCCTGCCTAGCGGCCCCGGATAGGGTCGGATCACCAGTGGACGAGGGATGCGCCGTGGAATACCATGACTTTCCAGATGTCGATGCGGCGGAAATACGGAAGACAGATGGTCTTGAGATGACCGCTCTTAGCATTTGGATACTCTGGAATGAACGTGGTCTCCGTGGCTGACCTTACAGCAGATGGTCGCTCCGTGGGTCGGTGGTGGACGTAGAGACAGAGAGTAAAAATCGAAACCGACTTTGTCCGAACAAGCACTCATGATCTTCAAGACATAATTCCGATAAATTATACAATTCTTAACTATTGCACATCTCCATGGCCGAGGAATCTAATCCAAACCTATATACAACGTCCCCCGCCCCCTTGGATAACCCAATAAGTAGTCGATCCAGTAACCAGCCTAATCAGTCGGCAGGCGCGCCCACAACGCTTCTACACACATAACGAGAAAACAGCCGAAGAAATGAAGATGGTAAAGTGGTAGGCTAGCAGTCGTAATGCGATAATTCACAGATGTATGGAGGATGATAGCGAACAGCGACCGAGTGAATGCACAAAAACAAAACAAAAATCCGAGCTCAAACCAAGCCCGGCGCCCGAACCAGAGGAGGCATCTGTCCCTCAGCTCCACACATCCAGCATCAACCGCGACCGCTCCTTGAGCAACTTAACCTCCGCAGCGCCCTCGACCTCCGCACTGCCGCCCTTCGCCTCACCAAGGATCCGCGCCAGCGCCTCCTCGACGGCTTTGCTCATGCTCTTCGCGTCGCCACAGATGTACACGTAGCCCTTGCCGTTAAGAATGGCGTCGGCGATTTGTGCGCGCTCCTGCCAGACCAGGTCCTGTACGTAGATCTTGCTGCCGTCGGGCTTGTATGGTGGCTCGCGGGAAAAGGCGCAGTGCAGCTCGAACTTGCCACGCAGCTCCTTTGTGTATTCTGCCCACTCTTCTTTGTACAGGAAGTCCTCAGTCGAGCGACGGCAACCGTAGAAAAGCGTGATGCGACCCCAATCGTTAAGTGCGTCAGGACCGTTCTTCTCGATCGTACGACGGGCGAGGGCCACACGCTCCTGAACGAAACCGCGGAAAGGTGCAACACCCTAAAGTTCCCAAGACCAATGATCAGAACATCACCAATGGCTCGCCATAATCAATCTGAAGTACTCACAGTGCCAGGACCAATCATGATGATAGGGCTCTTCGGGTTCGTGGGAAGCCTGAAAGTCGAGCGACGGACGTGGATCGGAGCCTTGTAAATACCGTTGTCGAGATGAGCGCCGCGAGGTCCTTCAATGGCGTACGAGGGCACGGCGACTGAAGCAGGCTTGCCCGAGGGGTCGCTCAGCAGAGGAGCTGACTCCCCGTTAGCCGCAAACTTGAGGTTGAGTAAGTAGTTGGAACCGACACCGTGAACCCACTTCTGCGGTACGCGTTCACCTGCAGACTGATATTTGAGAACGACGCAAGTGACGTGGATGGTGGTCGGGTGCAGTTTAGGGCTGGAGGAGATGGAGTAGTACCGAGGCTGCAGGCGAGAAATCGACGATACGATAATATCGAAGGGAATGTTCCAAACAGTCGTGTTGTCGGGAGTGGGGACGGCCGTGAGATCGTTACCGGCGGCGAGCTGGAGAAGTTCGCCAAGCTTGAGACAACCATCGTTGACTACTGAAGCGTACTCGTCCTTGTGCTGGTTAAGATTCTTCAAAAATGCCTCGGCCTCCGGGGTCGGCGCATACTTGGAAAGGGCGCCGAGAATTTGACGGCCAGCAACAGCGGAGATATCGAGGTAGTGGCGGAAGACGGTGCCGTAGGTAGTAGGGACGGGGAAAGGAACCTTGGCGAGAGCAGGGTCCAAGGACTCGATACCAATGACGGTATCACGCTTCTCGTAGAGTCCAAGAGCACAGAGTAAACGGTCAACCTCCACATCAGCATTAGACGGCCAGACCCCAACGTGGTCACCATGCTGGTATGTGATGCCAGAGCCTTCAATGTTGAGCTCAATGTGCACGCAGTTGCGGTCGTCCACGATCTGGAATAACTCGCGAGATACAGCGATTGGAGACGGGTAAGGGTTCTTGGCATCGTGAATACCTTTCGACCTGGTCAAAGCACGTGCAGACAACTCGCCTAGGATATATTTAAGCTTTGGCACGGCAGCAATGGTGAATGATGATCACTTACCGCGGTAGACCTTCTCCGGAGGGTGGGATTCGAGTTCGTTTACGGCGAAATCAGCCGTGTCGCTGCCCTGGCCTTCCTCGACACCCATAACGCGAGCAAACTCTTCCCACATGCCATCCTTCCATTCCAGGTAGTCCTCCTCCATGCTCTTATCGTCATCGCCCTCTCCGCGTTCGCCGATACGAGTAGCGCCCATTTTCGAAAGGTGCTGATCGACCTGCTTGGCGATGACATTGTAATGCTCGTATGTCCTGTTACCGAGACCGAAGACAACGTATTTGAGACCGTCAAGTTTATGTTCGCCATTGGAGAATTCGAAGGAGTCGTCAGCTAGGTTCTGCATGAGCTGAACGGCATTATCAGTGGGTTCTCCTTCTCCGTAGGTAGCCATAACGAAGATGGCAGCGCAGTCTTCCGGAAGCGTGTCAAGGTTTTCAAAGTCATACTCCTCGGGGTCGCAAACGAGGGAGGTGAGACCAAACTTGGATTTGGCCTCTTTGGCGATGCGGATAGCGTATTCCTCAGCCGTGCCGGTTTGCGAACCGTAGAAGATGACGAGGCGCTTTTTCTGTACGTAACGAAAGTCAGCCACGGACATACGACAGGGACTCTGGAAGCAAGGACATACGCCAGCCTTCAACTTTGCAACAAAGTCTCGGGGATTTCCACCGCCATTGGAATCCTTAGAAGGGATGGCGACCGCTTTCGACTTTGATGATGGTGCGAAGAGCTGATCGCGGAAGAGATAGATGGCGGCCAAGACGACGCCGACCGCGAGGACGGCGACGTCTGATGAGGAGGAGATAGCCATGGGGGGAGGGGCGACGACGACGAAGGTCGGTCGACGGAGGGAGGAAGGAGGAGAGGATGTACGGAAAGACCGAGGGAGATGATCGTGCGATGTATATATATTCCTCCTCATCGGACTCCGGCGGTCCCCGTCCCGCTTATTATGTCAGCACACATCGCGCGCTGCTTTGTCATCTCCGGTGTCTACTTCGCCCACTCTCTTCTCTTCGCTGCCGACTCGACTCAACCCCGGGTTTTGCTTCGTCTGCGTCAGCTTGCGTCTGTGCTCTCTTTGAGTCTCTTTGAGACCTCTCTACAGCTGCTGCATCGCCTGCAGCTCATAAGCCGTCCATCGCATGAAGACGCTCCGCGTACATAGTTCCACGCATATATGATATGATGTACATCATTCTCCACCATCTGAAGGGGTAACAGACGCCACATTCAACATTGCAGTGATGCTCATTTCGTTCGGCTGAGCGCTAAGCCCCCGTGCATACCCAGACACCTTCCTCTACTGTCAGAACCGCATCCGAAAAACGAGACAGCGGAAGTAAACCGACCCAATTCCAAACGGTCGGCCTATAGCACCATCTTATCTGATAAACACCCGCGTCCCTTGACGAGACACATTCGTACGGATTTACAGTCTCACAGCGACTCTTACTAGTGACGAAAGACCGCCCTCACAATCTTCCTCGGATGTCGGATCGTCTTACAACTCAATACAACTTTGCTCTCCCTAATCTCCGAAGCAGCCATTCATTCGCCGATGGCTTTCGGCCTCCAGGCGTCGGTTCCGATGAGTAGGTAAAAGCACTGACGACTATGCTCTTCCCTCCGGCCCACCCACTCGCATTCGCTCTCGCCCTCCCCACATCTCGTGGCTCCCAGGACTCAGCGCAACCCGACGCGCTTCCTTGGCCAGCGCGCTATCTGCACCCAGCTCGTACGTGCTCCATCGCTCGGCCAGCCGAGCCCATCTCACGACTGCCTCTGCACTACTCATTACGAGGTCCCACGTTCGTACAAGTAGGTCGTCGATCCCCGCACCGAGCGTCGCAGAGTAGCGATCAGGGCGACACACCAACAGCGTCCCCAAACACAATCGATACATGGAACGTTTTGATGCATGATGCGGAATGAGCGGAGCAAATATACACCGGGCGCACAACGATAGCGCCCCGTATAAAAAGCATCGCCAACCCACAAAAGCAGAAAATTTTCACGAAACCGTCAGCGAACCCGAAAGTAGCGCCGCAGGGTCATCTGCGGCGGTAGATGGGCGTTATCAAGGGCAGGACTCACTCTGAATGTGCTGCCGCAACCAGCATGGCGTCCGCCGCGAGCCGCCCGCGCTCGCTGTGATACCCTTCCTCCTCGCCAACGTCCCATATACGCCGCACGAGCCCGATAGCCTCCCACCCATCGATGGCGCCGTTTCCCCACTCCGCAAGGCGCGCGTAGAGGGCAGCCATTGCCCCAAGACGCCTGTCCGAGGCCCACGAACCCGCTTCGGACTGCGCACAGCATGCGCATACGCAATAGAAATCATAATTCTGCTGCAAAAACTCTCTACTCCCCCCGTCCGCTGTTAGCGCGTGCACGCAGAGTCCTCCTATATACCAGTGATTACGCACCTCCTCTCAGCTCTCGGCCTCTTCGTGTTCGTATACGTGGTCAACAGCTCCTACGACGCGCCAGCGCAGCATTCATGTCATCTGTTCTTGATCATAAGCGGCGTCCCACTCACCTCACTCTGTTTGATATCCTTCAGCGCGTAGACAACCAAGACACCCTCGTCGTCGCGCCACGAGTAGATGGAATTGAACGCGTGCGAGCACGCGTGGTTCAGCCGCGCCATACGAGGGAAGAGCCCCACGCCCTGGCCAGCTGCGACGGCATTCGTTTGGAATATAGCGAGCGGGAGTTGTTTGGCGTGTTCCTCTGGCGAGAGATTTTGGGGGAGGTTCACGTATGAGAGGTCGTAGAATGACTGGGACTGCGTGGGCGAGAGCGCCCGAACGCGGCTCAGGATGAAGTCTGTTGGGGAACCAGTGACTGTGTTGTGTGTTGTGGACGTCAGTCTGCGGCAATCCCTAGCTCATGAACCATAAGTGGAAATACACAGACTTCTGTCAGGGACTAAGAACAATGGCTGCTCGCGAATCAAGAGCTCTCCCCGCTGGGGTCAACACCATGTGAGCACATGAACATGGATGATCGAATGTCGAGGAACGCACACTCCCACCTTTATATCTCTGGACGCGATTGCCCCTTTGCCTCTACCTGGGAGGTCAAGTACAACAAACGCAGGTTCATCATCGACGCCAGCAAGCAAAGGACTCGATCTCCCGTCGAACCGAACAAGGACCGCGTCCTTCCAGGCAGCCAGCGCGGGTCCATACTGAGCGCTGACGTACCACAAGAGAAAGGAGGCGGTAGCAAACAGCAAACCTCTACGGATCTGTACGCGGGCATAGTAGACATGTGAGAGCCTCGTCGCAGTGGGCCGGATAGATACGCAGACAGACCGTTCCTTACAGTGAGCGGAGACGTACTTTGATCAAGAGGCCCGTCGAGTGCCCGGTTTGCTCGGATCGAGTGGTTTTACCCTCGTTGGTCTCCTCGTCCATGCCCTCCTTTGCGACGGTGGGCGCATTTCGCCGTCGAGTCGACATCACGGTTGGAGGAAGTGTTTGGTGTATGATCCTCCTTCGGAGTCTCCCGATCAGTGATCCACACTACTAAGTATGGGGGCCAAGACTATGGAAATCATTGCCGACGTTCACTTAATACCTCCAGCAGCCTACGGCTATCGATACCAACATCGATTGAACCTCGTGAATTCAATATACACTCGGCATCACTAGTCTCCGTGCAAGTTCAGCGCCATGACAAGCATTTGCAATTCGGTCAACAATCTCAAGCATATGTTCCACACACAGATAACATTCAATGTATCGTAAGATTGACAGTACGATTATTAAGAATGGTCTGTGGGGAAGGTCGGTATAGGGTGGATGTACGCAGCAAGGACGACGAAGACGACATGATTGACGGGATGGATGTCCTCTTGGAAACATACACTCGCTCCACAACTCCCATCGCGCGACGATGACCTGGGGTAATTGATTTTCAATTTGCTGCACCCTCGCAAACTACATAACTAGATCATGTGCAACCGAAAGAGAGAGTCAGAGAGGTCGACAGTGCACGAGAAGCGCCGAGTGCACAAACAAAAATGAACGTACATCGTATATGTACGACAGTGTCGTGAGCGATTCGGCAGCTGATAGGCCTCCGATCCGGGCTAAAATTTGGGCAAACAGTTGGGAAGGCAAGGTGGAAAGGGTGGCTGAGCACAAACCAAAGAGGTGACTGAGGTACACTGGTCAACATGAGCTGAGGGATCAGTGCAACATCGAGATCTCGATGTCCCCCAATGCAAAGACGCGGGGCCTATATGGTTCGGAGCGGCTCATAAAAGCTGGGGTATATAGAAGGATGAATTCAATAGAGTGACGATAAAATCATCCAGCGAGGAGTCTCGACAAGACAGCCCGAAGAGATTTTGGAGCTGCACGAGGAGCTTAAGTAGGGTTTCTGTGGGCAATCGCCGTAGAACGCCCACGCTCTGGCGGCAGTCCGGAAGGAGGATCGAAGGCGAAATGAAATTTTATATCTCAAGAAAATGCTTCAGCCTGGCCTGCGCCCATTAGTGGAGTGGGGTGCCGAGGGAGCTGCACTGCACTCTGTGGCTTGCCCGGTCATCGGACTCCTGGACGACCCCATCGTTTCGTTAACAGATGAACCGCAAGTGACGGTACGACCAATCGATCTCACCGGCACGCTCGCTCGGGGCTAGTGTCATCCACTATATGCCTTCGTCTCCTACAAAACGTCTTTACAGACGATTTAACAGACCATGTGAACCACTCACCTCGCCCGTCTTTTTGCTCTCTAACGTTTACACGACTAGGATGCCCTCACTCACGGCAGTTTAACGCGTACGAGCACGCATGAGCCGGTCGCGTCAGGCAGGCACACCGTGACCAGCTGCAATAGCATTTGCTTTGAACCAAGCTCGGAGAGCTGCGCCAAGGTTTCTCCCATCAGAGTTTTTGCAGTGTTTTACGCACGAGAGGTCGTCGAACGACTACCTACATGCGGCTGAGGACGATGTATGCTGGAAAACCTGTAGATGCACCCTCCCCAACGGTCTGCATCTTTCCAATTCGTAAATAGGACATTGGAGGGTCTGTATCAAACTATAAGCCTCGCCTGCTCGTGGATCAAGAGCTCGCACCGCTGGGGTCAATTTCATCATGTCAACATATGAACATAAATTATCAAGAGGAACTGACACTCCGTCGTATTTCCCCATTTCCTTCCTTGAGTCCCTCTCTCTTATTTTGCCCTGTATGGGGTTCACTACTCCTTTTCTGTGCGCGAGATGTTGGACGATAAAGGGGGAACCTGCCTTTTGACGATTTTGTCATGGTCTTCGCCTGTGGTTTTCCCCAACTTTCTATCCCTGGACAGAGACGCCCCTTTGCTCCTTCCTAACCGGTCGATCTTAACGAACACAAGGCCGGTTTTGACGCGAGCTCTACCCGAGTGTCCATCGAACCGAACCAGGGGTCTTCCTGGCAGCCAGCTCGCATCCATGCGGGCATACGACAGGGTGGACAAGATGTTAACAGACAAAAAACCAGCGCTCTTGGGTGTAGAATTGAGAGCGTAGGCACCCTTGCACGCCCTTTCGATTGTACTGTAGTTTGTTGGCCGTCATGTCGTCGGTTAAGAGGACGAGTTGGATTTCGGAATTTCCCGATGAGTGGGATTCGGTAGGGTCTGGTAGTGTAGGGTCTAGTCCAACCAACGGGGACTCTCACTATCAATTATTATTAGTTTCTAATGTTGACCGTAACATAGAAATAGCCATTCTGTTACAAGTCAATGCCAAATCGACATCATGAATCTGATATATGTTCGACACTCATCATTGACCTCAGAAGATCAGTGATCACATACGCCTCGTCGACAAAGCGAGGCTTTGCTATCTAGTCATAAACTTTGAAATATGTTCCACCGACAATTGACATTCAATGTATCGTAAGACTGACAGTACAACAAAGAACGAATCATGGGGAAGGGGATGGACGGGTGTGCGCGGCAAGGGCGCCGGTATTGGCATTGGGACACCACAATCCCACTGTGCGAGAATGACCTGGGGTATTTGATTTACCGGGCGCTGCAACCTCACAGGATCACAATCTGGATGTAAGGAGAGCAAGGAGGGTCAGATAGATACTAAGAGAATAAGGATTAACGTACCTTGAGATCGGTATGATATCAACAATGGGACGAGTGAGGTCAAACAGCCGTCGGACCTCCAACCGTCGCTCTGGAAGATTAGCGACAGATCAGTACAAGGAGGAAAATAGATGGTACAGTGCTTACCCATCAGGCGATTGATAAACAATCGTCTCCAAAGTCGCTCGGAGGTCCAAATATATACCTGATTTACTGACACCGTGTCGACGATTGCGAACTCGCGATCGGAGACGGGAATAGAAGGACGGTTTCGTTGAAACCGCCCAGCAAGCAGTCGCACATTGCGACAAGCTGGGAGACCGGAAGGCGCTTATAGGGCCTCGTCGGCAAACGCCGTCAAGCGTCCAGACAGATCTCTGAGCGATGCTCATGATGCATTAGGCTGCGTGAGGCTGCATGAGGCCTTCAGGCTCCTTCAGGACACGGGGCGGATTCATTGATTATCGCAAAGCGCTCATTTGGCATACGCTGAAAGCTTGCATAGATAGCTGAATTGAAATCTATGGACGACCGCCCACACATAACCCTGACTTATTGCATCATGTAGAGTTGCGGTAGATGTGTCGTATCTCTGGAACATAAATTCCACCAACGATGTCATTTGAGGTATCATAAGTTTGACAGTACGACAAAGAGCAAATACTGGGGAAGCGGATGGGCGGGTGCGTACAGCGAGGGCAACGGCATTGGGATTGGGACACCACAGCTCCACCGCACGACGATGACCTGGGGCAATTGATTTGCGATGCGCTGCGGCCTCACAACGTCTCACTCTGGATATCACGAACGCAACAAAAGGGAGTCAGAGTAATACACCATAGATGCGAGGATCGACGGACCTCGAGATCAATGTGATCTCTTTGATGGGACCAGCGTGGTCAAACAGCAGTTGGGCCCCCGAGGTAGCTCTAGTAGATTGGCGACGGATCAGTCGCAGGATAATGAAGGATAAGGCAGCGCGAACCCACCAGGCGATAGATCGTCTGTGCAGTCACTCGGAGGTCCTAGATATACCTATTGATACTGACGTGTCGACGATTGCGAACTCGCGATCGGGGACGGTGATAGAAGGACGATTCCGTTGAAGCCGCCCAGCGAGCAGTCGCACATTGCGCGCGACAAGCTGAGAGACCGGGACGCGCGCGCGGGCATTTATAGGGCCCTATCGGCAATCGCCGTGGAGCGTTCACACTCTGGTGACGGAGGAGGAAATCACCAGGAAATCACTAAGTTCCATGACGCCGTGTCCTTGCTGTTGCATTCACAGGCAGTGTCAAATAGTCCGGAAGCTCCGTTGCTCCAACAGCACAGCACGTAGGTTGTAGAACAACTGCCCCGGATACAGCTCAAGAAGAGGTCTGTCAAGAAACCAATAGATGTATTGTGATGTGTCGTGTCCATCAAAGTCGAACATATGTTCCACCAACAGATGACATTCAATGTATCATAGTATTGACAATACAACAAAGAACGGATCACGGGGAAGTGATGCGCGCAGTAAGGATGACGGTGTTGGGGTTGAGACACCGCTTTTCCTGTCGCGCAACAATGACCTGGGGTAATTGATTTGCGGGAGCCGCTGAATCCTGACAAGATCGAATTCTGGATGGCACAGAACCAATAGACAAGAGTCAGAGAACTGCACCACAAACGCGAGGATCGACGCACGTTGAGATCGGTGTGATATCAACAACGAGACGAGTAAGGTCTTCAGCGGCGTGGACCTCCGACCGTCGCTCTGGCCAATCAGCAACAGATCAGTAATAGGAGGAGAGTAGAAAGTGCAATGCAAACCCACCAGGCGACAGAATAACAATCATCTATGCGCCGATCGGAGGTCCATAAGATGAGATACCTGACCAGAAGAGTAGCATTTGTCTACGATTGTGATGTCGCCGTCGACGACCATGATATGAGAAGATAAAAGGAGGAAATCCTCCAGTGAGGGATCGCAGTCTGCGACTCCTGAGAGATCAATCGAAGGCGCGAGAGGCCTTTAATAGAGGCATTGACGGCAACCGCCGTGGAGCGCCCACGCTTGCCCACAACCGTGACCGTTTGAGGATGAGCGAGAATCATCGATTGCGGAGAAGTCATCCTCTGGTATGCGCTGATTGTAGACGGAGATACATTGATTCAACCAAGAACCATAGACGGTCGTATCAAGAGTAGCCATTCATAGCATCTCAGTCAACCCGATTTCTGCATATTTTTGCCACCGCTTCTTCGCAATGGATTCACAGGCAAGACTGCCGGAAGCACTATTGCACCAACAGCGCTGCACGCCGGCACTTGACGCGTGAAGCAACTACCTAGGGACGACGTCTGCTGAAGAACCAGTAGATGTCGTATCCATTGAACTTGAATAATATGTTCCACCAACAGATGTCATTCAATGTATCGTAAGATTAGCTGTACAACAAAGAACAAATCATGGGGAAGGGGATGAACGGGTGCGGGCAGCGAGAGTGGCGATGTTGGGATCTGAAACACCACAGCTCAATCGCACGACGATGACCTGGGGTAATTGATTTAGAAGTTCGCTTCGGCCTCACAAGATTACAATCCAGACAGAAACACCACGAAAGAGTTAGAGATGTATATCAAAGAGACAAAGGATCGACACACTTTAAGATCGATAAAATCTCAACAATGTGACGAGTGGGGCCTTCAGCAGTGACCTCCGACCGATAAACTGTAAAATCAACGACAGATCAGTATCGAGAGGTGTGCATATGTAGTATATTGGCTCGCACCCATCAGGCAAGGATATGCCATCATTTGTGTCGTTCAGAGGTGTAGAAGATGATTGAACGCCTGACCTCCGTCTACGATCGCGAACGCGCCATCGTGGACGGAAATAGAAGGACAAGCTCAGTGAACTCGCCTAGCGAGGAGTCGCACATTCGGACTCCTGAGAGACTGCATTGCGCTCGGAGGGCTTTAGTAGGATGCTTGCCGGCCATCGCCGTGGAGCACCCACGCCATTAGCGCTGTCCATGTCAGCTATCAGCACTCATCAGCTGCACGCCCACAAGAAGCTCCGCCGCTTGTTGCACCGGGGAGATTGCGAGAAATTGACACAAGGTCACGAACGACAAACTGAGAACAAAGCCAGTCGGGAAACCATTTGATGGGTCGGATTCGGAGAGCTTGACTATGTGTTCCACCAGCAGATGATATTCGATGTATTGTACAAGGTTGACAGTACAACAAGGAACGTATCGTGGGGAAGGGGTGTGAACAGAGGGAGAGCGGCGAGTGTTTAAAGCACCGCAAATCCCACCGCATGACTATGACCTGGGGTAATTAATTTGCAATTTGCCTCAGCAGCTATGTCAGCCTGGATGGCAAGCAGAGAAACCATGGAGGAGAGTCAGAGCAGTGATGGAGTAAACACACTGAAAACGCACGAGGAGATCGTTTTCGAAATCCACATCGACAAGCGTGCCTTAGCGCGGCACACAGGCTCTTCTCTGGAAGGTCGACGACAAATTAGCAAAAAAATGCGGAAAGTCGCTGGCATAGCCTGACAGGGCACGAACCCGACAAGCAACTTGCATGCCTAGGAGAAAGGTCAGGAGGCCAAAATTCCCGGCTGAACACGACGCCAACTTGCTAGTTGGCATCGTGTGCGCCAAGACTCATCCTAGCGGACACAATGAAGAACTTTGTTCATCATCGCAGCCGATAGGATACATAGAAGGAGGATCCACTGGAACCGTCCAGCGAGGAGTCGCACTATGAGACAGCCTGAGGGATCGCAAGGCGCGAGAGGCTAGGGCTTTAGTAGGGGCCTTGTCGGCTAGCACCGCAGAACGCCCACGCTCTGACCACCGCCCGGCACAGGAGGGGGCGACCGTCGTACTAGCCAAGGGGAACACAGCTCGCGACTAGACAACACGGAAGGCCACCCCCACTCCACCCGCCCTCCAGAATGCCTTTCCAAGGCGAGCCGGCAGAGCTGATGTGGTGACACGTCAGCACCTCCAAGGCAGCGCTGCGCCATCGCATCCACGTCGCAGCTGCAGCCACGTACTCTCCTTGTCTCCACCATGTCCTTCCTTCGGTGCGTGCCCTCCCCTCCCTCTCGTCCCAGATGCTGACCATCCGTTCAGCCTCGGCCTCTGCGTCCTCGGCGTGTACTCCATGTTCCTGGTGCGTCGCCTGCCAGCCGTGGTACTCCACCACACAACTCACAGGCCGCCTTGTAGCTATGGGCAATCGCGCAAGAGCGTCGTACGTGCATACCGCTCGCTGCCCATTCATGACATCGCTTATCCCTCTCGGTCCCTGCTCCAGTGTCTGTTCCCTTCCAGTCCGTGGACGGCACCTCCGCCGACAAATTTGAGTCTCCACTGTTCATGGGGACATGTCAAAGCGCTCTCAGCGCTCTCTCCGCCCTCCTTTACCTCTTCGTCCGTCGCAAGCCTCACCAAACACTGACGGACCTCCTGGGCCTCTCACCTCCACTCCCCGCCGCCCAGACCAACGGCCACTCCCTCAACGGACACGCTAAGCACAAGCCCGACACGCGCTGGTCCGCGCGGGCTCTCCTGCTCCGCTACCTCCAATGCGCGCTCTTCATCACCTCCGCCGCACCCTTCGGTTTCGCCGCGCTCTCGCACATATCCTATCCCGCGATGGTCCTCGGCAAATCCTGCAAGCTCGTCCCCGTCATGCTCATGAACGTCCTGCTCTATCGCCGCGCCTTTGCCCCGCACAAATACCTCGTCGTCACGCTCGTTACGGCTGGCATCACGCTCTTCATGGCCTTCGGCTCCTCCTCCTCCAGCAAGAAGCACGCCTCGAGCGCGACCGGCGCTGACGGACATCCCGCCCTGCGGCACAACGCGCTCGGCATCGCCTACCTGCTCGTGAACCTCGCGCTCGACGGCGCGACGAACAGCACGCAGGACGAGATCTTCGCGCGGCACCGCGTGTCCGGACAGCAGATGATGCTCTGGATCAACGTCTTCTGCACGCTGCTCACCGCCGCGCTGTCCGTGCTCCCGCTCCCGCACATCCCCGTGCTGCATCCCTCCGCCGCGGGTACAGCCGAGCTCAGCGGCGCGCTCGCGTTTGTGCGCGCGCACCCGTCCGTCGTGTCGCCGCTCGCTCAGTTCGCGCTCACGGGCGCGCTCGGGCAGCTATTCATCTTCGAGACGCTGCAGCACTTTGGATCGCTCACGCTCGTGTACGTCGCCTTCCTTTGACCTCTCCGTTTTTCTTTTTGGGGCTGACGCGACGCGCGACACGGGACACAGGACGGTCACACTCACCCGCAAGCTGTTCACGATGCTTCTCTCCGTCGTCGTCTACAACCACAAGCTCACGCTCGGCCAGTGGGCGGGCGCCGGCATCGTCTTTGCCGGGATCTCCGTGGAGGCGTGGGTGAAGCGTAAAGGTTCGTCCTTCCCTTTCGACGCGACCGAACTGATCCTCACGTTGCCCGTACTCAATAGACGTGCACGCCAAACGCGTCGTCCAAGAGAAAGAAAAGGCGAAACTGAAGTCCCTCTGATCGTCCTTTACCCACTGACCCTCCCAATAATCTTATTATCCTCGGGTGTGCAGCATATACAGACATTACGATACAATTAGATCATATCAGAGTACAAGGTGGCGGAGAAGCGTGGTGTGAGTGCGAGCGAGCCAACAGCTGGATGGAACGAAGGGTATACCCAAAACCGAGAGAATGTGAGAGGAATCATGAATGGTCCATCGCGTTCGGATCAGGCGCGATCACGGCACTTTCCATCAGGATGATTCGCTTGTCTTCTCTGTGGGGTCGTCGCAGACGCGTCAATGGGCGGCCGATGGAACGGGGCAAAACGAAGGGGCGCACCGCTCGTCCTCGTCCTCTTCCAGCTCTCGCTTTCGTCGTGGGGCATCGCGCTGGGCATTCGAGTACATCGAGACAGCAAGCCCGGCCCTGTATATGCTCTCGTACTCCTGCGTCGCGGCGAGCAAGCGTCAACGGCGGTCTCATACGCAAATCCAAAGGGCCGCGAATACGTGCGCGACGGGGATCGTGGCGCGACGGGGAACGGGAGACGGGGCGTACCTTCATCTGGGTGAGGAAGCCGGCGTTGGGGGAGATGCAGTACCGGCGGTTCTGGACCATGTGCAGCGCGTCCTCCCAGGACATCTGGCACTGCTGCATCACGTACATGATCACGAACGCGGGCGAGAGGCTGATGCCGCCTGCGCGTGGGCGTGCCGCGGTCCACGATCGGGGCCAGAGGCGGCCAGGGAGATGCCGGAGACGCACGGGGCAGAGGGAGAGGGAGGCGCGGTGCGGTGGGACGGGGAGATGGGAGGGCGATGCGGCGATGAGATGAGATGCGATGGCGAGATCGGGATTGGGCGAGGGAGTGGGAGGGGAGGGGGGCGGGCTTACCGTTGCAGTGGACGAGGACGCGACCGCCCTGTGCGAGCGCGGCATTGATGAATTCGCGGGCTCTGAGAGGTGCACGAACGCGTGGGTGTGGGCAAAGGGTCGCGCGCGTGCGGAAGAAAAGGGGCGAAGAGGACATACTTCGGAAAGAGGCGGATGAGGTTCTGCTCCTCGCTGTCCTGCACGTCGAGGACGAGGTAGGAGAAGGCCTCTGGGAAGCGGGGGCGCACGGAGAAGGCCTCTTTTGCGTCCCGAATGCAGACTCTGGGAACGCAGATACAAAGGCGTGAGTGGGGCCGCTGAGTGACGCACGGCGACACAAGCCCACAAGGAAGAGACGTGGGGGTGGGGGGAGACGCGCGTACATGTGTGTTATGCGGAGGTTGCGGAGGCTCTCGAGGGACTTTGAGACGACGAAGGGGCCGAGGAGGAGGCCAGGGAGGATCTCCTGGCATTGGTGGCGCATGTCGTACCTGTGCGATTCATTCAGCGGGGGGCGAGGAGACGCGGGCGAGCGCGGCGTACTTCCACTCGACGTCTGCAGGGCCTGAGATGAGGTCCTGGAGGTCCTTTCCGGTGGGTATGATGGACGCCATGGCTTATGCGTGGAGGAGGAGGAGGAGGAGGAGGACAAGGGGGCGTGAGCCACTGAATTGAGCTGATGAGTAAGGGAGCGACTCGCCCTCGTCGCGTCCCTAGCCTCTGTCCACACCACAGCAGCCCACCATTGCGTGCTCTGCGCGTGCTCGCCTCCGTCATGTCCCACAGCTCAGACGATATATCTGACGCCGACATCCCGTTCGTCTCCCTCCCCCTCCCCCTCCCCCTCTCCCTCACCCCTTCCCATGTGCATCTCTTCTGACGACGCGTTCTACAGGGTCCTCATACAGCATTCACCTCCTCCGATCCCCGAGTCCCAGAAGGACTCTCGGCGTGTTCCATTGACCATCATCTCAGGCTTCCTCGGTGCAGGCAAGTCCACGCTTCTCAAGTCAGTCCCTGTCTGCACTCGCCCCCCTCACTCCTTCTGAACGGCTCTCTCTGCGCTAGACGCATCCTCTCAGAGAACCATGGCTATCGGATAGCCGTCATCATGAATGAGTTTGCAGACACCGCCGTGAGCTGTTCGCTCTCCTCTCTCCGTCTCCGCGTCGCCCGACACGACAAGCTCTGACTCCCTTGCTCTACAGGACATCGAATGTACGCCTCTCATCTTATTTCTGCGCCCAGTCTTTGACCGACTTCGTCTTCACACCCAGCGCGAGCCATCAATATATCCTCCGATGCAGACCCCACAGCCGAAATGACGGAGGAATTCCTCGAGCTCGCCAACGGCTGTCTCTGCTGCAGCATCAAGGACAGCGGCGTCGCCGCGATCGAGAACCTCATGCGCCGCCGCGGCGCGTTCGACTACATCTTACTAGAGACGACCGGTCTCGCCGACCCGGGTCTGTCTTTTCTACCGTCCTCGACGTTCCGTCGAATTGACGTCAAATATAGGCCCCATCGCGTCCATGTTTTGGCAGAACGAGGATTTCTCCCACGGGCTTGGCACGGAAATCATGCTCGACGGGGTCGTATGCGTCGTAGACGCCGTCTTTGGTCAACAGGTCGGCATCTCACCTCCCATTCACCGCCAATTCGTAGAGTCTTCACGCGTCTGACGCATATCACCGCCCAATTCGCATCCAGCAAATGGAAGAAGACCATGCGTCCAACGGTATCGGCGAGAGTCTACGGTCAGCCTTTTTTCTGCCCTCACTCACTCTACCACGCGTGCCATCGATCTAACACACAGCTCACCGCGCGCACCCTACTCCCCTGCGCAGGCAGATCGCCGCCGCAGACGTGATTCTGCTCAACAAGGCCGACCTCGCGTCGCCAGAGTCGCTCAATGCGACCGAGCGCCTGCTGTGCGGGATCAACCCCGCCGCGAGCGTGCACCGCACCGTGCGCGGCGCCGTCGACCTGCGGCATATCGTCGGCATCGCCGCGTACGCATCCGGACCGCTCCTGCAGAAGCCCCAGCACACCACTGGGCGCCTCCATGAGCATGAAGACGGCGGTCACGACCACCACGACGAGCACGGCCACGATCACGATCACGACCACGCGCACGCGCACGCTACGCACTACGAGATGCGCGGGATCACGAGTCTGCAGGTGACCTGCCCAGTCCTCACCCCCGCCCAGCACTCTAGACTCGACGAGTGGATCCGCACCGTGCTCTGGGAAAACTGCCTGCCGTGGTCCGCGTCCACCGGCGCGCTGCTGGAGGTGCTCCGGTGCAAGGGCATGTTCACCTCGGACACGGGGCAGTGCTATGTGCTCCAGGGCGTGCGCAGCATGTACGAGATCACGGCGCTCGAGGAGGGTGGCGGCGCGGACGACGTGAGCGGCGCCGAGGTAGGGAAGCTCGTGTTCATCGGCAAGGGTCTCGACGACGCCGTGCGCGCGAGCCTCCAGGAGGTGTTTGCGTGAGCCGTGTGAGCCGTGTGTGTGTAGGTCGGCCGCGGGCACGCTCGCGGTCGTGGTACGATCGGAATCGTCTGCGCGTGAACACGGCCATGTACTGACGGCGTATTTTTTGTGTTGGTCATCTGTACGCGACGATGTGCTGCATTCTCTCATATACAGGCGCGTCTTTGCAGTTTACAATTGCTCGTGAGTCCCTCGATCGGTGTCTTCGTGGTACTGCGCGCTTTCGCAGCCTCTCCGAATCGTCCCCCGCTTGATGAAAACAGACATGAACCGCGGCGCAGAGTCACGGGCAGACCCGTATGCGGCTTTCCTGCGCGCCGCACAGTCCTCGCAGCCTATGCTTCCCCGTCTTCCCGTCTTCCACTCCTCGTAGCCTGTAGATATCGAACGTTAGGTCGCTTCCTGTCTGGCCGCGTGATGCACGCGCAGAATATTGAGACACGCGACACTGTCTGCGCGACGCACTTCACATTGTTACCGACCGCGCAGCCATCCTAGAGCTTGAAACGGCTATGTCCGGAAGGGGTATAAAGTCCTGCATCGCTCAGGCAGATGCTCTCCGTGCTCTCCAGTCTCAGCGCGGGTGTGAAGCCCACTGAGAGCTGGTCGCGCCCCCTCATATTCCGGATGTGAGGGCACGTCGGTGATCCTTGGGACGCCTTGGTGCGTATTTCGCTACATGTCTTTTCGTCTCACGCTGAAGAGTGTGTGGTTAGGATTGCCAATATCGATTATTGTTGTGTGGGTGCGGTGCGGGGGAGTGGCGGCGGCTGGACTGTATGCTCATGGCCATGAGGTTCGCATGATTCTGACTCTATTCCTGCACTGCATCACCCACTCACAAGCGTTTCACACATGCGCAGCCGGTCCCCCCCGCCCGCGCGATCATTTCTGTTGTGGCTAGATACAGGAGCGCACCGGATGAGGGCAAAGAATTTTTGTATCCTCCTCGAGCGGTCGCTCATGTATACTTTGCTCTAAATCCACTGGACTTCCTAGAGGCGTTAACGCTATGCGGAAGTCCAGATGAGCAAAGCTGTCAAGAAGAATGGCGCTTGGGGCCCCAAGCGCCATTCTTTTGATTTGCAAATTAAATACCCCAGGTCATTTTCCGCCCATCTAGTTACTTCTTTGTCGTTGTTACCGCTTTAACGATACAATGCTGGATGGGTGATGGTTTACGCGTGTAGTGCAGATGGTGCAGGACAAGCACTGTTCAATGTGTGATTCTCAACTCATATCAAACATGGAGTTGTTGTGCTCCATAGTGCCATATGGCCCTTTCACAGTGCATTGCTCGCTCCTGCCAGAGAAATGGACGTGCAAGTGTTTCGACAGGTTTCAATTCGGTAATTCCTGGCACCTTTGGATCCAGGTCTCTTTCTATTAATTCACCATATTTGGAAGGTGCTGTTTGGCTGTAACGCGTCACTCATCCGCTCGAAAGACATCGTTTGACTGTAACGCTTCATGTGTCACGTGCCTTTGTCACTTCTCTTGTCACTTTTCCCTGCCCCCCCCGGTCTCTGGGAGGATGGTCAGAAAATTGCAAACCTCAAAGGTCTTCCCCTTTGAGTATTGTCTCATCATAATTAAAGTTAGCAGAATGAGAGATTGTCTTGAGAGCACATGCTGTACATAGACATCATTTTGACTGGTTAATAAACTTGAATGGTGCCAGGTGTTGCCCGGAGGGCCGTGATATTATAACCTTAACCCGACCATTGACACGGCACCGACGCTCGGAATGACGCAGCCCATCGTTCGTACAGTCTGCCTCTTGTCTTCACACAAATTTTTACAGGTCTATCATGGACGCCGTGGTAGAAACCTGCAACGTCCGCGTCGTCACAACCATTGGTCATGTTGATCATGGCAAAACGACTCTCATGGACGCTCTTCTCGCCTCAAATAACATCATCTCCTCCCGGATGGCCGGGAAAATCAGATATCTGGACAGTAGAGAAGACGAACAGGAACGTGGCATCACGATGGAGAGCAGTGCCGTCTCTCTTAGATTCAAAGTTATGGAAAAGACAGCGGTGGGAGGTGCGTGCCCTACGTCGACTTGGTCGCTGAAACGGGGTGACAGACTTGTTCAGGAAGCTTTCCAAAAACATATGCCATTAATATGATCGACACTCCGGGGCATGTCGATTTCTCGAGCGAAGTGTCTACAGCATCGCGATTGGTCGATGGTGCGCTCGTGCTTGTCGATGTCGTCGAGGGCGTCTCGTCTCAGGTGAGCGCCGTGGCCGTGATCGCTCGGCTTTGGTGACTTGATGACTGGTCACAGACCATCTCTGTACTACGACAAGCATGGCAGGATAGACTTAGACCGATACTCGTGATCAACAAACTCGACCGGCTTGTCACAGAGCTCAAGCAATCCCCGACCGAGGCGTATCACCACCTCTCTCAGCTCATCGAACAGGCGAACGCCGTCATGGGTAGCTTCTTCGCCGGGGAGCGCATGGGGGATGACCTCCGCTGGCGCGAAGAGCGCGAGCGGCGTCTCGCGAGTAAGAAAGAGAGCCACGCAGACGAAGCGGACGCGATCGTGAACGAGGCGGACGAATTCCAGGAAAAAGACGACGAGGACATCTACTTTGCGCCGGAGAAAGGCAACGTGATATTTGCGTCCGCGATCGATGGGTGGGGATTCCGCATAGGGAAGTTCGCCCAGATCTTTGCAGCGAAGCTGGGGATCAAAGAGGCTAATTTCAGGAGCGTACTGTGGGGCGACTTCTACCTGGATCCCAAGACGAAGCGTGTCATCAGCTATAAGCATCTTCGAGGACGCTCTTTGAAGCCGCTGTTTGTCCAATTTGTGCTTGAGAACATCTGGGCGGTCTACGATGCAGTCGCTATCAACCCGTTCGTCCCTGATCACATTATGTCGCAGTGAGACACTGAACGCCAGCACGCAGAAATCCGGACAAAGTCACGAAAATAGTATCGACGCTCAACTTAAAAATACCACCTCGTGAACTCAAGTCCAAAGACAGCCGCCAGCTCCTCTCCCTCATCTTCACTCAATGGCTATCTCTCTCGACCTCCGTGATCCAAGCCATAGTCGACATCGTACCCTCCCCGCCAGTCGCTCAGCCCATGCGCATACCCAAAATGCTCTACCCCGAGCTCTACGAGTCGTCCATTGCACCGAAGAATAAACTCGAAAGGGACATGTATACCTGCGATGCATCGGCAAGTTCACACATCGTCGCATTCGTGAGTAAGATGTTCGCCGTTCCACAAGCAGAGCTCCCAGAACGGAAGAAGCGCTCGCTCACTGCGGAAGAGATGCGGGCACACGCCAAAGAAGCGAAGGCAATGCGGCTCAAGGATGAAGAAGAAACTGGGAACGGCACAGATAAACCCGAATCTACTTCTATCCCAGCAGCTCCCGATTCTGTTGATAAGGACGATGCGGACTCTATCGAAGGTTTGAAGGACGCCGACGAGACCCTTCTTGGCTTCGCACGCTTGTATTCGGGCACTATTCGTAATGGAAGCACGATTTCGTGCGTACTTCCAAAATATAGTAATGCGTTAGAACAGGGACACCCTCGCAATCGACGACACGTCATAGAGGCCATTGTCGAAGGGTTATACACCATGATGGGGCGGGAGCTCGTAGCGGTGGACTGTGTTCATGCAGGAAACGTCTTCGCGATCAAGGGCTTGGAAGGTAAGGTATGGAGATCTGCGACCTTGTGTGCTGCAGGGGTGGGTGCACAGGCAACGCCAGACGAAAAATGGGCTATCAATCTGGGTGGGGTGAATCTTCAGGTATATAACTTTTTCATGAAAATATGTCTAATGCTCACGCACACTCAAAGGCGCCACCCATCGTCCGTGTTGCTCTCGAGCCAGCCATGCCTGCTGATATGCCAAAACTTATACGCGGCATGAAGTTGCTCAGCCAGGCCGACCCTTGTGTAGAGACCTTCCAGCAGCAAACTGGAGAGCATGTCATTCTTACCGCCGGAGAACTGCATCTGGAGGTAATGCATCTGATCACTCACTGACCATCAACCCCATTCATGTGACTTCCTGTAGCGCTGCTTGAAAGACCTTCGCGAGCGATTCGCAAAAGTCGATATTCATCCATCTAAACCTATAGTACCATTCCGCGAAACCGCAGTCAAGGCTCCCGGTATGCCATTTACTCTTTCTGATTCATTATTCTCACCTGTTCAACAGACATGGCCCCTCCGAAAACCGCTGGGGCACCGCGAGGGACAGTCCAAGGGACAAGCCATCTGAACCTCGTCAACTTCACTATTCGCGCTGTCCCACTCCCAAACAGAATCACCACGTTCATTCGTAACAACATCTCCGTTTTCAAAAGGTTGCAACACGAACAGGCTGCCGCTGACGACTCGACCGGCACTTACGACGAAGAAGACGAAAGTAAGGAGGCTGGCATGTTAGGCGATGTGATGCACAAGCCGACCGTTCGCCCTGAGGATTATTGGCACACTCTGGAAGAAATCTGTAGAGAGATTGGAGGGGAATGGGTTGATATTGTGGACACGATCTGGGCTTCAGGACCTCACAATGCTGGCGAGTGTTTGCTGATTGACGCAAGGAAAGACGGAAATCCCAATTCGTGAGTCACACTCAACTCCGCGTGATAAATGGATTGCTTTATCTTTAAATAGTTTGAGACGTCGTTTAGATCGTACCAAAGAAGGGGACTTGACTGACCAACGGAAGGACCAGCTATCTAAAGATTTCGATGGTAACATCGAAACAGGCTTTCAAATTGCTACCTTCCAGGGCCCTTTGTGCGCCGAACCCGTGGAAGGCGTGGCGTTCTTCGTACAGGCCGTTGAGATCGATCGCGAAGGGGTTGAGAAGGAGCGTCGTACGTATAGTCTGCCTCGTCCTGCGATATATATTCTTGTGCTGATGCCAGACCTGTCTAGAACAAAGTAGGATATCGCAGGTGACGGGATCAGTGATCTCAGCGATGAAGGATGCCTGTAGAAACGGATTGTTGGAGTGGTCTCCGCGGTTGATGTTGGCCATGTATTCATGTGACATACAGGCATCAAGTTTGTATTATCTGCTTCTTTCCGACTACCCGATCCTGACATCAGATTTTCCAGCGGACGTGCTAGGTAAAGTTTACGGCGTTGTAGCAAAGCGGCGTGGGAGGATAGTGGCAGAGGAGATGAAGGAGGGGACCTCGTTCTTCACCGTGCAAGCAATGTTGCCAGTCGTGGAAAGCTTTGGATTTGCGGATGGTGCGTGCACATTATTGGCGTGTGCGTGGAATGCCTTTGACCTAGATTGGCAGACATCCGGAAGCGAACATCAGGGGCAGCAAGCCCACAGCTTGTTTTCAGTGGGTGAGTGTGAATTATTTCCCTGATGTGAAGAATAGGAACTGAAGCTCGCTCAGATACGAGTTATTGGATCAGGATCCATTTTGGGTGCCTACCACAGAGGAGGAGCTAGAGGATCTAGGAGAAAAGGCAGATCGATCGAACGTAGCCAAGGCGTACATGGACGGGGTTCGGGACCGAAAGGGAATGTTCGTGGACCGAAAAATTGTAGAGTTTGCAGAGAAGCAGAGGACTTTGAAACGGTAAAAAGTGTACGCAGGCGAAGGGAAGTTCGAGAGTCGACTAGTAGTAGCTCCAGAGTCTGCTTGAGCCGTACTTACCGAAATAGAAACGTCCGTAGCCACGCGCGCAAGATTATGTAAGATTCGCTGCAACCTCATCATCCCGCTTCGCCTCCGACGACCACCAGCAGTCACCCACTCCTTGTCTTCCCCCCCATGGCCACCGCCGTCTACGGCGCGACCCAGTCACATTCCACCACCTCGACCCTCGTCAACGACGGCTCACCTCCTGACGAGCACTCGTACTCGACCTTCTTTTGCCGTGCTCTCTACGACTATCAGTCTGCAGACGATGCATCACTGTCTTTTCGCAGGGGCGACATCATCGAGGTCTTGACGCAATTAGAGACGGGCTGGTGGGATGGCTTACTTGGTGACGAGCGCGGGTGGTTCCCCTCAAATTACGTGGTCGTCATTTCCGACGAAGAGGCCGACGCTGCACTGTCGGCGTCGGAATATGCTCACGCCCCGCAGCAGTCTACGCTCGCAGATACCTCTACTGTGGGCGTCTCTCAGAGCGCGTCTGAACTTCCCGGAATGGCAATATCTGCGAGCACCTCACGCTCACGTCCGCGTACAGACGGCGATGGGAACTGGTTGAACCCAGAGATGGAATTTGAATCTTCGCGAGGCGCGCTAAACGAGCTCGCGTCTGCCGCTATGGACAACCCTACTCAGTCTAGTGATTTCTGGATGCCGCAGGTATCTGCAGACGGACAGGTCAGTTCGCCGAAATATTGTCCATCCATTCTCGAGCATCCATCGCGTAATTCTCACGGCATCCGACTATAGATATTCTATGTTAATACGCAGACGGGACAGCACTCTCGTGACTTGCCAACGGAAGCCGAAGAGGACCTGAATGACAGCGATTTCAGTGGAATGGCTGCCCAGCAGCGTGCTCGATCAGGGTCTAGTGCTGCTTTCGGACAAGCAAGGCAGACAAATAACACCTCTGCCGGGTTTGGTCTCCCTCGACGTTCAAATACTCCTGAACCTTGGGTGCGACGGCTGGCTGACGATGGGATGTCTTATTATTACATTAACAAGCTGGATGGCACTGTGCAGTGGACGGTACCAGAGGTGTCGAACACCTCTCGAACGAATGGCCATTCTCGTAGTGTCCCCTCCTCTAATCCTTCAGCCCTTGAACGTGTTCGAAAGCAAGATACGGGTTCCGCCGTCTCTAACCGCCTTCGCTCAGATTCTGAAGTATCGAACATGCGAAGAGGACGCAGCGACAGTGCTGCTGGGGGCGCTAGCGTTTACTCTGACGACTCCGATGTGGACCCAATAGATAGACGTCCCCCCGTTTCTTCGGCCAACGGAAATGGAACGCGTTCTCATGAGATACGGCAGGTTCTCACGCAGAGTCGACTGCCCCAACCCCAGGACTTCGGTGAGTTGACCTCCGCTGAAAAGTACGCGCAGGACTTGCAGCAAGTGCTTGCGCCCCCAGCACCCGACTCTATGACGGACCTCGCTGGGGTTGCCAGACAGGCTGTCGCAGCCGTAGTCGATTTCATTCAGGCGCATGATGTCTTGGGCCGCCTCCCGCAGCAGCAAGAGCTCGATAATCATATCCTTGACGCCGTCGTCGCTATCCGGAATCTTCTCTGCATCTCTTCTCCGCCCTACGGACACATCTCTAGCAGCCTGTATCCAAAAGAAGGGCTCGACCCGAAGGCGAACGCTTTGCTACAGACGTTACAGGCCCAGCTGAAACCCGCACAACGCAAAGTCACAGCGACACTATCGAAGCTTGTGCTTGCCGTTCTTGCTGCACAATATGACCCTAGTACATCCTCCATCGATACTCCGACGCGTATGGAGGCTGACGCTGCTGAACTTGACCGTGCACTGGTCGCGTTCGTTTTGGAGGTGCAACGGAGCAACAGCCAAGCTGCTATGCAGCCTACTTACATCAAACCAAATCAAAAGCGGCTACGAGCTGCCTTCGCTCCGAATAATATTGGCCTAGGACTCATCGGTGCTGGCGCTGCGGGAGATTGGAAAGGGTTTGGATGGGTTGCGCCCAACGGTGCTGGTGAATCACCGCAACGAGTTTTAGGAAATGATGTCTTGATTGAGCTCAGAGCGAGCGTGTCTGATCTAGATGGCAGACTTGCCGCCCTGGGCTCGTTTCTGGCGACCCCTGATGCAGGTGAGATCCGTGCCTATCTCTATTCCATTCGGATGATTTCATCATTTGTCGCAAAATAGTTCCTCGAGTGCACGCCAACGGGCAGGCGGCCGTCTCATGGCTTCATGGGTTCCTTGTTTCAGTCTCAAATGTCTCCATCGCTGAGGCCGTTGATATCGATGGCATCAAACGAGAGGGCTCGGACGAGGACGTGTATATGCAGACAGTCCACAAGGCACAGGTTCTCGTCCGTACCCTAGAAGCGGCGACTCAGGCATTATACGACGACGGCTCCGTCTTGCTTTTAAAGACACAAGCCTACACGCATTCCCAGCGCGACGAATCATCTCAGAATACAGATGTACTTAGTTCTGTGGTTGGCTCTCTCAAGGCGAATATGGGTTTGGTCCAACAGACGCTGGACACTTTGTTCAAGCTAGGACAAGAACAGCAGGAGATCGCAAACAACGACTACAACGACTCGATTGCCTGGCGGATGTCGCGCATCAGTATGATTGACAGCAACCTAGGTCGCACCCTTCGTGAGATCTCAGATTTCACAGCAAATCCGTATCATCCGGAGGAGGAGGATGTTGTAGACCTCGACTTCGCGCTCCGTAAGCCAGCGGTTAAACCGTCAATGGACCGCTCGCAAAGCACACCAGCTCTTTATAGCAATCCGTCTGGCACGTCGGAATCTTCTCTCGAGATGTCGAGACCACGGGCGGGGAGCTCCGTCACGGCTGTGTCGCAGCACAAAGCCACGAACAGTGTGGCCTCTTTACTTGGGCCAGGCTCTGAATTTGGAGATGATGATGCAAGCCTTCTTCCCGACGATGACGGTTCGTGCAGCAATTCGAATATTTCTTGATCCTCCAGGATTGACACATCATTATAGGCACCACAGTAGGATCTGCACCTTCCATGATGAAATCTCCCTCGCGTGCCGACAAGATTGTGAAGATATTTGGCGAGCATCCCAAACACATCATCGAAACGATCAATGCAGAGACGAAACCGTGGTACCTGCGGCCAACATACAGCCAAACAGAGATCCTTATTGATCCTGATGGCAAAGTACGAGCTGGAACAGTTCCTGCACTTGTAGAACGTCTGACTGCTCACGAACACTCAGGTAAGCGGCACTGTTGCCATTCAGTATTTGTGATTGCCAACCGATCTTCAACTCTTCAACCTAGATACGATGTTCAGCAAAACTTTCCTCTTGACGTATAAGTCATTCACGGATTTAGATACCCTCTTCGATCTTCTCGTTCAAAGGTTTTGGATTGACCCACCAGAGGGTCTGAACCCTCAGGAACTTGACGAATGGATACGGCTCAAACAGCATGTCATTCGGACTCGGTCGGTATATTACATGGCTCGTCTCAACAATTTCTAATTATGTCGAACTGCAGAGTCCTCAATACATTCAAAACAATGATATTGGATACAGGGTTCCTGGAGAAGGAAGACGCATATATTCTTGACCGTATGAAGGAGATGGTCTCCGGCGAGGGTGTCATACATTTGGCTGCCGCGAAGCAGTTGCTGGTGCTGGTAGAACGCGCGGTGAGTTATTCATCCTCGTCAAAGTTTGACTCGCTCAAACTTTTGACTAGCAAAACGGTGATACCGTTCAAGCGAAGACCACGCTCTCGTTGGATCCACAGCCCACACCTATCATTCCCAAATTGTCGAAGAAGCAGAAGCTTTTAGACTTTGATCCCCTAGAGGTTGCCCGTCAGTTGACAATCATTGAGAGCTATCTGTATCAGAAGATCAAGCCTTCTGAATGTCTTGTTCGATCCCGGGAACAAAAACCTGGTGAAAACAATGATAACATTGCGACGATTATCGAGACGACAAACAAGGTGAAGATCTTATTTCACGAAATGAGGGGCGCGGCTCATCCTTCACTATAGATCGCGCATTGGGTGGCCGATACTGTGCTAAGCAAAGAAGATTCACGTAAACGTGCTGCGATAGTAAAGCAGTTCATCAACGTGGCCGACGTGAGCCCGATTCACCTCAGCTTGATACAACCCCCATTCTCAGCCTGTCTTTAATTTAGCGATGTCGGAATCTGCTCAATTTCTCAAGCATGATCGCCATTGTCTCTGGTCTCAACTCTCCGCCCATACGCCGGTTGAAGCGGACATGGGAGCAGATCAACCAACGGTCGATGACTATGTTGGGAGCTTGTGAAATGACAATTGACTCTAACAAGAACTTCAGCAATTATCGCTCGTTATTGGCCAGGATCACCCCTCCATGTGTTCCCTTCATAGGTACACCAGTCATCGAATGCTTCGAGTCGAACCTGTCGTGCTGATCCATCTCGTTTACAGGTGTTTACCTCACGACGCTCACATTCATTCAAGACGGAGCACCCAACAATATCCCTGTACCCAACTCGTCCTCTTCCGCCAATCTGGTCAATTTTCGCAAGCGGCAGATGGCGGCCGAAGTCATTGAGGAGATCAAGAAATGGCAGTCAAAGCCATTCAATTTCGCCAGAGTTGACACCATCTACGACTACATCCAGGAATGTCTGAACAAGTTCAACACTATCCCAGATGTTAGTGATCTGTTCTGGAACCTCAGTCTCGAGCGTGAACCCCGTGAGAGAGAGGACGAAAAGATGGCGAGGCTTTTGCAAGAGACCGGCTTCCTATAATCGTCCTCGTCAATCCGAGCCCATATGATCGTAAATCTGTTGTCATTGCTTTCGAGAATATGTATTACCTGCTGCTTTGCGTTTGATACGGTTATGTATAATAGTTGCGGACTGGTCTCATTAGGATTCTTTGCTATACCTCCACTAATCTGCGTACACAGTTCTTTTATTTATTTATATGAGCTCCTCTGTATACAGAGGTGGCTTTATGGAACATAGCCAGGAGGTCCGCGAAGCTGTGAAGCTTGAAGCTTGAAGCTTCAAGATTTGCTCGGTCAGAATAGACGTGGTCAAGACGTGGGCGTTCCATGGCGGTTGCCGATACGTCCCTTTATAAAGCTCTCGCGCTTTGCGATCCCCCAGGATGTCCTGTTGTAGGACCCCTCGCTGGACGTCTCTAATGAGTTCGCCCTTCTAGTCCACGGCGTGGCGACACTCGTGGAATTGATATGTCATCTGATCGACGCTGCGCAGACGACCGTATCTCGGTCGCCTCTGGGTTCGTGCTATACTATCCACTTCCTCCTGTTGCTGATCGTCGCAAACACTCCATAGCGGATGACGGAGACCTTCCCTGTCGCTGTATTCCATATCTCACTGTCATTTGCGATGAACGGGTCCTCTTCAAGATGTCTGTTGAATATGCACTCTTCCTCTGGGATTTGACACTGTTATCGGCGTACGTTGGTCCGTGTGTTTCTAATGTACCTCTCTAATACTTCCTTTCGTGTTATGCAGAAGGTCTGAGAGCGAGAATCAGCTGCAGCTACCATTGCAAATTAATTACCCTAGGTCATCATCGCGCGGTGAGAATTGTGGTGTTTAAAAGATTCCACCCCAAGTCTTCACCCTCGCTGCGTACACCCGCCCAACCCTTTCCACACGATTCGTTCTTTGTTAAACTGTCAATTTCATGATACATTGAATGGCATTCGCTGGTAGATTATGTCTTTGAATTTCTTGAATGTAACACATCCAGTAACAGATTTCTCAACCGCACCGCAGCAGTCTCTTCAAGGACCGCGACATACAAGTGCATCGACTCAGATCGACTGGTAAGTAACATCAGAGCGTTCTACGGCGATTGCGATCTCTCAGAACGCCCGGATGTGCGGCTCCTCGCTGGAAGGATTTACTGAACTCGTTCTTCTATCGCGGGCCTTGATTGCGCCCCCCGCGCTCGTCCACCGACACTGTCACCAATACCAGGTACAAGGGACTTTGAAGTCATTTTACTATCATCGGGGCCTCAAATCGATGTTGCGTAGACGATCGTATATCTGTTACCTGAAGGGTTCACTGTACAACCTCTGGTTTTCATCATGTCACCGATCCGTTACTCATTCTTTAGCTGGGTTTGATCCACTCATCACACTACCAATATCCTAGTGATCTTGAGGAGCTGTGGTGTACCAATCCTGACACCGTCCTCGCTGCTTGCGTCCCCTTCCCCACGACACTTTATCTATTGTATTGTTAGTCTTGTGTTTGGAGGTAGACCATTTCTTTACGTTTGTGATCAGGTAGAAAACTCTCATTGTGGTCGACGAGCCATGCTGAAGGCGGAGCACACAGAATATTCATGATGTCGCACAGGTTTTGACCAAATGTTGCGAGAGACAGGTGCTGATAGGGTTGCGCTCATGCGTTCACCTCTCTGGTTTCATGTGAACCAACATCTTGCCTGGGAAAGCTTCATCTCGCGGATGCGATACACTTCTTGCGATGCTTTTCATGAAACCTTGATCAATGAATGCAACGAAACGTCAGGAATCCGTAGGATGTCAATAGCCACTCAACTTGCTCTCAGTCGTACAACACTTCTAACTAGAATACAAGAGTTCGACAAAAAAGACACAATACTCAAAAGGGTCACTAGTCTTTGGTTTGCAGAACCAGGCCCAGTGCAGCTTCGGAGCGAGGGACTAATTTGCACGAGTAAGGTTTTGGACGGCTGATAAAAAGGCGTCGAGTCAGCCAGACATCAACGTATGCTACAAGATACGCCTCACCTGAACAAAGCAGACGTGAAGCCAACTTCGGGTTCGATAATATTACCGTCCTTATCGACTGGCTTCTGGACATCATATACGGCGAGAATGGAGGCGAGGGTGATCCACAAAGTGTCAAAGGCAAGCCAGCGACCAGGGCACATCCTATAAATGAGCGGTCAGGATGCACCCGACAACCTATTTAATGAATCGCAATCACCGTCTTCCGTAGCCAAATGCATCGTCCGGTAATATGTTGATGCCAGTCTCCGCGCTCTTCTTCGGATCCTCGAAGCGATCCGGGTTGAATGACGATGGGTCAGGGTATACTTCCGGATTATGTAGAATATTCCTGAAAACCAGTCAAATTCGGAGAAAAGGACGTTTTGAGTACCACTAACCAGATGTTTGCTAGGACCGTCGTTCCCTTGGGAATGTAGTATCCTTCGTAAACGTCATCCTCAGTCGTATAATGCGCGACACCCAAGGGCAGAGACGGGTTCCAGCGTAAACATTCCCAGACGATAGCGTCCACATAGGGTAATTGGTCGCGGTCGGAGAAATCAGGGAGACGATCAGGCCCAATCACACTGTCTATCTGAGCCTGAGCCTTGCGCTGGACCTCGGGGTGGACCATCATAGCAAGGAAAAACGATAGCAGAGCAGACAGGTTCTGTTCGGCACTATCAACCTTGGCTGTTTCTCAAGCCTGTGATCTGGCTTACCGACTCGGTTCCCGCTGAGTGCAAATATACGCATGCTCAGTACTGAGAACACAATTGCAAGTTCCATGGTGAAGTTCACCTCCGTAAGAAATTGCAGCCACCTGCTTGATCAGTATTTCATGTTCCGCATCCTGTCCTGTTCTGTTCCATTCCTCCAGCTCCAGGGTGGTGAAACAAGGTACCGCGGTGCCCGACGCCTGACACTGTGACTGAGCAGTCGATTCAACAAATCGTTCGCGAACGTACCATCTTTTGCTTGACCATCTCATACGGTTTGTTGATCATAGCAAGGGAGTTCTTGCGCCATTCCCTCGCTTGTTTCTGGAAGCCCGCACCTGGCATCCATGCTGGTACGTATCTCACTGTCACATACTTCAGCGGGCGGTCGTTCTACCAAAAGAAAGGATACATATGCTCACGAAGAGGGATGTAATCCACCAGGTATGTGCCATAGAGTCCTGCGCGCGAGAGGGAGCCCAACACTTGATCGGCCAAACCGACATACATGTCGCCTTCTTCTTCAATCTGGTGACCGTAGGAGATCTTCATGACCAACGCGGCGAAGCTCCTGAATTTTGATGCTTGAGAAAGTGGCGGCACGAACGACGTTCAAATACGCACCTTCGCAGATGGTGAGCAAGTTTGTCCGGGCTGCGATGCAAGTTGCGCAGCAAGGCATGAGTCTCTTCGATCTGCGTGGGCTGGTGTGTGGATGCCTCATTGGAGTGGAAGTGCTTCTGGAATAGTGCACGGTGTTTGCGCCAGTTATTTCCATAGGGCATTGACGAGAAGAGCCACCCCAAACCCATTCTAAGAACATCTCAAGGTATGGAAATGCGCGAAGCGACGACTTGAGCTTACAATTCTTGTACCATGATGCGCACCGGTCTAGAAGAGTATTTGGCACTACGTTTATCCAACAGGTCGTTCGCCGCCTTGGCCGAGTTGAGAATGATGATAGGGTTTCCAAATGCGTAGATGTAAATGATGTCCCCTGCACCCAGGCATCGACGTCGTGGTATAAGGTTTATAGGATCAACACTAACCATATATACTTTGCCAACTCGAATATGTCCGCCAGGGAGGAGCATTAGGCATCTTCACCTTTCCAAACCAGCTTGACTTCGGTCCGGGGGGAAGGGGATAACGACGGGACCTGCGAGTCCACAGCCCGATGAAAACCGCGACACTCGCTACGCCGGCAGCGAGAAGAGGCGCATAAGACTCCAGAGGGGCAGGTAGTATTCCTTCCAGCATGATGCGACGACAATGGGTTGGTGGAAAGGAGAAGGGTATTGGCGGGGTTGCATGCGGGGTTTTATATGATGATGGAATAGCGCAACGTCGCCAAGTCTATGGTCAACGTAAATGAGATACCGGCGCTTGCTACGGAGGCCCTGTTGCTGATACGGTTCGCGTTAGCATATGCCATTGCCAGGAAGTAGGTCGCAAACCATATGTCCTCGATTACATATCATGAATGCCGGGTTCAGGCAAGGTATACATTCATCGCGTCTGGTCCCGTGTCCATCCCTGACCGTGCCGCGTTCACTGATTCCTGAGTGCACTCGGGCGTCACTCGGTCCAACATCTTCCTGTACTGACTGCTTCCCTCTTCCCTCTTAAAGGGGACATATTACGTCTTCAGGTATCAGGAGTTTCTCTGTTGATTGTGACTTTGTACGAGGAGAAGCCCACGATCATGACCTACTATATATCGATCACAACTCCGAGATAGAGATCAAGGACTCGCCGAAGCTCGCATGGTGCAAGCAGTCTAGAAGACATGTGTTCCTTGAGCTGGGGCAGTGCTGCTAGCGTCCTGAGGACAAGCGATGGGCATTAAATAGGCAGCAGAGACTTACCCGTGAGCCAAGAACATGAGTCTGTGATGCATGATTCGTGGATTGACGATCAAGAGAGCGATTTCAACGTTACGAGCATCGATGGCATTCAGGGGCGGATTAGATGCCGGAGAAACAAAGTGGGGACTGACGTAACGATCCAGGTCGTAACGGAGGCACATTTATGAAATTGGAACACACTACAAAATGGACCAACACGAATGCTGCGGTCCAGGGATACTTGCTGACTCTTTTTAAAGGTATACGTCCTCCGCACGGCTCTGCATCCCAGTGAATGTGCACCCGCAACGATGCTCAGCGGGCGCCGGTCACCACTGAGAAGCTCCGGTCTTTGGGGTGGGCTCAGAAGAGCGATCATGTCGGTCGTGACGAACTTCGAACAGCGAACCGCTCGCACGGGACGATACTTAAGCAGGACCGACCTGCTCGGAGATTCAGAAACATTGTTTTGTGCGACCAGGGCTGAAGTCGACGCAAATCTGATAAGTAAAAACACAAGCCTTGGGGTGGTCACAGAAAACTGCAATACGAAAATAGATCTCGGTGCGCGCGAAAGCGTGCCGATCACTCACCACGCTATGTATGGGCCCAGAGTGGGCCCAGGTGTGTACGTACACTGAGCGCCGTGGGGTAGCGCGTAGGATGGGGTACGGGGTACATTGCATGCCGCGTTGACTTACCGGCCCTACACAGATCCCAGTATGCCCCATGAGACCGACCCTCTATTCATGCACATCACGATCAATTAACGCAAACGGTCACTCGAAGGTCTAGGCTGTGAGCGTACCAGAATAGGTTCCGTGGCCCTACATCGCCCTATGTACCACATTCCCCGGTACGAGAGCTTTGATCTTAGAAGCCGGACGCTCCGTGATCAAGGATACAAAAACCCGACATGAAGCGACATGAAGCCGGAAGCGCGAAAAGCGTCCGTCGAAAAAAATGACAGCTAAATCGTGTATCGCACGTGAGTATCACGGCCTCGTCAGGTGGCGCGACGCGTCTTCACAAAGCCACTGTGTTTGCCACTCGCAAATGGCTGTATCGAGTACAATGAACCCCAAGATCGGACACATCAGGAGCTAAATCATAGTCAAATTCGATACGAGCGGGATTAGGTAGCTTACATACTGTCGTTCAAGAGTGCGTGTATGAGGGCAGAGATCCAAGAGTCGGAACTACTCACTTGACTTTGAGCCATGCCCCTGAGCGTCAGCCATATTTTCGAGAGAAGAGTGGGAACGACTCTCGAGTCCTGAACATTTTAACGAATGGTCAACGAAGAGTAGAAATTTATGATTGCCGTAGCGAAAATCGAGGCCATGGCATGAGATTTCTGATAAGCCGTGGTGGAGGTGGCCTCATAAGACGGTGTCTGAGTGTGTCAAGAAGAGGACCGAACTTGGGCTGCGCCACCTCAGACCGAGGCGGCGCGGGGACAGCCGTTCGCAGCCACCTTGGCTTCGCCGCCGTTGGCATCCGCGTCCATCAAGCACTCGAAAAGTAGGCAGCGCCATCGTCTCCAGTCCCGTACAGAGCATGCCTCCGAGTATCCAATACCACTGCCCGTGTCTCTCCTCCACTCCGGCCCCACCGCCGCCGCACCTGACCTCGTCCTCTTACAGCTTCCACCCGCTGCACGAGCTCTACTTCTGCGAGGAATGCGATGCCGTGCGATGTAACCGCTGCGTGTCGATCGAGGTCAGTGGCTACTACTGCCCGAACTGCCTCTTCGAGGTGCCCAGCGCGAGCGTTCGCGCGGAGAAGAACAGGTGAGCACGTCCGCTCGCGACTCCTCACTGGTGCTCGGCGTGTCTCACGTCGCGACACGCTCCGCCCAGGTGCGCGCGGAATTGCTTTCTGTGCCCCAACTGCCGCAACACGCTCTCTGTGGTGCCGTCGGACCCTCCAGACATCGACGACGGAAGATCAGCCAACCTGAGTCTCAACGCCGTCGGCGAGCCGCCCTTCTTTCTCTACTGCAACCACTGCAGGTGGGACTCGGCCGAGGTGGACATCACGTTCGAAAAGCCCACAGGGCTCGCAGGTGCGTCCCCCGACCCGCCGATCCCGCGCCCGCTCATGCACGTCTTCATCCCTTCCCCTAGCGCAACTACAGAAGTACGAGGACTCCGCGCCTGAATCGCTCGAGTTCGAGCGCCTCAAGGAAAACTTTGAGCCCTTCCTACGTGCATCCTCCTCCGCCCATGCTCCGTCGACCGCGTCCCACTCACACCACTCCCACGTGAACCCCATCACAGCAGCCGCGTCCTCCGCCCTTGCGCGCGACATCCCTGGGGTCAGTAAGTATACACCCCACCCGCGCACTCGCGGCCGCGACAAGGGTTCTAAGGACGAGTCGCCGGAGTACCGCAGCCGAGTCGAGACGTCCGTGGCTGGCGCTGGCGGGGAACAGGACCTTGATTTCATGCAGCACATCGAGGAAGTGAGCGAGGTGGCCGCGCTGGAACAGCGGTGGGCGAACAGCTGGGCGACATCGCTGAGGGCGCAGTACGTCCTCTACACGCTGAACGATTGATGCCTGCTCATTTAGTTTTTACGCGCAGAGACCTCAAACCACTACGCATCCCATTACACTCAAAAAAGTCCAAGCGCTGTCCAACATGCCGCCACATCCTCATCAAACCCGAGCAGAAGGCACAGTCGGTGCGCTACAAGATCAAGCTCGTCGCCGCCAACTACCTCCCCTCCATCACCGTCGCGCTGCCCCAGCCCGAACCCGTCCGGCGCACCGCGGGGTCTCGAATCGTCTCTGGCGAGGACACCAGCGGGGCGGGCGGCATGATGGTGGGCAAGACGTACCCATTCCACCTCGCCATGACGAATCCGCTGTACGACCCGATCCAGGTGCGCCTGTCGGTGCAGAGGCAGATGCCCGCCGTGGCCGTGGCGTCCGGAGAGCCCGCATCGCCCGAAAAGGCGCGTCGGCCGCCGTTCGCGGTGTCGCTGCCGTCTGCCGCGTTCCCGATCGCCGCATTCGCGGAGGCGTGGGAGTACGAGGACGACGAGGACATGTTTGGCGTGGAGGATGACGAGTTTGGATTTGACGGCCGTGGGGGCGCGCGCGTGCAGGGCGCGAAGAGCAAGACCGTGGGCGTGCTCGAGAAGCGGGCGAACGTGACGATTGTGGGAGGCGAGGTGATGATCGGGAAAGAGGCAAAGGGGGAAGTCAAGGTGAGCATTCTCCGGTCGCGTCCCATCATCGTGAGGTGGTGATTGCTGATGCTGTTTTGGAAACCAGTTCAACATGCTCGTTTCGTACACGTATCGCTCGGACGACGCGCTTCCCGAGGACGACGTGCGTGGGACGCCATCGCGGACAAACAAAGCGCAGGCGCCAGAGATGAAGACGTTCTCGTTCTACACGGTGGTGGAGCTGGGGACGATCCTGGCACGAGAGGAGAGCAGGGTGGATGATTTCTGAGTGTGCGCCTCTACTGTCTACATTACTCTGGGTGCGATGCGAGCTAGCTATTTTGCGGTCTGTTTTCGCAGTGAGCCCTCGCTGCCCGACGCGGTGATCTATATACGAGCACGATGACCGAGATGGCCTGCCCTTGCGCTTTGGTGATTGGCTGGCGAGGGTCACGGGAGCTGTTGTGGTGCCTGGATACGCTGACCTAACCATCCAACGCCTGCAGCGGAGCGGTGGGCGGCGTTGTCGTGCTTGTGTACTTATCTTTCTCCTTTCTTTGATGCCATTCTTCAGGTCGTCTACTTGCCAGGTGCAAGCTTGAGCTAGTCTTTTTTTTCTTTCCTCCCTTTCCAGGCGGCCGACTAGTCATGGCATCCACCAACGAGGCCGCGTCGGGTTCCACCTCGTCGGCACGGGCACTTGACGTGCAGGAGATGCATCCCCCGGCGGGTCCATTGCCTTCCAAGCGTGGCGAGATTGGATACCAGGAGCAGATTCACGGGCGCCCACAGGTGCAGGAGGCAGAGGCCGCGAGCATTCCCGAAAGACATCCGGCAGACACACCTCTTGCGGGCAATCTATCGTCACCATCTTCATCACCATCTTCATCAGTTCCTACAATCACAACCAGCAGCGCACCAGCGAGCGCGCCGTCCACTCCTTTGAACGACTCGTCGTCCACGCATTCCATGGGCAAGCGCAGCATCGCGTCGCTTCTCAAGCCCAAAAACGTCCCCACCTACGGCGGCGTCCGCCTGACCACCATCCTCATCCTTCTCTTCCAGCTCTCGCTTCTCGGCGGGACCATCGCTGGCTGGGTACTCGCCGTGAAGCTGCTCGGCCGACGGCAGAGCCAGCAACCGGGCGACGACCCGAATGGCCAGATCAACGGCGGCACGACGAGCATCTTCGTGTACGTCGCGTTCGGGATCACGGTGCTCGCGCAGCTGCTCTTCCTGGAGCGGCGGATCTTCCGCGTGCGTGCCGAGCGCTACGGGTACCTGCACCCCGGGGAGATGCTCCCGACGTCGCTGCGGCGAGTGTCCGCGCGGCGCAGCACGGCGATGGGCATCGCGCCGTGGCACCGTCCGCCGCTGCCGACATACGCGGCGGCGCTCGCGCAGAGCGGGGTGGGGACGGGGGACGTCGAAGACTCGGCGATCGCGCCGCCACCGCCGCCGGCGTACGGGCACACGCGGGGAAGCCGGCTGCTGCTGGCGGGATTCCTGCGGACGAGTCTGCGGGCTCAGGCGCGGGAGCTGGAGGTCGACCGGCGGAGCAGGATGAGCGAGCGGAGCGACCGGCCGGTGAGCTTTATGAGTCGGGACGAGGAGTGGGAAGAGCGGCGGGATGCGGAGAGGGCTCTGCAGGTGGAGGAGGCGCTGGCGCGGCTGGAGGAAGGACATCAGGAAAGGCCTGTGCGTGTTTCGTAGACGCAGAGACGCTGAAACGTGCTTCGATGGACGCTGGTTGCTACCGTTTGGGAGGTTGGAATGCTGATCGGTGCGTGATGGTGACTCGGACGCCCGGAGATCTCCCAGCGAGGACTGACTCTCGAAATCTTCCGTCTGATAGCCGCTCGTTTTTATTCCTATTGTGCAGATCTTGCTTTTGGCGTCGAAGAGGGGGTCGCTGTACATTGTGTGTGTTATTCGTACGTGCATGCTGGGACAATGTATTATTTCCTTGTCTTGACCCGATGTGCGAGTGCCGTGAGTGCTTACAGCATGTGCTGACCTAACGGGGCCATGACCACAGAGCTGACTCGATCGCGGCGGTGGTGGCGGTTGCGCTACATCCGCGCTTCAGCCTCCGCGTCTCACCATGCCAGAGGCTCGAGGCTGCGCAGGGGCCGCCCCTCTCTTTGCTTTTATAAACGCTTTGACCCAAGCTGAACTATTTGAACCCCTGTCCTCTTCTCTCCCGCCATGACTTGTCTACCACCCCCACCAGCCATGCCTCCCCCTCCGTACTCTCCCTCCCCTGACGCACCCTCCTACTCCATCGACCCTCGCCCGTCAGAGATGCGTCTTGCCCTGACCACACGCAAGACTCGCAGCCTTACAGGCGACGAGACCATCACCGTCTCGGGAGACAACATCGCCCTCGCCTTCAGCGGCCAAGAGCACGGCGCTAACGTCCCCACCTACGGCCGCCACGCGCTCATCCAAGGCGAAGTCGCCCTCGCGTCCACTCAGAACGTGCTCGCCGTCTCGCTCACGGTGAGAAGCCATCGAGCCCCCTTTCCCCGCGCCCCTAACCTGACCTCTTCTCGCTCCCTACAGCTCCAGGGTACCCTTGCCCTCACCTTTGGCGATGGCACGGCCAACACGACCACATTCTTCTCCATGTCCGAGCCCCTCTGGAGGGCGGGCCCATCGGCGCCGACGTGCCAGTCCATGCTGCCCTTCAAGATCACCATGCCTGACACTCACATGAATCTCGGCCGAACGCGTGTCCTACCTCCGACTTTCAACGCGGACCTTCCAGGCTTGCCCGTGGTCCACGTCGGCTGCAATTACGCTTTGACCGTGTGCGTCACCAAGACGCGTAGCCTCACGCCATGGAATCCAAAATCAACGTGCGTCCTGCAATGCTTGCGCGGCAGACACGTGCAACTGGCTCACCCGAAAACGTTTGCATCTATAGGTTGAATGTTCCGCTCATGTATCACCCTCGCACCCGGCCGCATCAAGCTATCATCCCGTCCGCCTTCCCATTTCTCTCGACCATCAAATCCGTGCCAGAAGAATGGCATCAGGTTATCTCGACGATGTCCACCACTTCGAGCGCAAAAATCGCACCTATAGAATGCCATGTACGTTCCCGCCCCCATCAACCCTCGTCCTCCATTCCTCTTCATCGTCTGAGCGCGCCCCTAAACTTCCTCTCCCATCCCACCAGCTCTTCGTCCCGGAAGTTCAAATCTACGCCATCACAGACACCGTGCCCTTCTTCCTCCAGCTCTCCGCGCCCCTATCCTCGCTCGACGCCTTCCTCCACCCTACCCCACCGACGACGTCCCGCCTCGGCCGCACGAAGAGCTTCGACCCCGCTGCGCGCCCGGCCCTGCGCGTGTCGCTCGTGCGCCAGGTGGCCACGTCCGTCCGTGGCGAGTCTGCCATTCGCACGCTCGTGCTCGGCGAGGGCATACTTCGCGAGCTCCCGCCGGCCGCGCCGACCGGATCGAACCCGCTCCGGGCGCCTGCGGAGGGGTGCGAGGCGCTCAACTGGGAAGGCGAGGTGCGGTGTCGGAAGGACGTGAAGAATGGCGGGTTCAACGCCACCGGCCTCGTCGTCAAGGTTAGTCCTGTGTCTCGCGTCTTGCCACACCCCATCTGACTCGTGCTGTCTTTTCGTTAGGACTTTATCCGCCTTTTGTTGGTTCCGCCGAACCCGAAGACGTCGCCCCTTCTCGAGCATGAAAATCTGTTCTCGATTCGCCTCGTCACCGACTCGTACGCGGAAGCGCGCGAGGAAGTCCACTTCCCCTTCGCGTGGTGACCTTGGCGCACCGGAGCATCTCTTACCTTTCCTCTCTCTCTTTTCCCTTCTCTCCTTTCGCATTGGTTATTTTATTGGTTTATCACGCTTTTAGACTCTCATACGCTCCTGGAGCGTTCTAACAAGTATCCTACGCTCCCCATATATTCGCTCCTTTCCGTTATTATCCGAAGACACACGACCACGCCCCACGTATTCGCCCCCCCGCCCCTTCCGCACTCACTCACGACTGACGCCCCATTTATTTATTTCCTTGTGTTACTGCGCTCGCGCTCGATTCGGCATCTGTACTCCTACGCATCATCCTCCGCATCGTCTGTTGTCAGTGTATTTTTAGTAGTCCGTGGGTGGCGAAATTCATGATTATGATTGGTTATATGGTCATGCTGCAGCGCCCGCGCAAGTTTCTATCCCTAGATCCGAGAGCCGCTTGGCCGTGTCCTCGACATTGCGCGAGAGTCTGTCCAGATTGACTCCTCGACAAGTCGCGCCGGGGCACCGTGCACGCGGCGGACGGTCGAGGTACCTTCGGGATGGTGATGGTACATGGCTAGCTATGGCTAGTGGCAGCCTCCGTCATTTCGAGTCAGGACCTGTCAGGGCGCGCGCTTCGATCGACAGGACGATGATCATGACTCGGCCGATCGCGTCTCGAGAGGCGCGCCGTCGAGAACACCTGCATTCGTTGTCTGTCATCTGAAATCTCCCTGGTTTCTGCTGCGCACATTTTATCTCGTGCTCGTGACAATTCTGACGTCTAAAACTACAGGAGCAAGATGCAAGCTTCGGGCCCCCGCTCTGTCTCTCTCGCAGATTCTGGCTGTATCAAGTAGCCGTCCCGATTTGGGAGGTGTCGTGGATTGAGCGCCCGTCGATTTACGGGGTCCTCATGTGAGGTGCGTTGCACACTAACCCATCCATCATTTTCCCAATGCTCGACCTCAACCTCGAGAAAGGATCGCAAAGTCTCTGCCTCGACGTCCCCGCATGCCTATCTTACTCTCCTTTCATGCGCGGTGCCGTTGTCCGCTGCGTGTACATACCGCATCCGTCTGATGCAGCCGACAACTGATCGTTTTGTGTCATTGCCGTTGCTCCTGTTCCTTCATGTTCTCTGGATTCGTGCGCACTGTGCATATGGCCCTCGAGACGGATGCAGTGAAAGCGATTGGGTCGGGACGGTATTGATGAGCTTTATTGATACATGTCGAGCTCGAGACTGCTGAATATTTGTTTGGACGACCAGTTGGTCGCGACTCGCTACAAAGCCTACAGCTCACCGAAACTAACCGGCCTTTCTTTACAATCAAAAAGGTTCTTGGTCTCAAACTACGCTGCAATAGCAGCTGTGGGGGAATACAGGCGAGGCTTCGAGAGGCGAGGTACGTGTGTATATGGTAGCATCCTTGCCTTTTTAAGCGCTCACGCCCATCCGATCTCGGGCAGCCCATGAGCGTCCGTCACGTCCTCCTCGATCGACATCCTTCCTTGACTGTGGATGGATGGCGGCGACGGGTGAAGAGATCGCTGACAGGATCAGAGTTGATCATCGGGGATTCCATCGTGTCGTTTCTACCAACATGGTAAGTGGTGGGATCGAGCGTGCTAAACAGCGAGAGACTGTGCTCGACGATACTCCCGTCGCCCGAAGCGGCCTGAGGTCGGTGGACACAAAATCATGCACTCACTCCCATCGCAATGTTTTCCGTTACTCGGGAACGAGGAGAGGATCTTTGCGACCTCATAGTGTTGCGTTCTTGGGCACACAAGTCCGGAGAGCGGCTGCCATAAAAAAACCATCTCTGTTCCCATTTCCTGCTGAGGAGAACCACGTCGACTTTCAAGATGCCTCTGCCCTATCCTCAAATCCGCGCCTCTACTTGAGAGGTGTATTTTGGCATCACCTGGCTGCTTGGGCCCCGCCGCACGGTACCATTCCTCGCCGGCGCGTTGACTCGTGTCTCAGCACGGAGACGGTCGGGCTGCGATGTTAACTGACATTTTCGGGCTCGTTGTTCGTCTAGAACGCCCTCGAACCGCGCTCGAGCCCGAGCGGAGCGGTAGGAATGCTTTGCACATCGCTGGATTTGGTGTCGAGGATGCCGTTCTGGGCATGAACAGAGGTCCCGGTACTTCGGGTGGCCTAGGAGTTTGTTTTTAGATGGGACGGCGGCGAGACTCTTCCTCTTTGTCCCGCTTAGATGGGACGGCGGCGAGACTCTTCCTCTTTGTCCCGCAGCGCTGCAAAACACCCTTCTACTCGGACTACTCTTCCTCTCAGCGGATGGTGCTCGTCACATCTACCTCGTATGTCAGGATTTATTTGTTATGACTTGAACTCCACCAGGATCTATCTTGGTTGACGAACACATCTCCGCAGTTAGAAAGAGCAGGACAATGTCTTCACGGTATTGTACTTGGTGGTCTGGTCCAGCAGTGTCGACCGAGCGCCTCTCCGTTGTAATCGAGCCTGCTCGTGCGAGGCCGCCATCCCCTCTCAGCCTCAATCCCAATACCTAACATTTAATCCCCCCCTCTCCAGCCATGTCATCCATTCGATTCTTCATCCTCGACCATCACTCCTATCAAGATGTCCTGCAACAGCTCCACCACCGACCTTGTCAACACTGTCGCCATCGACCGCCAGGGCCTGTCCTTGTCTTGGTGTCTCTTCCTTGGCTTCACCATGTCGCTGTTCATCTTCGTCGTATACTCGATCGTCTCTACTGCTATACTCGCTCGCAATCCCAAGTCTAAGGCCCGCAAGCTTCGTCCCCTCTCGCTCTCGGCTACACACTTCACCCAAGTTCGTTCTCCTACTCTCTTCGACACGACCATCGTCTTCCTCTCCTGCTATGCTCCGAGACTCCTGCCGGGCGTCTCACATGCAGTGGAGAAGGTGCAGTCGGTCGCACGGCTCCGCGGTATGTCATGCTTCTCTTATCACATACACATCCTCGACTGACATACATCCATGCAGTACTGTCGTCACCTAAGTCCCCGGCCCTTCGCCCTCTCACTCTTCCTGCCCGTCACTGTCAACCGGTACCTTCAGGCATCATCGCCAACATCGTCGTCATCTGTGCTCGGGTCATGCAGTTCTTTGTGACATTTACTCAAGCTCGTGTGCTAGTCCTTGATAACACCTCTCGCACCCAGCACCTGGCGTCGGACTGTTCTTGCATTGTACTCGGATACTTTGATGGATGGGTCAAGACCTGGGGTGATGCCTCGCGTTCCGTCGTTGCATCTATCTCCTCTCGTATGCTGCAACTCCAGCCAATCATCGTGCAGATATTGGAAGACTCTCCTCTGGTTATTGTTTGGCGTGGTGGTAGGCCCCTTCTCCGACTCATCCCACTGCCATCGACTGACTCGTGTCGTATCCACCAGCCCTGTTCAACCCTCCTGTCCTCGCATCCGTGCCCTCAAGCCTCTTTGCTATCCTCACTTTCTCCTTTGCTCAGACGATGCAGCTCGCGGTGACACAAGTTCGATCTGCTCGTGTATCGGTTCTCGACAGCTATGCATCTATCGAACATCTAGCGAGAAAGTGGTCTAGCGCGATGCTTGGACACATCAATGAATGGATCGAGATTTGGGGCGAGCCTTCGCTAGGGTTGATCACATTCCTCGCTTCTGGTCCTGTGCAACTCTTGACGGGAGACGTACGGGCACTGGAGACTCTGCCAATGTGGAGCAACGCGATCGTTCATTTCTGGCGCACTGTTTTATTCCCTAGGCTGAATCGTATGTGCTTTTCCAGTTGCTTTGCTCGTACATGGCTTATATCTTCTTCGCAGTACCTTTCTTTTCAGAAGCAACCCCATGGGTCCCAGACATCATTCCCACTATTATCGTCACGCCGCCTAGACTGCCGCACATAGTCAAGAGCTACCCCGTTGACGACGAGGTCGACCAGACTCAACTCAGTCATCTTGGCTTTATTTCTCGTGCGCAGATGCTGGCGTGGTTTGAGGAGATCGTCCAGATATCATCGATGGGCGTGGAGGCTGCAGTCGGGGAGGAAACCCAAGCTGTGACCAAGGACAACATTTACGAGCAACAGTCAACCTCAAGCACTCAGCCACTGACGCAGCGCTTGTGCGATCTGGGCACTTGTATCCTCACCGTTCTCATAGGCTTATTTGTCTCCGTTGTCCAGCTTGCTACGACCGTTCTCCGTGGACCCTCTCTGGTTTGTATCTTGGTCGCGGCATGGGCCGCCAAATTCTGTGGGGGCTATTATCATCTGTGGGTCAAGGCCTGGGGTAATGCCCCCGCGGCACTCTCAACTCTGCGCTCTTCTTCACTGAATGGTACGCCGCGGTCTATCGATGATTCCAGATATTTATACTAATGCTTTCTGCACAGAGTGCTTCCCGTTGTACACCTGTTCATCAATGACGTCCGCTACCGATGCAATGGCCGACTCTGAGCCGGAGCTTGACGGTCTTTCAGCATTCTCTGGGTTCATGCGCCCGTCTCTGGCTTGCTTCGATCTCGCGTCTCTCGCGTCGGAATCTGATGCCGACGATCAGTCCTCGGATGGATCTTTGGCTTCCCCTTTGCTCACGCGCCCGTCCAGCCCTGAATCCGTGACCACTGTCGGCGAGGATGTGGTGGTGGAACAAGCAAAGCCCAAAGTTCTGGATCATGCTCCCATCTCAGTCCCCTTGTCTGATGTCGAACTTCCGCGTCGGTCTCCCGTCTCAGCCTTGTTCACGCTGCCCTCTACTCCCAGATCTCTTACCCCCATCCTCGAAGAGGAGGAGACGGAGATAGAAGTGCAACAGGTCAATGACCGTGCTTCATCTCCGACTCCCGAGCCTGAAGAGCAATTTACATGTCGGTTCTTTCGCATGTCTAGCTGGCTCGAGGAAGAAGAGGATGATGAAGACGACGACGAGGCCCCTGAAGGCTCTGATCAGGACGCCTCTCCAGTTCCTATGCCTGACCATGGATCATGCCAGCCTTCTGACATGGCCCCCTGGCCCACCCATCCGGCCACTCCTGGATCGGTTCCTGACATTCAGGAGGTGCAAAGATACCAGGTTCCCGATCGCGTGCTCTCTTGGGTTCCTATGTCCGACTTTGAGTCGCCGCGTGCAGCCCCGACTGCACCCTCTGTCTCGACGGTGCCCTCAGCCACTCCTGCTGCATCCACGACCGTCATCCGGGAAGAAGACAGGGTGTTGCCACAAAGGGCACAGTATGTCACGATCTCCGTGGTCAAGCCTGTCTCTGGCAAACGGCCGTCGCACCGATCCCTCGCACCCAACTCTCTGTCGCCACCGCCTACCCCCGTGTGTCTCAACATCATACAGGAGGAAGACGAGGACGAGAGTGAGGGCGCGAGCAAGGGCGACGATCAGGGACCATGGACTCCGGACCCTATCCCAGTGCTGGCTCTCATCTCACCCACTGGTGAGGAGATCGCGAACTCGCACACTGATGGCGATGCAGTCAACTGGTATCCGTGGCGTCCTCTGGGTTCTAGCTCCCAGGATCAGGTCGACGAGGTCACGCAAGTCGCTTGCTCTGCTGTGGAGGGCTCTGTCTCTGTAGTAGACGAGATTCGTTGTAAAGGTCAACACGTGCCGGGAAGCCAACAAGGTTGCGAGGCCGCGGTCAGCGAAGAGATCATCCGTTCCGCGTCGGTCCTCTTTGGATCACCGCAGTCTTCTTCGGACACCGAATTCTCATCCGTCATTGACTTTGACTCTCACCCGCCCTCGTACTGGTCAGACGACACCGTCCTCTCCATCACGCCCTCGTCACTGTTTATGGCGCGCTCCGCACAGATCGTCGCGGACTTGGGTCACCACGTCGCCGATGTCCACTGGCTCTGCGGATTCGATCTGGAGTCCCAGGCACCCATCGTGTCGCGCGGCATCAAGTCGATCGTCGGCGATGTCGTCAGGGCCATCGGACATGCCTTCCGCTCGGTGCACACCTTCCTCACGCGGGCTACCGTCTAGGATGGGCTGGTGTCGAGTCGTCTTTGTGGCGACTTCCGCTTGCGGTCATCTCTTGCACGACTTCCTGACTCTATTGCACGATATCTCTGGTTCTGTTTGCACGATTCTTGGCTCTATTTTCACGATCTCTGGCTCTATTTGCACGATTCTTGGCTCTATTTGCACGATTCTTGGCTCTATTTGCACGATTCTTGGTTCTATTCGCACGATTTCTCTTGCACGATGCCCAACTCGACTCGCATGGTGCACCATCTCTTTTGCACGATCTATGATTATATCACTTCGCTTGCACGGCTACTACAATACGTTTTCTAGTTTCCTTTCTTGCTGGAGTGTGTGGTACTTTGCCAAGCTGCCAATGCGCACGACAGCTTGGTAAAGTATCACATCTCTCTGGCCTTCTGGTTTTCTTTCGCTTGTTCCATCTTTCTTCATCTCTGGGTTTGGGGACGTTCGGTACGCTAGGGTACACAATACTGCAGTTTTCATGCATATTTTGGTACTGGCTTCCCTGCGATGTTGACACGCCTTTGAGGCCGTGTTCAGCATGCAGGGGAAAGCCGCGGGTCTGAAATGTGCTACTACGCCGCCGCCTCAAGGTTCAAGCTTCAAGTCCACGCGGATAATTCTAGACATAAGCATATTCTTTATAATCATGGTCATACAACAGTCAGCGCTCCAAGGCTACATCGAATGGCTCAACAGGCTGGTATGCTATGAGTGGGCGTCGAGTGCCAGGAGAAGGCAGGTAAAATAGGTCTTCATCGTCCGCAGGTGCAGTAATGTTATGACTGTGCCACCCATGAGTAACGAAACACGCATATGGGGTTGGTGAACTCACACTGTGAGTATATGCTCCGCCACTGTCGCCCTATCCTCGAGCTCGGGAAGAGCCGAGCAGTGGTTGCACTGCCAACGTTGATGCATGAGGCTGGGGTCTTCGGGCTCCCTGCTCTTCACATCGGCAGTGATGTCCGGAGGAAGCACAGAGAACGAAGGTGTTGAGTGGTCTATGCGGTTCGACAGCATGTAATGGTCGACCTGATGGTCGTGCCTATAAGCTCGCAGGTACCGACATAAAATAAAAGAGGGAGCTTACACATTTCCTCCAACCAAATGCGTACTCGGCTTGAGATTTTGACGCACGGCGCTCAGACTCGGTGGCGCCACCACAGTCGTCGCAGACGAAGCGCAAATCGAGCCTGTCCATGTCTGCCGCAGTCGTGGTTGTCGAAGCGCGTCCCACCAGCGCCACCAAGTTTGCCGCGGCGTCGAACCCTCGCTGGGAGAACAGAAAGTCTTTTGTGACGAGGAAGTCCGTCGTGCGCATCTTCCACACGTTGCAGAAGTCCCGCCCGATGTACGCGAGCGCGCCGTCTGTGAACACGGCGACGGCCAGCTGGAGAGCGCCCGCGAAGCCGACCTTGCCGTCGGTGCGCCTCGCGGCAGCGGCGGGAGTCGAGATGCGGACGACGCTGTCGGAAATTTGGAGCGATTGGAAGTCGGGTGGTAACATCTTGATGAACCTAGTCCTTCTCTGTTTGAACCAGTGCATCATGCTAACAGGCAGGCCGACAGCCGCTCGCTTCCAGTCATGGTACGTGAATGGTAATGCCGTAGGTGCCTCGTGGTGGATGATTTCTTGAAAGCACAAAAGGTCGGATCCCTGATACGCTGCCGGGAAATAGAACAACTGTGAGGGAAGGACCTGTCTAAGAAACGCAGCATAACAGCTTCTCGTCTCGTCACGCCGGACCTGGCGCGCCTGCTTTTGCTCCTCTGTCAGAGGTAGATCTACTATGCCAGACCGGGTGATCCAAGGATTTAAGCGCTCCAGCTCCCGGCGATCAGCCTCCTCTCGCTGTGCCCTGATCAGCGCCGCTTCCCTTCGCTTGCATAATCTGCGCTGATGTTCTTCTTGCTCGAGGCGGGCATCGCGAATAACGATCGCCTCGGCTTCAAATGCATCGCGAATGCGGTCCCAGCCTGGTAAAAGTCAGCACACGAGTTAAGGTATGTAGATCTTGTTCTGCTTACCACGATCTGTCAGCTTCTTAGCTATCCGAATTTGGGGCAATCTCTGAAACCGACAGCTCTCGATATCCTGTGATTCGTACCCGAGGTCTAGCATGCGTGCTTTAATTCTGTTCTAGATGAGCATATTACAGAAGAGCGGATAATGAGAGATGGTAACTGACTCCGCGAACCTCTCGTTTTTTAAACGAGTGGCTTCGATACTCCGCACTGTCGTGACGACTTTAAGCCACTGTAGATACTCGTGGTGGCTCTGGTAATTAGAGACCTGAATCATTACCATGCACTTTTCTCCAGGAAGAATACGACAACGTACCGCCCGGAGGCCCTCTACAATTGCAGTCCTATCTGCCTTGAACGCGTCCCAGGCTTCCTGAGCACCTGGTTTCTCTGACATGAATCCGATTGCAAAACTAGTGAGTGTGCCAACAAGTTCTTCGATATCCGGCTTCCAAAAAATCTTTGGCCAATGAAGACATTGTCCTTTCCAGAAGACGTTCATTTAGGTAAAGCGTAGACGTGAACAAGATCAATCTACCATTCACGTAAGGCACCAACGTCACGATGTCTGAATAAATTTCTGGGTATTCCTCTGCAACTTGTTCATCGCGTATAGAGCTGTAGGAATGTAGTGTGAGTTGTCCGTCTCAGTGCCCTGTAGAGGCATGCGTACAGTTCTTTGAAGCATGTTGGACAAACCCGCTTTCGAAACGAAATCTGCATGGTCGCCGTCTTCCTATGCCCGCATTGCTAAATTCGCAATCACCAAACAATAAGAAGTGTCAACAAAGATAACAATAAACCAGATATGCACTGACCCCGCAAAAGGGCCAAAAGAGCAAGGCGGCCCATCCAGGTTCAGATAAGCCTCTTGGGGGGCTGGGTACCGGGTGTTCCGCATGCTGAAGACGAGCAGACCGCCACACTGAGATGCTATTGCGGGACATAAGGACGGTGCGCAGGGGCTTCGTCAACCGAGCGAGGCGAAGTAGATCGGCGGGCGTCAGGAAGCTAAAGATCTACGAATCCAAAGGGGTCAGGGTGATCGTCTACTGAATATGCGGGCCACATACATCATACAAGATGTCAAGGGGCATGCTGACCAGCTTGTTCAAACGACCCTGTCTCCTGCGACTCAGACCCTGCGAGGGCTTCGCTAGGGCCACGCCTGTTCTCCTACGTTTTGTCTGGGGCAAGGGTTGATCTGTAGATCAGATCCACGCGCATGAGTATGTGTGATAGCGGACGTAAATGGGAACCCTACCGTGCTTGTCTACAAGAAGCTTGGAGCAATGATCCCGAATGCCATCGCCAGCGACAGAGTTGAGGCCAACTCGTACAGAGTACTCCTCAGGCGATGCTTCAATCTCTCTGGCTTCCATGGTGAGATCGATCCTTGGAGGTTGTGGCCCAGTGCTGGAGAGGAAGAGGAAGAGAGGGGGGTGGCGATGACCTAGCCTCGCTGTGCAATGGCTGCTTTTATACGGGCAAGACGGTGCCAGATCAATTAGTTAATTCATTTGTATGTCCGCCACACAGGACGACAGGACAGTGCTTCCGAGGGGAAGCGCCTGAGTCGCCACCCGCTTCAGGGTGAGTCGTTAAACGACACCCAGGGGCCAGGACCGGGCGTTTTGCCATGCAGATCGAAGCGATAATTGTCGGAGTGTTGCTCGGATATTCAACGCGAAATATATTCTAGCGAAAGATGTCGGAGGATGGCAATGATTGGTTCGAGTTGTGTGGCAAAACAGGAATCGCCGCTGCGCTGGTTTCTTTAAACGGACGACGGTGGCAAGTCCACGCTGATGACGTCAACCGTGCTTCAGTGGTTGCTCGCGGACCTCGAACACACCTGTGGCCGTCAGTCGGGGTCTTCCACTGCCGTTCTCCCCTCAAACGTCGACATGATCGCGAAATTACGCTGTCCAAGAATCCCTGACCATATGGTTCTTTTGCCATCGCTCTAGCAGACTGCGGACCCTTCGCAGAACACACTTCGTCATGCCAAGGGCATTCGGCTTGTATTCGTGCTGTCCGTCACATTGGCGCGTAATCACCAGCAAGTTCTTGACTTGGCTAAGCTTGCTGACGGTTTGAACGAACCGTCAACAAAGCTCAACAATCTGACTCTGGCCTGCATCAGCTCGATGAAGCTGGCATTCTACAACAGGTTGTATATAGATTGCGGCTTGGTGGCCTGGCAGTGGCTGGATGGACAGCGTCAAGTGGCCTTGCACGCACTGCTCAACCAGATACTATCAGACCTTACAATGTCGAACTTCGCCGCGCGCAGAGCACTATCTGTCTATCTCAACCACTGGGACTCTACTGGGGCGTACTTGGGGCGTTGAACTTGCACGGGTTATTACGTCCATGGGCTTCCGTCGCTCCTCAGCTCGGTTCGATTGAGGATCATCCATTTCCTCGTACCTTGCTCGTCGCTTACCGGGATCTCTTCAAGGAGGTAGGTGACCGAACAGCGTCTCAGAGCGTCTCAGCCACCTACAGGGGAGCATGCGTTACCGGCTATTCAAACGATCGGAGCCTTGTCTAGCCTCGTATCGTATCGTCGTGGACATCGGATAATTGCGCAGTTGAGGCTGGATGAAGGCTTCCTCTTGTTCTCATTCCATGCACACGCGACTAGGATCCTCACCGGTTGTTCACGGAAACAAGTCGCCAACTATTCGTATCCTTAGCGCTCAGCACTCATGTGCATGGGCTGCGCGCATCTTGTCGCGATCGTCACAAAGAGTCAACATCCTGCAAGTCACACCTGGATGCACTTCTCGGCATCTGACAACACCTACGGCAGGGTTGTAACTCCTTAAATCCAATCCCGCCTCCTCCTTTCCTATTCGGTGTTTTCGTCGATCGACGCACATACATGCGACTAGTATGCGACTTCTCTGCGATCACTTGCCCCACGCTAAGTGCCTGACCAAATTTGCTTGGGATCCGGGGGGCGCCTCACACCGGATGTATTCCGTCCGCCTCCATTCCCTTGCCCCTTCAGGACCGACCAATCATAGCTGCTCATCGCGCTTTCAAAATCCCAGTCGCCACTCGATACCCGTTTAGTCGCAAGCGGGGCTGGATCCTCAACGCGATGGCGAATTGGTTAGCCGTTCTTATCTCGTCATCTTCTGCGTTCCACCCGTCTGGACAGGTTCCACTCGCAGCCCTCCTTATATCGATGGAGCATGTGATGTCTCCCTTCCAACAAATTTGCGGCAATTGTTTTGCCTTCACTCCAAATTGTTCAACGGCCCAAGCTTCGGCGGCTGTGTGAGGTTCGAGGGCCTTCACAAAAGCTCACAAAGCGCTCGTCAATTGTACCTCGCGATGTGTCGTGTTGATTGCATCTGGGCCTGAAATGCGGCAACCGGGGCGCCCGAACGCTTGTTCTAGATGGGCAACCATGCGGGGCCCAAGATGGCAAAAGTACGTCAAGTTCTCTCCGTGGATTCGCATCGGTTCTTCCGGAGGTGTTTCAGCCACAAGCTCGCAAGCCAGCTCTCTGTCTGCGCTACGTTACGGGGTTGTCTATAGATTTGAGCATTTTATCGCCGTTGGGAAATGCTTACACTCCGTGGGCCTGAACATTTTGAATGTCTATGCCTTGTAGAGAGAGCGCAACGAATAATAGCTTTGCGATTGTCCTGCATCACGGGTCCTCGCGGGTGATCATTTACACCGTGGCATTCCCGTCCTCCTCAACAAGGGCTACTCGACGCCCACTCTTTCCTCCAAGAAAACCTGAACGTTCATATTTGAACACGTATTCGCCGACCGCATCCCTGAGCACCCATGTTGATCCAGCGAAATTATGTCTACCCAAATTTCAGCGGTGCTTTTGCTCGCAGATGACCCGCACCATTCTCCGATTCTCCTCTCTTTCCCTTTCCTTTGTTTTCTTCCTCTCTCGTCGCGCAAAATCGACGATCGCCAGACTGCCCCATTATGCATCAGAGATCACCTCCAATCCGTATATTGGGACACCGCACAGTCGACGAGTTTTTCATTTCAAGAAGTCCTCGTGCAGTCTCCAGTTTCCTCCGACCGCCTTTATCTGCACTGGCTCATAGCAAGGCCGACGAATGATTGCCCCGTTTTTTTATCGGTGATATCATGCTGAACTCTGTCTATATGGAGGTTCGATAGGCAGCGGGAATGACAGGCCAGAGTAGACGGATGAGGAAGAGCAAGAGTAAGTAAGTCGTGTCACTTCCCCTTCTACCCTGATCCCCAACATTTTCTCCCTCCTTATCCCTCCCTGCCGATGTCTAGTCCATAACTCTCTCCGGTGCAATGCGGCCTTCCTTGCGGTTCCCCTGTCGCCCTGGAACCCGCGATCTTCCACAATCGGTCTATTAAAGATTTCTTTGGTCATAGATGAACACAGTGAGCTCTGCAGTACGCTCCAAATGTTTTCAGTCTGACGCAGGTGCCCTTTGTTTTGAAAGCCATCCCAACGGTGAAAATCGTCAATAGCTTAGAAGGATCGAACAAAAGACAACGCCACCGTCGGCGAGGTTCCGAGGATAACAGTCAGACGTCGTGGGAGCATCCTCTTCTTAGAGGACTGAGTCACTGTCGACATACACCCTGAGTCTCCGAGTCACAGAAGATGCTCAGCCCTGACATTGGAGCAGTCTATCAACTCGAATGTCGACGGAGCGGCTCGTCTCGGCCCTCTTCTATGGACGTGGAATCGCTCGTCAGTTCATATCCATGGGTCGCTCTTTCCTGCGATGCACATCGACTGAGCGAGGGTCCTCTTCGCAAATGTCGGCCGCTACCACGGGCACCGGCCATCTGTCCCGACAACCTAGTGCCAGCCCGCCACCCCCAGATGCACCGTACTCCGCGGCGGGTACAGCGACGCCTGTAGTTCCGATAGTTCCCGAGCGAGTTATGACCCCAGTCTGCCCGTGTACGCGATGTCGCTCTCGCCATCTCGAAGCTCTACTCAACCTCACTGTTCAGAAGATTCCCCAATGGCAGTAACGATGGCAATACGCTTTCGACTTGTGATATGCGTCCGGATATCTGGGCTGGCCACGCACTAGGAGGTGCCACGCTCGCTAGGTCACTTTCCTAGATCTAGACGAAGGCTGCAGCAACTCAACCTGCACTCAGCTGCACAAAAACAGACTACCAGATAGCTGTTCTCGTCCCGATTGGATGTTTCTGACTGGGACCTTGCGCTTTCGAACCTTGTCCGGACTGTCGTTTCGGAAGCGTCTTGACCACGGCAGCATCGGGGGCCAGGATGCAAATGACTCGTGATGGCTAGCCTACTACATGTATGTCGACTTTCGAGCATGACCTCTTTGGTCCTGACTCCTTACTACACAAATAAAAGAATGTCTTCTGGTCCAGTGCTTACTATATAGCATTGCTCCTTGTATGAGTCGTCGTCAGTGAAGAAACTATGAGTCCAACAATTATACCTCAGAGACCTGGAAGAGCGGTGGCAGATGTCTTGAATGGCATGACTAGACCAGTCGAGACTCCTAACACTCCGTTCCACTCAGCGTGTCGTTCTACTTACTGACACTGGCGGTCCTGGTAGACTTGCTGGACATGAACCTCTGATATCCCATGAGTGCCGTTTATTGAGCAGAATATCTCCAATGGCAGACGCCTCCCCCCAATCTCCTTCGGTGAACCTGCTCTCCGCTACTCTCTCTTCAGCTTCCTCTCTCGTCTTCCTGCAATTCTTCTCCCGTATATTCACGTTCGCTCTCAACCAAGCCCTTGTCCGTCTCGCGTCTCCGCAAACATTCGGCACAGCCGCCATACAATTCGAGCTTCTGCTTTCTACGATCCTCTTCCTCTCTCGAGAAGGAGTCCGCAATGCTCTTCTTCGTGCGCCCCCATCTGTGTCCTCCAACAAGAAAGGCTTACGCGACCTTTTGACTAATATATCCCTCCTGCCTGTTTTCCTCGGCATCCCCGCTGCTTTTATCATCGCTTCGATCTACACCGTCGCCAGTGCCCCTTCCACTGCCGCTCAACCTCACTTCCATCTCAGCGTGGTCATATATGCTGTCGCAGCCTCGCTCGAGCTGTTGGCAGAGCCCCTACACATTCGCGCGCAAAATGAGCTGCGTTTCAGTGTACGCGTCCGAGCCGAAGGCGCCTCGGTCCTGCTCAAGACACTTGTGACGTTTGCTGTACTCGCTTTCGGACCGCCGGACTGGGCGCTCCTCGCATTTGCGTTGGGGCAGGCAGCATACGGAAGTACCACTCTCGTTTCATTTCTGCTCGTCTACGGCAGGCAGAGCCGATATCTCCTCAAAACAGTCAGCATGGAGGTTCATGGCAAGTGTGTGCTCCGTCTATACCCTCCATTGGTTCGTGGTTAACGCACATACAGCACGAAGGTCGTGTATTTTGATCCTGAATTGCTTCATCTATCGCGTGCGATGACTGTCCAATCTGCTGTGAAGCATTTCTTGACCGAAGGTGACAAATTCTTCGTTTCTCGCCTCAGCCCGTTGGCAGATCAAGGCGGTTACGCTATTGCCTCCAACTACGGTATGTCCACTCGAGGCCTCACTTCTAACAGCATCACATGCTGAATCGCCGCAGGTTCCCTGGTTGCCCGGATCTTATTCCAGCCTATCGAAGAGACCTCCAGATTATTCTTCTCCAAAACCCTCCCGACCTCTTCTGACAAAGGTGAAGCCAAAGCCAAGGACGCCATCCACACCGCCGCCCGCATCCTCCTCGGTCTCCTCCTTCTCTTCACCCACCTTCTTCTTCTCCTCTCGACCTTCGGACCGCCCTACCTCGCCCTCGCCACGACCGTATTCCTCCCACCACGATACCAACAAACCTCGGCGCCCATCATCCTCCGCGCGTATATCTACTATATTCCTACCATGGCGTTCAACGGCGTGCTCGAGGCGTTCCTCGCTTCCGCGTGCACGCCCGCTGACCTGCGCGCGCAGAGCCGCTGGATGGCCGGCGCGTCGGTCGGGTTCGTTCTCGCCGCCGTCGGACTCGCGCGCGGGCTCGGGTGGGGCGACGCAGGCTTAGTGTACGCGAATATCGCGAACCTGGGCGTGCGCGCGCTGTACGCGTGGCTGTTCGTCGGGAGGTACTTCCGGGCACGTGGGGCTGGGAGCGTGGTCGGGTGGAGGGGTGCGGTGCCGCCGAAACGGGTGCTGGTCGTGTTCGCGTTGGCTGCTGGCGTCACGAGGTGGAGCGAGAGGGTGTATCGGGATGTGCCGTTGTCCATCATTGCGCAGAGCGGTCACGTTGCGGTGGGTGGAGTGTGCGCTGTTGGATGCCTACTTGCATGGTACGTTCATTGTTCATCGACGCTTCGTTGGATGATAAACATATCGGCTTGTAGCTTCTTTTTTGAAAAGGCAAAGATTGCCGAAGTCTCTGCTGTTCTTCGGAGACGTTGAATATTTAAACGGGTGCATCGTAACGTCCTGGATCATACCAGATGGATGCTGCATGGCTATTCGCTCCGCTCATCATCAGGTGTGGATCCCTTGTGCGACGACTGTACGTGACTCTTGCGAGCACGCGTCCTCAAGATGACTTATTTTCATCTCATCTCGATATCAGTGCTCCTTTCACTTCGCAGCGTCATCTCGATGATTCAACGTGCTAGATCTCGCTACAGCAATTATACTACAAGATGCCTCAGAGAAATCCATGTAGTTGAGGTCGCATCAATTCAAGCATAGATGATAGCGACGAGTGCAGCAAATGACAAGATTATTTAAACGCCCAAGAGCGCTCGAAACATGATACTTCGATCAGCGTTACGGCAACCTCAACCTATGAAGTATGATGTGAGCCCATTTCTGTCTGTCATGTGGTTGGTATGACAGAGCGTTTGATCGACCTTAAATGCTCCGAGTCAGCCCTGACTGTCGCGCTGCCGTGCGTGTTAAGCTTCATAACCCCGCCTCCTGACAGTCAACAACGCTTACACTTCACCTGGTCGTTCTGTTCTGCATATTCGATGACCGATGATATTTTTTGGTCTAGTTCATTGCAGAGACTCGAATCCGCTATTTCATCGTATTTACAGCTGGACAGCGTAAACCTGGATGTCGTTCGCGTACTCGCTTTATTTGCTCTGCATAGCACCATCTTTGGTGCGCACTGATCGCGCTCATCTCTCGATGAATTGCACTCAGTCTGATCATCCTAATGTTCCACAGGTTTCGTGCTCGGCATGATATTATCGACGGAGTTGATTTGGTTGTGAGTACATCGTTTTGTCGTAGACCCTTGGCTGGACAGGAAATTGCCCGAAAGCCGCCAGAAATACCGCCCTGAACCCAGAACAATCACATCCATGCTGTCTCTTGCCGCCCTCATGCTCGCAACGACGACCCTATATTGGATTTTGACCAGCACCTTCGTCATCGTGTACCTTTGCACCTTTGTTCCCAAGTTCCAATTATCCAGGCTAAATACGACACTAGCCATTGCCTCTGCCTCGCAAACATACTTCCCTCTCATCTCCGTGCGTCTATCCATTCACACTGACTTCGTAGCATCGCATTCAGCATCGCATTCCGATATAGTCCGGCTTCAACTATACGACCGTCATTTGGAAAGCCTGGCATGCCTGGAGTCAGAACAAAAAATCAACCTGCATCCTCCTCGGCTTGTTGGCCGTATCCACAAGTGCGTCATGTCATACTTCTTTGTTTCTGTCTGCCTCATTTGCTTGGTGACAGTCGCAGGAGCCTTTGTTACGCGCACAATATCAGAATATACTGACCTCGAGATTGATAACCTTCATTATCTTCTCCGAACGCTGTCATTCGGCGCCAGTGCCATCGCTACATGGCTCGTCCCATACATCGAGCGGTCAGTGTCTTCACTATCGTCGTGTTGGACAAGGCTGCTCATCACATACAAACTTCAAAGGGAGCTTCGTCCATTGTTCAAGCTCGTCGATGCTCGTCTATTGACGACCAAGGCAGACAAGATCGGCGCCTATCTCATCAATTCTGGCGCACATCACTGCGTAGTGTGGGCGAGTGATGGGTGCTTGTATCAAGACTCGGCGACTGATTTCTCGAGGTCCACAGATAACACTCACCCTCTCCTGGGTCCATCAATTTGAGCCTCGACCTGCTGATCCTCCCGTCCAGCTTACCCTCAGAGACGAGATCATGTTTCTGATGTTCAGCATCTCATTTCAGATTGCTGTAAGCTTGTCTCGATTCCGTGCCTCTGAGTCTCAAGTCATTCTCGTTTCAGGCCATCTATCCAGCATTCATCCTCGTCATCGTCCATTTCCAGAGAGCCGTCTGGGACGTGTCGAGTCAGGAGGGAAGCAGAGGGTCTGACCTCACGACTCTCGTTGACGTTGATAGCTCCAGCCAAGTCTGAGACATCCAGTGACGCTTACTTCATGATGCTTGTTCTTTATACGATGCACAATTCTCTCAGTCAAGTTTCCCTGCGAACTGATCCGACTACGCAACGTCCATCTCCAGTCAAATTGAGTGACGTCATGGCAGCCGTTGGGTGACATCATCGACGGTCTACAATTCGACGCCTATAACTGCCTCCCCCACCACGACTCAGGGGCCTTCAACTCATAACATCTTTCATCGTTCATCATGTCTTCAGCTCTTCAGGAATCTCCATCTCAGGTTCGTCGTGCTTCATTTTCACTAGACATAATCCGGTGTCAGAACGGCGGCGCTTTGAAACTGCAGACCAGCGGTGCGACTACTTCAGAGGCTTTGAGGCCATCTGATGTAGCGCCGCCCACACGCGTCGATACTCTCCCCCAACAAGGTGCGTTTCGCCCGCTGATACGACACGCTCGAATTGACTCGGCTTGTTCTCAGCCACCACACAGCCTCAGGATGACGGGACGCACGTTCGCGCGTCCCCGCAGTCCGATGCTAGTCCTACTGCCGCCCGTCCTGAGGGCAAAATCCCATGGAAGGAGCAGGTTGTTGGTGCGCTCTACTTGCGGCATAGCCTCTGGGAAATTCGCTGACTCGGCGTCTATGGCAGCATACGCACAGGTATGAACGTCATCTCCATGTATGAACCCCACAGGTCTACTCACCTTGGTATCTACCGTGATAGAAAGCAAGAGGTGCTGTGAGTTGACGTGTTCCGCTCATGTCCATTATTTTTTGATCTGATTTGGTTGGCAGGTTCTGCGCAAGGTGAGACGCCACCGCAACGTACTTATGTTCGGAAGAGATTCTCACCGAATCCTTCCCAGCCAACCTTGAAGGAACACGGCAAGCAGATACTTCAAGGCGACGCGAATGCACGAGAGCCTGCTCCCAAAGCGTAGTATAAGTAGGTACTTATATTCGCCATGTGGAATACCCATCCTCAAGCCATCCGGCATTCATTCTCCAGCTCCATTTATCAGATTTGCGCGGTCATTGCTTTACCATATTGTAAACTAATAATATACGATTCGTGAAGTTTCATTACAAGCTCGTTCTTGCAGCGGATGCTCTGTGCCGGGTAGTGGCGCTGGCCATAATCGATAGAAATGCTTGCGACAGGCAAAGAACGCCGAATAAATTACACCAAGGCAAACAGCCGTCCGGTAACAGAACGAAGAAACGTCGCGCCTCAACTTAGACCACATCTAATTCGTGCTCCGAGGGCTGCCCAGCCTCCCGTCGCTCGTGAGGTTCCACGTCAAACTGAATGGCCTTCTCCACACTGATGTGGACCTGCAGAACGGCGATGGCATGAGCAAGATGCAAGCACGCGGGTGCGTTATTTGTGCGAGCGCTCACCTTGGTGCCCGTATCGTCTCTGAGCGGCGAATCGAGCGCGCTAGCCGTCTGCCGGATGGTGCTGGTCAAAAACCAGTCAAGGGACAGTATGGATCAAAGACTGACGGGACTGAACCGGCTGGCTTGGCTTGGCCTGTTGAACGCGCTTGGGAACATGATGGGAAGAGGGTGGTCCCCTTCTGAAGGCTGCGAGTGCCTTCGGAGCGATCTGCGCGAATTCAATCTGTTCACGATCGAGGCGGCCGTGGTGGAGGTATCAGCAAACCCCAGTTTTTGGCAGCATTGTCAGACGACGCACGAGGCAAGGAGCGAATTTGCGTATACTAGACCGACCACAGCCGTCGTCATTGAGATATGGACCACAAAGAAGAAGATGCGAGAACGATGGGGCGTACGTTTGCTGATGGCGAAGTAGAGCGCGAGCCAGACGAGGTTATGCCGCATCGCTAGGAACTACGCGCAAACGCGAACAAGCGCTCCGTGAGCAGGACTGGGACACGCTTGAACGACCACCTACGCAGACCATGCACGCAACAGTTATCACGCTACCGTGTCGCGGCGAGGTCAGCTGTCTACAAATGCACCCGCGGGCGGGCGTACCATGTGAGCGCTCCGTTGTTGAACGTGTAGAGCATGATCATGTCGATGACATGGTCCATGCTGGCGGAACCGAACCATTCATGTCACGTTCGATCGACGCGCGGACGTCAGCGTGGAGTGCTCACCTCCCGAACCCGGTGCGGCTAATTTGGAGAAAGAAGCACAGGGAGAACGCGATGAGGACGTCGAGGACGGACGAAAGGCAGAGGCCGAGGGTGAAGATCGACTGCGAGAGATGCTCGTCGATGAAGGAGCAGACTTGGGATCGTGACACGCGGCACTCACGCTCCATTGGTCGAGGAATCGGCTGAATGCATCGATTTGGGTCCTGTCAAGGGAGAGTCAGTCGTTCTGCGGCATGGTCTTGTTTCGGGGTATACTTGCATTTTGATCGTCGTGACTGCAAGGATCTTCTGATCAGGTATCATGGCAGGCGACACGATCATACGAAAGCATACCGATTGCAGAAGCTGGCCGTCAACAGTGATGACGCATTAAGGATGGATACACTGGTTTAAATCAAAGGACTCACCTAGCCGCATGAATGCCAAAAGAACCTGTCGGTTGTTCAGGACTGCTTTACATTATCGCACTTGACGTGTAATACGCACCAGCGGCGCGGTGATATACCAGTTGTTCTTGCTCACTGTTTGCTTTTACGTGATGAATGGCTACCGGAATAAATTGCGAGACGACTCACGCCGCAAGACCCGATGCGAGAAAAACCTATGCAGACGAATGAACAAACGATCCCTGATCGTCAAGTGTTTACGCTCACAAGTGTACAATGAAGCTCACGGCCGCCTGGAGCAGACAGCTATCAGCACGAGCATGATGGCACGATGACAGCACGTACCGTCAGTGCGACCGTAGACTACAGCACAAGTCAGATACGATTTCTGGGACTAAATTCGCGGTACGCACGGCGAGAGTCCTGAGTGTCGAACCGAGTCAATCGCCGACTCTGAACTGTGCTGCATGCTGCCTTACCCTGGGATATGGTCCAAGATGGCAGGATCCCCAAAGTTGAGTATGAGGTAGTTCCATGTCGCTGAGCACATGAGGCAGGCGTGGACAAAGTCAAGAAGCCTGCGTATTCCCGGAGAAACTACCTCGATATACGGATTCTGAGAGGGGAGGAAGGAAACAGCGCTCACCACACGACAGAAACCTTTTTTTAAAGGTGAGTCGTCTACCAACCGACAATGGCCGGCATCACGCACCATAACTTTGATGCGCATAGGGTCCTCGGGGAACATGCGAAAGTAGAAAAGGAACGTCTGCGCCGCCATCACACCAGAAAGACTGGAGAGTAGGATGAACCGTCCACATTCCACGTCAGACAGAGCATTGAGGGTCGTGCCTCCAGGCGAGAATGAGGGCAGACGCACGCTATGGCGATTATACAACCGATGAACACCGCGCCCAGAGACATGCGGACATCCACGATTGCGACCATCGTTGATCACCGCTGAGCACGTCGACGATGGGGAAGACGGGAGACAGGTCAAAGGGGAGAAGGAAGGCGCCTCTTGCGCTTCGCCAGAACCGCGCGAGCTGTCTATTATACTTCCCCACCATCCGCCGACGGAATCTTATAACAGTCACTGATACATCGACGACCGCAAATATAGAAGCAAATGCTGCGAGGAACCCCAAATGCTGCCGCGGCACCCACCTTAACAAGAACGACACAGGTTGACCCTAAGCAAAATGCACGTCGGCCCGGCGTGGAAGATATGGAAGCAGTTGGCACGGTCATTGAGGGGCGACGGATATTTCCAGGGGAGCTTGAGGGCAGAGCGGGCAAGCAAGCCCCTACCCAGGCACATACACTGAAGTGTGAAGTCCGGAGAGCTCACTTTGTGCTAAGCTGTCAAAAGAATTAAAAAAAAACTCAGCTGAACGCAGACAAGACTATCCGCTGTTGGCTTTCGACATCGCACTGAGAGTACATGGAAACTATTTTCTGCACGGAATGGTCTAGGAACCGTCATCATCATGGCTATGAGCACCCGTGACAGTCCTGTGCACAGGGACAACACCATTTTCCACGACCTCCTTGAACCCTGTCGCCGACTCTTTCCTTGGATACGAAGATGGAGAGATGGAACTCACAGAAAGCCGGGACTAACCTTATAGAGCGGCAGTCCATAAACCAGACGACTGCAGAGGAGCGCTCAGCTGACGCCACTGTGACGCCTCAAGATTACCTGCCATCATGCCATTTGCCAGGATCCAAGGCCCAGACGCATGGAAGCGTCGGTGCGGACAAAACGCACTCCATCGGGGTCGGGTGGCACAAGAAACGAGTGTCACCCTGACAGAGAGCAGGCGAAGCGGTCTCAGCTGCGTCAAGCGTATGCTGGAACAATAACAGCGGCTCATTCGAGCACCGAATCTCTAGAAAGCCACAGAGGAGAGGGCCACGATGGACCGTAGTAGGCCACGGTTCGCAGGGATCGAGAGACTGTTCACTGCACAACGCAACTGTCCCGCGTCCCGGTCTCAGATCGGATCACTTCAACGCTCGCGCACGTGCAATCTAAATTTTTGGGCCCGGCCTCATCCCATCGCATCGCATCGTCGCAGACATCAGCCCAATCCTCGACCGTCCACCACGTCCGTCGTCTCGCACACCATGGACAGCCCCCCTCCCCTGAACGAAAAAGCGGGCGACTGGTCGGACGACGCCCGCGATGCCGCGAACCCGGTCGTGGAGAGCGCGGAGTGGGCCCTGAAAGTGCGGCAGTTCCACCACCCACGGGTCGTCGCGCACGCACGCCGACTGACAGTGCCGACCCTGACCCCGCCCTCGTTTTCAGGAATGCAACGTCGTGCAGATCAACGACGCGGGCGTGGCGGCGGCGGCATCGCATGTTCGTCCCGCGCACGTCAGCCCCTAGCACTAACGCTCACTCGCAGCCCGCCGCCACCACCACCGCCACCACCGCCACCGCCACCGGGGCATGCAGATCCATGCCCGCCTCGTCTCCGAATCCTACACGCCCCGCACGTGGCGCACGCACCCGCTGCATCTCTGCCCGCCCGAGCCCTACGAGGCGTCCGACCCGCGCATCCTCGCCGCGCTGCACTGGCTCTTCTTCGTCTCCTCCCTCAACTTCAGCTTCTGGTCCCCGCGCGAGGGCCAGCCGGACCGCTACGGCGTCGAGTGGCGCACGGGCTGGGGCCGCGACGACCGCACCGTGTGGACGGGCTACTGGAGCCTTCTCGCCGCGGTCAACAGAGGTGAGGTAATTCGCGCACCCCGTGCATCCTTCGTCCGCGCTCTTCCTCACTGCGTGCTCTCGCCTCCTGCGCCCCGGCGCCGCGAACCCAGCGCTCGAAGAGGGCATCCCGATCACCGACCCCGCGTTCTACGTAAATGAGAGCCTCTGCCCCGACAGCCTCCTCGCGCACGTCTTCCGCCCCGCCGAGCGCTGCGCGGAGCCGATCCCGCTCCTGCAGGAGCGCATCTCCATCCTCCGCCAGAACGGCTTCATCCTCTGCGCCGTACGTCCTCCGCGTCTCGGGCCCGGTCGCGCGAGCGCACAAAAGTGACGCCGTTGGATCACAGGGCTTCGGCGGGTCCTTCCAGGGCTTCATACACGAATTCCACAGTCGACACGGGAGCGCCGGTACAGCGCTGCAGCTCGTCCAGATGGTCACCGACACCTTCCCGTCCTTCCGCGACGAAGTATGGCTGCACGGCCGAAGAGGCAAGTCAATGACCTTGCCCTCCTCCTCTCCACACCGCCGCTCACCCGCCCCGCCAGTCGTCCTCTGGAAGCGCGCGCAGATCCTCGCAGCCGAGACCTGGGCCGCGTTCTACCCCGCCGGCCGCGCGCAGGCGCACCCGCTGCTGCCGGGGGGCGTCGGCCAGCTGACGATGTTCGCCGACTACCGCGTGCCGCAGATCCTGCACCACCTGCGCATCCTCGCGTACCCCGCGCCGCTGCTGCAGCGCCTGCGCGCGCGTGCGCCGCTCGCGCACGGCTCGCGCGAGGAGGTCGGCATCCGCGTGGCGAGCGTCGTCGCCGTCGAGCGCGTGCGGCGCGCGATCGGCGCGCTCAGGGCGGCGCGGGCGCAGGGACGGCGCGGCGAGCGCCTGGAGGAGGACGCGGACGGGGAGGACGAGGAGGAGGAGATCAGCAGCGTGCTGATCGACTTTTATTTGTGGGACGTCGCGAAGAGGCTCGAGCGGGGCGAGGAGCGGATGGACGGGGTGCAGACGGACGAGGTGGTCCCGGCGCACCGGACGCGGAGCATCTGGTACTGACGCGCGCGCGTCGGATGGAGAAAGTATCTTACTTGGATCAGCGCCCTATTTAACCTTACTAGTCCTATCGGGGAACTTCTTGCTATATCATACCTGTCGTGCCTAATTCTTGCGATGCGAAGAGAGCGGTGTCAAGTCTACTACTATCATTGGACGGGTGTTCGTTTTGGGATCAATAAAAAATCCATTGTCCCACAACACTTCTGCTTTATGGCCTCGGAGTTCTTGCACTATTTGAGAAACTTTTTTCCACATCATACAGTGTAGTTTCTCTCTTTATTTTCTCACTCATGTGTCGGAAAACTGGATTCCGTCGTTTAGGACCAGTGTTCATTCTGGTTCCGAGTGTGACACAACGTGGGGTCACAGTTGCTGACTCATTGAATTCAAACTCAGCAACTGCGACTCGTTGAACTTTCACAACGCCGTCGTGTTTCCATCTTCACATCATTGAATGTTTTTAGGGCACTGTACACAAAAGTGCTCCGAAATCAAGGTAAGCATGACTATTTCTTAACACTGACAAATTAAAGACCATCAAAGAGGTTGTACATCTGTTTTCCATTCCCCCGATATAGCCAATTTGATATGTTTAGCTGTACTTTGGTAGTATACTAATAAACGCGAGCTTCAGTGATGTTCTGTTCGGTGTAGCCACTTTTGGCTGCCTTCGGCATGGTTAGTGCGCATGTCAGATGATGCCACTGATGCTTCTTTTGGGAGTGCTGGACTTGTCCGACAGCGGAGCCTGAATTTCACAGGCCGAAGTCACGCTTGAACGCCAAATGTAACGCTCCCCAAAAATGTACTCATTGCAAGAAGAATTTAACAGATCGGACCCTCAGAGAAGCTTGAGAATGATACATAAGATACATCTCTACAATATTTTCAACTTTTGTGGCATGAGAAGAGGAATCTCAGTCCCAAAGAAAATAAGGTCTCCGAATCAGCCACTTTCTCAAGATCTTGACTCAAATAGCTGTCCAAATTTTGAGATTCAGCCGTTTAAATTGTGCAGGTGTATGGAACATGATTTATTATGATTTTTGAAAGCATCAGTGAAATAAACAGTGAGGGTGGGAGCCTTCTATTCCATGAAAACGAACACTGGTCCTGATTGTGGCTGAAACGAACACCCATCCAATGATAGTACGATTAAGCACGGACGCTGCAGCTAAAATATACTGTGCTGTGATATATGACGACGACGAGGAGCTCAGAGCAGCGCCGGCGGCGTCTTCCTCGGTCGGCCCCTGCGCGCGCTCGGCCGCGTCTCCTTGAGGAACCCAAAGTTGCGCTTTTCCGGCGGCACCCAGGGCATGCCCAGCTCCTCGAAGATCGCCGCCTCGCTCTCCGCCTGTATCAGCTCCCAGTACCCGCTCTCCCCCTCCTCCTTCGCAGACTCCTCCGCCGACTCCTCCTTCGTAGACTCCTCCTCGCTCGTGAGCTCCGACTCGACGTCCACGTCCACGCCGGCGCCGTCGCGCGGGCCCTGCGTGCGGCGGTTCGGGTGCCACCGCCACAGCCCGTACTCGTTCAGGTACATCCCCAGCTTCGTCGCCGCGATGCGCAGCGCGGCCACAAACTCCGCGTCCCCGGTGAGCGCGAGCACCGCCGCGCCGCGCGACTTGACCGGCGCGAGGCTGGCGGGCCGGGCGGGGACAGCGCGCGCGTCCGACGCGATCTCGTCCGTCAGTCCAGTCGGCCCAGGAAGGAGGGATGGAGGGAGGCGAGCGGGACGCACCTGAGCTCGATGGGCCGGTAGCTCCCGCGGCGCGCGCGGATGTCGCGCAGGCGCTCGCCGACCTCCGCCCAGCGGCGCGCCTCGCGGTCGCCGCCCGCGCCCGCCGACGCGCGCGCGGGGAGCAGCGCGATGCCCTGCCACCTGGATGGGTACGCGTGGAGCGGTGTGGCGAGGAGGCCCGCGTCGCGGAGCGGGCGGACGACGTGCGCGAGGAGCGGGGCGGTGCCGGCGGGGGCGGCGCGGTGTTTTGGGCGGAAGGGCTGCGGGCGGTTTCCGCGCGTTGTTTTTGGGAAGTGGACGGCGGGCGGGGCGGGGGGGACGGGGACGTGGACGTAGGAGGGGTGGAGGAGGAGGAGCTCGATCTTGGGGGCTGTGGGGCGGTCGCGGCGGCTAGGGGGGTGGGGGTGTCAGCGGGCGCAGGCGCGGGCGCGGATGGGAGAGGGGATGCGTGCGCACTAGTCGCCCATGAGGTGGAGCTCGAACTGGGAGGCGATGTGGTGGCGGATGAAGTCCTGTGGCGGAGGGGTCAGCGCGGATGCAGGCGGGGCGGCGGCGGCGGCGGCGGCAGCGGTCAGGACGCACGGCGACGTTCTCGGCCTCCTCTCTCGTGACCTCCTGGCGGAGGTGGTCGGCGTGGTCGAGCTTGGCGCGCTGGGTTTTGGAGAGTATGTCGAGGTAGTACTCCCGCCGGTGCAGGTCTTCGATGGAGGTGCAGCCGGCGTCGGCGAGCTCCGCGGCGGTGCGGGCGCTGTGGCGTGCGGTGGGGTCTTGAGTGAGGGGAGATGCGAGGATGGAATGCGAGGACTTGCCCTATGCCCGGCACGGTCTGCAGCAGAGCCATCGTTTTATCCTTTTCGCGGAGTTCTTTTTCGTGCTTGACGGGGACCTGGGAGAGAGGACTCAACGGGTGCGGCGGGGGCGGGGCCGGACAATGCACACAGACATAGTCTTTACCGTTCAGGAAGAACTCGATGCGCTGGGCGATGCGCGGGCCGATGCCCTTGAGCTGGAGACGGCGGGTGGGTGGGTGGGTGGGTGGGGGCAGGAGGGAGGCGCGCGACGCACCTTGGCTGCCTCCTGGCCGGTGAGGATGGGGTGCTGTGCGCGCCTGACGGCGTTGATGGCGGTCTGGAAGGAGCGGACCTTGTAGGGGTTGCGGGACGGGCTCGCGTTCTCGTCGTCGAGGTCTGCGAGGGGGCGGGTGTGTCAGCGAGCGGGGCACGGGGAGCGAGGCGGGACAGACGCTGGGACAGCAGCCGGACGATGGCGTCGTTGGGGCCCGGTGCGGGGGTGGAGAGGGCACGTGCGGGGACGGCGGCGGGGAAGAGGCGACGGCGAGCGAGCGTGCGGGCGAGCATGCAGGACGCAGAGGACAGGCGTGGGACAAACGCGCTCCTCCACCCTCGACGCGACCTCCCTCGTCCTCGCACCCCCCTTGCCCTCTCCTCCCCGTCGTCGCCGTCCTACACAGCGCCCGACCCGCCCACCGTGACCGCCCGTCCAGCCACCTGGCCCTCTCGCACATAAGCATCCGCCCAAAAAGGCTGCCGCCTCTGTCAGCCACCATGCCCGACGACCTCGCGTCCTCCTCCTCCAGCATCCAGCTCAAGTTCAACAACATGTCCGACCAGCAGCTGCGCCAGACAATCTCCCAGCTCTCCAACGCTGCCACCTCCGGCCACTACCAGGCCGCCTTCGCCGCCCCCACCCCGCAGCGCTCCAGTACGCTCCCCGCTCCTCTCTCCCCGTCCCGCCTTTTCTGACCCCAGTCGTCCGCTCTCGCGCCCGTGCCGCAGCCTATCAAAAAAACATCCAAAACTGGTCCAGCTCCAGCACGCCACCGCCCCGAACGGGCTCAAGGCGGAGCAGGGCGGCCAAGAATAGCAACCTGGCGCCCGCACCTCCCGCAGCTGCACCAGCGCCAGCCCCCGCTCCCACGCCTGCTCCTGCCCCTCCGACCCCCGCCCCCCGCGCGCCACAGGCTCCATACCAGCCCCCGCCGCCCCTCCAACAGACCTACCCCGCCCAGGACCCCCGCATGGCCCGCCCCCGCCCCCCGCTCCCCACAACCACCCAGGCCCTCCACTCCACCTACGCCTCGCGCCTCCGCACAGGCGTCACCCTCCTCATGCAGCCCATCCTCTCCGCCCACGCCGCCTCGTCCTCCGCCGCCGCCGCCGCCACCGCGGGCCTCGCAGGCTCTGCCGCCCGCCCACGCCGCGGCGGCGTCGTCAGCTACGCCGACCCCGGCTCGGGCGACGATATCCCCGACGCGGGCGAGGTCGACTCGGACGGATCGGACTTTGTCGCCAGCGGTGGCACCCGCAGCGCCGTGCGCGCTGCCAGGGTGGGCTCCCGCATGGGCCATAGCATGAACGTCTTTCACGCCGGGGCTACGGGCAGCACACCGGGCCCGCCGTCGGCCGCGCAGAGGGAGAGGGACGCGGGGAAGATGGAGCTCGATCAGAGCTACCTCGGCATGGTCCCGCCCGCGCGCTTCATCACCCCGAAGCCCGTGGGCCCCACCAAACACGAAAACTTGTTGAGTCTTCACCTCGCTTCACCCCGCGCGCGGGCTCGCTTGCTCACCGCACCGCACCGCACCGCACCGCACCACGGCCCCGACTAGCTCGTACGACGCGCTCGAGGCGCAGGCGCAACGCACGACCGCGCTCGTGCCGATCCGCGTCGAGTTTGAGACGGAGACGCACCGCGTGCGCGACTGCTTCGTGTGGAACCTCCACGAGGCGCTCGTCTCGCCCGAGCAGTTCGCGCGCACCTTCTGCGCCGACCTCGACCTCCCGCTCGCCCCGTGGGCGGACACCGTCGCCGCCCAGATCCGCGCGCAGCTCGAGGACCACGAGGGCGTCGGCAATATGGAGCTCGCCGTAGACGGCACCGCCGACGGCCCCGCGAGCGACGAGGTCCCCGAGTGCAGGGTCATCCTCAGCGTGCGTCCCCTCGTCCCCCACCTCTTTCTTCGCATACTCCAGTGGCTGATCGTCCGCCGCACGCCGCATGCCGCGCAGATCGACGTGCAGGTGGACAACCACCACCTCGCGGACCACATCGAGTGGGACCTGCGCTCGCCGCTCACGCCCGAGGCGTTCACGCACCAGCTCTGCCTCGACCTCGGCCTCTCGGGCGAGGCCGGCCCGCTCATCGCGCACGCGATCCACGAGGAGCTCGTCAAGCACAAGCGCGACGCCATCGAGTGGGGGCTCATCGGCGGCGCCGAGCGCGACGCTGCAGCCGCCGCCGCCGCCGCCAACAGCGCCAACCCTGCCAACGCCACAGCCACAGCCGCCGCGGGGGAGGACGCGGCGCCGAGGGACAAGAGCGGGCTGAGCCTCATGAAGGACAAGACGGGGCTCGGGCTCGGGTGGGGCCGCACGCCGAAGGACGGGCGGGGCCCGCGCGTGCTGCGGAGCGTGTGGCGGGACTGGCCCGAGGCGGAGGAGTTTGGGACGCGGTGGGAGGCCCTGAGCGTCGAAGAGGTCGAGCGGAGGGAGGTCGAGCGCGAGCGCGCGAGCCGGTGCGTTTGCGTTTTCGGTCGTCGGCGACGAGGCTGGCTGCTGTTTCCCCTCGGCTGCGGCTCACTCTTCACTGGGTTTTTTTTTTTCGTTCAGGCGGCTGCGGCGCGAGACGTCGAAGTTCCAGAGCTCGGCGAGGACGAGGCGGCGGTGATGAGGACGCGGACGCGTCGCGGGTACCGTGCTTGTTGCATGACTTATCATTATATTCTGTCGCGTCCGCCGTGGACGCGCTCGACTCGGTACGCATACTGGCTTTTGTTAATACATAAAGAAAAAGAAAAAGAAACCCGAAGACAACCGCGAAGCATAAACGATTGAGCGTCGTACGTGAGAGCTATTTAAATACAGTGGGTAGGTGGGTGGGTGGATGGGTAAGAGCGAACTTTCCGTCCGGATACACAGAGACTAAGTATGGTGGTGAGTTAGTTGGTATGGTGGTGGCAGGATGAGACATGCCGAATATTAGCGGTCGACGCGAAGGGAGAGGTTTACTACGAGATATTAGAACGAAGGCAAAGGCGAAGGTCGAGTCGAGTGCGTGCGTTGGGGTCGTCGTGAACGGGTCGTGAGCGAAGAGGGCGATATGTGCTAGAACGAAATCGAATGCGTGGATAAATCTAAAAAAAAGAATTTTGGGGGGGAGGGCGTGCATGCCCAAGAGTCGAACGGACATCGCGCATCACGCGCGCACGGCCTCCCATGCGCTGTAGTCGCCGTGGGCGACCGCGGCCCAGTCCTCGGCCCACTGCTCGTACGTCCGCCTCGGCGCGCGGGGCAGCAGCACGAAGCCGTCCGCGCGGTCCGTGTCAGCGACGCTCTGCACGAGGTGCGCCTCGAAGCCGCCGAAGCCCTTCGCCTCGAGGTCCTCGAGCTGGACGACGACGGCGCGTACGCGCGCGGGGAGGCGCGCGACGCGGTCGAGGGACGCTGCGGACGGGATCCAGCCGTACTGGTCGCGGACGGGGTCGCGGCCGAGCATGCGGCAGAGGGCCGCGGCGCAGCCGGGCATGAGGCGCAGGTCGGAGAGGCGGAGGTGGGCGAGGAGCGGGCAGGCTGCGGCGAAGAGCGCGAGGACGGGGGCGGCGGTGGTGGAGAGGTAGCGGCTGCTGGCGAAGTGGAGGCGGCGGAGGCGGGGCATGGCAGGGGCGGCGGGGGGCGGGGGCATGAGGATGCGCTCGGAGAGGCGGAGGGTGAGGTCCGTGAGGAAGGGGAAGGGGACGGCGCAGAGGCGGACGAAGACGGCGGACTGGAGCGGGTTGAAGAGGACGCAGGAGAGCGTGCGAAGGGACGGCGCGAGCAGGCGGAGGAGGCGGTCTAGGAGGTCCGGGAGTACGCGGGCCTCGGCGGCATTGCTGCGGTGCAGGGCCTCGTGCAGCTCCACGCTGGCGAGGCTCTCTGGATCCGATGCAACGAGGTCCGCGTCCGGCACGGAGTCGCGGAGCTGCTTGTCCGAGACAAAGAGGTGGTGCACGCGCCGGTGCTCGGCAGGGAGCGTGGAGAGGTGCGCGTAGGCGCGCTCGATGGAGGAAATGCCGGAGATTTCGAGGGTGCGGTGGACGTAGGGGGCTGCCACCGCACTGATATACCTGGACGTGAGCGAGAGCGCGCGTGCGGTCGCGCCGCCGTCGGCGCAGGCGAGGTCGAAGATGATGAGCAGAATTTCTGGAGGGCAGTCATCCATCGCGTCGCGTCTAAATCCAAAAACGGGTCAGACAGCTGTCATCGTCGAGCCGCGATCACCCACCTTAAAAATTCCGCTATTTATGGAGCCCACGCTCGGTGTTGATGAGAGAGTGATGGTTGGGAGAGAGGTGGCGAAACGGGGGACGAACAGCGCTTTTGAGGCATCCTGGTGAAACAATTGGAGGCAGAGGACATGAGCAAAGGGGCTGGTCCTTACGTCAATCTCCAATTGTCTTGCACATCCCCGTCCAGGCTCGGAAACGGCCGGCTCTCGGCTTTCCCATCTCTCTTCCGCGATTCCGCGGCCTTGCCGCTCCACCTCCCCTTGCGTGCCAAAGCCGCTCGACGAGATGCGAGGATGGTCTCGTAGAGGTTCACCGCGCTTCGTCCACACCGCAACCTCTTCATCCGAGCGAGGACGACGCGGTGTACCCCAATGCAATCCCCTTGATTTCCACGGCTACCCACCTTCTGCTTGTGATCTCGCGAGCTTTATATCCCCACAACTTGTGAGTACTCCTGAAAAGGTATCCGACGGCGCTACCCGTGCAGCGTGCCCGTGCCCGATTGTAGAGTCTGTGGCACCTTCCATCGATGTGAATGCATCTACTTCTGCGATGCCTCAAGGCCTCATGCTTGCAGTCGACAGTGACACCGCCACCCTGCTACGTATGATCCGGTCATCGATCGGAAAGGTGCAATTGACTGAGAGTTCCTGTGATAAAGAAGGATGGAGATCGTCGGGAGCGTTCAATATGGATTTTAGGCATGGATTTGAACCGACCATAGCCGTCGTCGAAGATCCACCGAAACGGGTTGCCAGGAACACATCGGCGGGGTTCCTGCACCCACCTCGACCGCCAATGCCTGCGATGCCCGACGGAACAGACGTCGTTGTCGTTCATGTTGGGTATCTATGACCATGAAACCCTCCTGCTCTGAACCCTATGTGTCCTTCACACAGCATACAGCGGTCGTGCGTCGTGACTCCATTCAAAGGCATGCACAGCGGTATGCAATGACCGGGTCGTATTGCCGTTCGAGCGAGGAGCACCAAGAGCGGAAGAGAGTTCCCTGGCAATTCTCATAGAACCTCCGCCGTGGTCTCCGACTCTCCCGATATCCGTATCCAACGAGGATCATGGCACGTGATGACCCCGGGCAACAGCGTGCATCCTGCCAAGGTGTTATCGCTAACAGCTAACTTCAATGGGGCTGTCTCCCGCAACGAACATCTGTACCGAAAAGGCGAGACCGATGCCGCTCAAGGATCATATGTAGTGCACGCGGTGAGTCGCTGCCTCCAAAATCCCTCGCGAGCTGGTGGGTCTTTCGTTTTGTGGGGATGTATCAGGGCACCAATGTCCTCCACCTTCTTTGGATGCTCAGAAGCACCCACCCGCCAACACTATCTACGGTATGTCGCTTGATCTGATCCATGTTGACATCCAAGCTTCAGGGTATATATACAGCTGCCTTGAGTTCTTTACCCAATTGCTTGAAGAACTGTGATGCCTGCGATCCACTCCCACTGCCTTGGGATTATCACTCGAGCTGGAGGCCCATCCCGCTGCTTGATTTCCAATTTGGGCTTCTATCCGTACTCCCGCTACTCACTTCTCCGGGGGAAGATGCGGTGAGAGAGAGGATATGCACCTCTTCTAGCCACAATACGCTGGCAACATGCCAACGAGCAGGATGGCTTCACTCCCGTTTCCCATCTAGAAGGATTCTTCTTTCTATTCACTCTCGGGCTTCATGGGCAGCTGACTTAGTCCTCCATTCAAGAATACTATTTAACCTGCTCGTTGCTGTATCCTCACTTCATCGTTCAATCTCACCTCTGCGAGGCCCTGTTTTTCGATCCTTCGCTTTCGTCTTTTGTCTACACGTTGCACCATGTTATCGTTCTCCAAGATCGCCTCTTTCGCTGTTCTTACTTTGAGCACCCTCGCCTCCGTATCTGCGATCCCGGTAGTCCACCACGATGCACGGCAGCTCGTCGACATTCCCATAATCGTAGACCCCACCATCGCCCCCGTGACGACCATCACAGCGCGCGATGGCTCACAAAATCTCGCGTCCATCTTCGCCAACCTGCACGCGGCGCTACAGCCCGTCCTGTGTATGTTTTATTTCTCTCAGACGCTCTCGTCTCAGCTTATAGCTGACATGTCCCTTATAGCGGGCCTCTCCTCGACCAAAGATCCAGTGGCGTTGGAATCCGGCATCGCCTCAATCACCTCGCTCATCCAGTCCGCGAGCGGCTCCCTTTCCGCTCTCTCTGGCCAATCTCAGTCGCAAATTTTCGCCAACCTTGACGGCACTGGCGTGCTCACCACCTCCGACGTCGCGGGCCTCCTTGGAGGGGTTCTGACTAACGTCTTTGGCACCCTCGGGCCGCTCACTTCGGGCACGGACGCGATCGCCTCGCTCGACGTTCTCGATCCTCTTTTGTACGTACATTCTTTGTCTGCTTAATGTCCTGAGCTGATGAGTCATTCACGACGGATGGTGACGACGTGTAGGGGTGTAGTGGTCATCTTCTTGAATGTTGTGCTCGGCCTCGTCGGCGTGGCGGCATTGGCGCTTGTTGGTTCTCTCCTGCCCCTCATTCTCGTGCTTCTCCCCTCGATCCTGAACATCCTACTCCCCATTATTTTGGGCCTGATTGTGCTTTAAGTGCCTTCGCTCTAATGGTGAGCTATCCTCGATGTGTATATGTTCTGCGCTACGGGACCGGATGCTCACATTGAATCCTGCAGATTACCCTGCTTCTACAAAGATGTGCAGGAGGATGTTCCTTGATGTTGTTGTTTCGGACTTGTTCTTTTCAGGGTATCTCGTGTTTGACAAAACTTTACTCTTTGAGTCTTTATGAACTTTTGAATGGTCGTGTATTCGGACAAGTTATAAGTGCTGCCGTCTTTACAGTTATTTTACCCTGGTAACTTCATGTCTTTTGAATAATCAACCCCTATTCGTACACTTCTCGTCTGTCGTCTCGATACGGCGAGTTCGCGTCCCATTCCCATGCTACAGTCCACCCGGCCTTCTCTTCGCTTCGGACAAAGTCCTCGGCTGCGCCTCGCCCAAAGTGCCGGTCATCGATCCAATGCTTCGATCTCATTCACCCGGTGTGATATGCTTAGACCCTTTGTTTTGTTGAAGGAACCTCAAGCTTGAAATCCGACCGTGAAGTTTGAACATGGGGTCCAACACGTGGAGCAGTTCTTTCAGCACACATTCATAGCTCGTGCCTAGCGGTGCTTGAGATGTCATTGCCCGATATCGGGCGTCATGCATGGGTTATTCATGCAGTATCGATCAGAACGCGTCGACGTCGCGTTGATACGCGTTTGGGTCACATAATATAGATTTCCCACGAATGACGTGCATGCTTTCTCTGCGTATGTTCTTCCCTCGTCTCCTCTTCGCCCTCCGTGGATACCAAGCCGGGGCCCAACAGACGCTCACGGTAACACTTCTGGATATCGATCACGGGTCTTTCTTCTGGCCGGAGAAATAATTGCGCCGCAGACATTCACCATAATTCTCTCAATTCCCGTTTTTTCTGTCACCGGGATGGCAATACACGCGACTCGACGGGATTCGACGGGATCAACAAACTTGTCGAGATGCGGCAGCCGTTCAAACGTTCATCGCCAAAGACAACTCATCGCGGGCGAATTGAACCACGTTTTCCCACGAGCCTCAACGCTTGCGTTCCTTCTGACCGGATAACATAGTAAGTACCTGTACATTGTTCCGCGTCCAGTTTGCTGGTGCCATCGGCATCGCCGACTACCCCGCCGTACTGTAGCTCGGGTTCCTTCTTCGTCGCCCTGACGCTGTCGCTCCCGGCCCCAATTTGACGGGTCCGAAGCCTATGTACCGGTTTGACTGAATGATGAATATGGATATCGTCGACTCCATCTTGGCCTATCTTGGCCCTGTTTAATGACGCGGTTTCTCCCCACCGAATTTGTTTCTCTGGTCGCAGCGCAAGAGTACAAACCGATCTGGATGCGGTCTCGGCTGATTCGACCTAAATCTAGGTAATAGGCACTCCATTGCAGCTGCCGATCCGACGCTCCCCGGCACTCCGTTCAACTCGACGTATTTAATTTTCGACGCCCAATCCTTCGTCGAGACTCAGCTCCGCGGCACCACGTTTCCGTGCGAAATTGATAATCTGCCCTTGCGCTTCTCAGGCTATGGGTTTACTTGACCGGAACCTGTGTACAACAACGAGAAACCGAGGCAAGAAGGCGTCGCCTATGCCTGGCGACTTGCGTCTCGAGTCTGGTGGTGTTGTTGCAAGAGATTTGCAGACCTGTATTCACGATATGATCAATTAGTGTCTTATTCAACATACGCGCTGCCTGTCTTTGGCAAGCCAACATCAGGGATCCTATATACAAGTATCTCCTTCTACGTCGATACTGCCGCTCGTCTTGCAGGCGTGTTAACAGACCAACAGGCGCCTATGGTGCGGTGGCGAAGTTGGCGAAGCTCGGTCAGGTGTCCCCGACGGACTTTTCGGAGGTAGCCCTTGTCTCGACGCTCTTCTCCCGTGTAGCCACATTCCCCGCCGCCCAAACGATTACCGATATCGAACAGGAGGCATGTGCATCAACAAATACCCACGAATTGAGAGGCGCCCCAGTGCGCATGCCACTGCCCTGGCCACCGAGCCTGGTCCGTCGTTCCTCGGTAAGTTCCGTCGTGGACATCGACTTTCCTGGCTAACTCCCGTGTGCAGCCCGCCTCCTTAATCACGAGTTGTATGATCGTTGAATTGTAACTCCTATTGCACGGGATCTGATGATAGATGTGCTTGTGCCTTTACTTGAAATCTCTGTGAAGTCGACTCCAATGATCTGATTTTGCTCTTCGGGCGAGCCCATGGTTTGCGCAAACCCTGTTCGTAGGAGGAGCTAAATGTCAGGTCGACATCCTCATTTAGAATCTCAAGTGCTCAGCCAATGGCTGTCTAGTATCCTCCTCAGCCTCGGATCGGAGCACCATGATTGGTGTGCGGAACATGAACGCGTCGTGTCAGATAGTGATTCGGCCACCCCACAGGCTCATGATCGCTGGCCCATCAAAATTCCTGCATATGACGCGAAACGACACGAAGCTGCCCGAACATTCTGCCGATCTAGGTTTGTGTTGTGGCTGAGTCGCTAGCTATCAAGTTTCCTCTCGGTTTCACGGAAATAGACCAGCTGAGATGGAGAGGCTCAAAGCGGTCATCCGCCCACTCCTCACCTCGATCTCGTGCGTCAGTCCATCGTCATCCTTTCTGCCCCTGTTATCCGCGTCGTCATAGACAAGCGAATACAACCACCGCTTATAAGCCAGCGATTTTCGCTGAAACCTTCCTAATTTTTCCTATCATCCCACGTCCACCAACAAATCAATCGCTCCTAGCAACTTCTCACAATCATGTCCTCCAACCTCAATAATTCGGGCAATACTTTCGGCAACGATGATCAGTTCGACAACCTCAGCGGCGGTCGCCAGCAGCAAGGCGGCCTCTCCGACCAGAGCCAATGGGACCCGAACTCTAAGACCTCTGGCCAAGGTAACTGGGACAACAACTCTGGTACGCTTTCGTCCCCCCTCTCTTTTTCGAAACAACTCCTCACAGACGTACCCACAGGCGGAGGCACTGGACTCGACAGGGGTTCTGACACCTCTGGCGGCGGCTTCAACCGTCAGTCCGGCGACCAGGGCTTCCAGTCGGATGACTACAGCTCTGGCACCCGCGGGTCGTCCGGTTTTGACGACTCCCAGACCGGCACAGGCATCGGAGGCAACGACCAGTCGCGCTTTGGCACCACTGGTTCTGGCGCCGGTTACGATCAAGATGACAATGCGTACGGGGGCGGTCAGCAGCGCGGTGCGGGTACCGGGGGTGGAAAGGCTTCGATGACTGATAAGTTGAGAGGTTCGCTCTTGCGTTTGATACCTCCGTTTTGTCGATCTCATGCTAATAGTGTTTGCGCAGGCACCGCTGAGAAGATGACCGGTAAAATGACTGGCGACTCGAACCTCGCTCAAAGAGGGCAGGAACGCAAGGTTCGTGTTGAGTTTGTCGCGGTCGTTTACTCCTGTTTACACTTTCAAACGTCCAGGCTGGTGACTACAACCGCGACTTCTAGTTATTGAATGTGTGTCCTTCGCGAGAGCGGAGATGCAGAATAAGAAGTCGTCTGTATGATAATCTTTGAATCCCCGAAATCCATTTGTACAACGCAGCTCCTGTCTGTGATCGTTCAATGCCATCTCTATGTTGTGGCAGTCCGGCGCTTCTTCCACCACATGAAATTCTGCTCATTTTGCTTGATACCTGTGACGCGTGGCCGGCGGGAGTGAGTTGTATGACATCATGACGTAGCTAAGCACTGAAACGAGCCATCCGCTCACGTAATTCCATGCTAATTTCTCAGGTTGACCACTGGTTGACCCTGTCTCCCACTGGCAGTACCACCCCCCACACTTCTGTAACAACTGTATTCATGGATACACATGTGACGGTGCGTCTCCTCTCCACATATGCCACCCCACTCCGACATGTGTTTTTTTCCGCAGTACACCATCCTTTCTCCATACCTCGCGAGGTACCCCCGAAGCGCTGGAGTCATCTATCAAACGTACAACGACCTACTCCTTGGTGGGGCTCTCCGAGATCGCATGTCTTAGATCGGCGCAACTGACTTCTGCTGCGGCACGCCTCATGTCATATTGGAGACAGCACAGCAATGGAGTGAGCTGGAAGTTGTGGATCTCTCATTTTGCCAACGTGTTGGATTTAGAGGGGTGCGTCCGGAAATGGTGCGTCTCGATTGGGTACCTTTTACGCGCACGGATCATCACCAGCTTTCGGGTATGTGCGCGGATGATGGCGCTTAGGACACACGTTCATACGTAGTCCCGTGCTCGCTCGCGGAGGTTCTTTCGATGTCTTGGTAAGTGGACCACGTCATCGCTCTCCGTTCTCATGATGCGTTCAAAGATTAAAGTCCCTTTGCGACCCAAAACAGGATGCAATCTGCGTTCGAAGCGTTTGGAGAACCCCAAGAGCTGTACCTGGCCATTACTTCAGACGACTCGTCCCTCGTGTACTACAAGCTGAGTCTAGGGATGACGAAGCCCCCTGTGTGATTGGGCGCATCCAGCGTTCTCGATCTCCTGAGTCGCGTCGTGCGGTGATAGACGGTATGGGCCACAGGAACGCAGGAAGGCCCTCCACCGGCGCGCCAACGATGTGCTCGTCGCGGCACCTCGGCAGGCGAAAAAAGACAGTCACAGCTGCAGAGAACAGAAAAGAAACGTGGCTCGCTGAACGGACGCAGAATGTGTCATACAAGTAGAATAGAGGCTGAGGCAGATAATATATATGGCTCCACGAGACAAAACCTCAGATAGTTGATTCATGGCGGCAGGGTACGGCAGGGGTGGCAGAAGCGCGGAGCTCCAAAACGCGGTGACGTCAGAAGCAGGGAAGGGCTCGCTTTTCGTCGCATCGGGCCTCGTGAAATCCCAAGGCCCGTTGCACGGGGTGCTCAGTCGGATCTGCCTGGGGCACCATGGAGCAAACGGGGTCATCTTCCTCTCCAGTTCGCTAACGTCAGTGCACCGCCTTTCGATTTCACTTTTTTGTATTCTTTTTTCAGAACATCATCACGACCTCACCTGTGATACACAGCAGCTCCGCATTCCACGCTCTGACCACCCATAAAACCACATCTGAATCTTCTCGAGAGGCGCATACACAGTCGCTCCACACGATCGGCTTTGCATACATAGCAGGTATGTTTTTGATCACTGTGGAGACACCCCGACCAACAGCTCTCCCCAGCATACAGCTCTCCCAGCACACAGCCGTGGCACGATGGTCCCCATTCTCCAACCTTCTCCCCTCGTGAAGAGCGGTCTCCCTGTGGCACAGCCTATTGTGCGTGCGAGCTCTCTAGGTAAGTTATTTAAATCGCAATCCCATTCGTCAGAGTTACAACGGGAGGTGCCGGCGGACTGTCAACATTAGGAGGCCGCACCTGTCTTAAAACATAGGCATTCCTCCCAGTTTCCTCCAAAAAATCTTTTCTGGCGGCCGTCGTCGTGTGCGCTGTAGTCGCGCGCTGAGAAAATCGCGTGTCGTGTCGTCTTTACACTCCACCGTCCTTTCATACTTTTTTTGTAATGCCTGTCTCCTGAATACCGTTTCCCGTAGGACATTCTTACAACCCCTCACCGGGCGACAAATGTATGCGTCATGTCCCTCCTCTCTGTAATAATGTTTTGAAACTCACCGTCTGCTTCCAGCAATTTATGACCAGCGTCCGCGCGTATCCTCCACGACAGACCGCGGTCCAGCCCACGGCCTAGAAAGTTCCACAACCTTCGACTCGTCCACCACTCCACCACTCTATAAAGGGGATGCGGACCCAGCCGCCATCAATTTAAATAAAATGACAGGTCAAGCCCCTCAGCCCCTCGATGGCGGTCGCCAATCCCGCTCAGCTCTTCGTGGGTCTCACTCTCAGCCCCATGCCCCAGCGCATCAAAATCGGTCTCAACCATCACATGTCTTCCCTACTCCACCAGCTCAAATTTACCAACATGGTTCGACTTCTTCTTCACCGGAAACTCATCCCTTCCCTGGATCTCCCCCTGTTTATCAGGCGATGCCGCCGTTCGGGCAACGTGGTAGCTTCATTGGGCCTCAATACACGATGCCGCACCAACAGCAACCCCCGATGACACATCCCCCGCCTCATTTCGCATACCCCCGCCCTCCTGGTATTCTAGGTCCCGAGGCTAACCTCCCCCACATGTCATATTCTTCCGCTTCTATGGTGCCCATGTACGCATACATTTCGGAGACTAACTCGACACAACAACCGTTTCCGGCAGGCACGCCACCTCTCTATGCCCATCACCCTGCGAATCCCTCCCCTCCTACACACACCCCTCTCTCCCCTATGCAAAGTCCCTCTAGTCATCCGGGACGACCATCCTATCCACCTGGGTATTCGCCTGTTGGATATTCGACTCCTACACAGTACGCATATGCAACACCGCCTTCGTACCCATCCAGTCCTTCTATGTACCCCTCTCAGTATGGTCGCCCTCCTTATCTACAGTCATACAGCGACCAAGATGCCCGAACCTGGTGGTACATACCAAATCCCAACGTGTCACCCTCGTACGATGGGGTGCAGCAGCCTTATCAGAATATGTACGGGATGAACTACCCTCTCTCTGGCTCCCAAGACATCGAGCGCCTCGGTTCATCCCAGCACCCCAGCTTACCGTCGCCTCATACACCATCGTCTCGGCAGCGAGCGAGCAGCCAATATGGACAGATACATAGTGATCAAGCTGCTCATTCGGATGCCGCTCCGCCGTTGGCAAGGACTTCTCAACCCCCACCTGTCGCTGCTGCCCCTACATCTGAACCTGTTCTGCTCGCGGCCTCCGACGCCGAGCGTCATCCTTCGACTCGCCGACCTTATCACCCCAATCCTCCAGAGAATCGCTCAGAATGGGTGATGTGGGTGGGCAACGTCCCTGCTGATGCGACACACGACGAGCTATGGCGCTTCTTCAATCAGCCGCTGCCACAGCCGAACCCCAGTGAGGCGTCCGCGGGGACAGGCGACATCTCCGGCGTCTCCGGCGTCTCCTCGATTTTCTTGATCTCCCGCACGAACTGCGCTTTCGTCAACTTCACGTCTGAACAACACCTCAATGCAGGCTTTTCTCGCTTTGACGGTCAGACGCTCCGACCTCAGGATCCTCGCAGCCCTCGCCTCGTTTGTAGGGTTCGTAAGGAGAGCGATGATCTTCGGGCGGGTGTGGGAGGACAGCGGGGAATGGGTTTGCATACGCAGTGGGTCAAGGACCAGAAGCAGAAAGGGCGAGAGGTTCAAAGACAAGGACAACGAGAGCCAGACGATCTCGCAGAGTCCACCAGTAGACTCCAGGGCCTTTCGCTCATGGACGACGAGACGCAGAGCCTTCATGGCGGTCGGAGGGCTACGGAACACTCGAACAGCTCGGGGTCATTCGCGAGCACGAGTTCTGGGATGCTGACACAATATTTCCCCCAACGATATTTCATCCTGAAGTCGTTAACACAAGTGAGCACTACGCCATTCATCTCGCCGTCATTGCCTACTGACGTACTCCTTTCAGTATGACTTAGACCTCAGCGTTGTTAGAGGTCTTTGGGCGACTCAAAAGCATAACGAGGGGATCCTGCAACAAGCGTTCCGAACCAGCAAGGACGTCTATCTGATCTTTGGAGTGAACAAGAGCGGGGAGTTTTACGGTTACGCAAAGTGAGGACAGATTGCAAGCCTAGTCTGAGCAGTTACTTACCAACGCCGAATAGAATGACAGGACCGATATCTTCGGGCGAACAACGCGTTCCGTGGGCTTCGCCTTCCGATCCTTCTTCTTCGACATCACCTCAATTTTCGTCCATTTCCCTTGGCCATTCACATCGATCTCCGAACCCTCAGCAGCGAGGCGGCGACACGCATCGCATATTTCCTCTTGATGAGCGACGATTTGCGGAGGATTCACCCATGCCTGTGTCAAGCTCGCAAGACCTTCGGCCCGGATTCCCGACTCCAGCGATGACAGGACAAATTGTGTCCGCTCCCGCTGAGCTGCGTGAGCCTCACCATAAACTCACCGTTGGTGGGACGCCGTCGGCCAACTTCAGCCTTGACGTACGGAAAGCTATCCCGCCTCCAAAAGAGTTCGTCCTCGACAGCTCGGCCCCCGTCAGGGCTCTGAAGAACAAGTCGGCGACCGAATCTGCGTTACGATCTACCACGGTGCAAAGAGAGCAGTCGGAGCCGCTGTTGGAGCCCTCGACCGCCCTCCGGACAGTGCAGGAAGAAGACGAAAAGCGCAATGCTCCATCGCCCACAGTCGATGGACCGGGAGACGATAAGCCAGACTTGGAGGTATGGGGCGAGCCATTTCGTGTGGAGTGGGTGAAGACGAATCGGCTGCCGTTCCACCGCACGCGGCACCTGCGTAATCCTTGGAACCATGGGCGAGAGGTCAAAGTCTCACGGGATGGAACTGAGCTGGAGCCCAGCGTTGGGAAGGCGCTCTTGGAAGAATGGGGGCGCCCACCTTCGCCTTCTGCAACGCCTGCTCCCTCGCGATCTGGGCACCAGCGCCGCCCGCAGAGGCCGCCATCCCAACACGCAATTCCCTAGTCCTGATATGTTTGTGATCTTTTAGGTTCATGTCAGATCTATCATCTTTTGGACCGTCATATCACACGCTCATTCTTCCTTCTCTATGCTCAAGGTTTTTGTGAGATTAGATCCACATCATGCACGCACACGTATTCGCTAAAATCCAAACACATGCTAATATATGTGATCGCATCCGCATTCATCACTCACTGTTCTATACTCCATCTCCCTCCCCCTCTCCCTCTTCATCTCTACATCGATGCTGATCATTCACGACCTGGCAGGGATTCTCTTGTAATTCACGAAACAAGATCCGTCAATCTAGTGTAGTTATCCCTTTTTTTTTGGTTTACTATCCGTTTTTCTCCTGGGTCCTTCTGTTGTTTTGCGAGGGTTTATGTTTGCTGGTGTCGCATTTTTGCTTGTTCATCGCGCTCTTCTTCTGACACGTTATCTCGTTCTCGTAGGGATTGTTCACACTCTATCATTACCATGTTTTTGTAGCTATAGGTGCTTGCGTTTGCACAGATGTAGTTTAGCCCTCGTATTACCAGTATACACGACGCAGGTAGTGCGCTGTAATAAAATTACATCATTCTAGATCGATGTCCTTTCTTTATTACTTTCAACACATGTGGCTCGTTGTGAAGGGGGCACCAGCGTCTATTCGGCGCTCACGCTGTCGGTCCAAGAATAGGCAGCGCATTCATTGATGGATTTGGTGACAGGAGATGACGTACTGTCCAGCTTGGGCGTCGCAACCATTTTGTAAGAGGTCTTACCTTGCTCAGACACTGCTAAGAAGGTTCCGAGATGGATGCTAAATTCTTAAAACCGCACAAAATCCCTCAACGTCCGTCCGTCGGGCTCTTCGGCAAAGCTATATAGTATCACTTCATGCTAGATGAGCTTGGGCAGTGCTTCGACGTCCATTGGCCGCGACATCGCTGGAGGGCCCATTCAACGGACACGGTTAGTAGGGTGGCATAGGTAGCACTGCTGATTGAAAGCACCCGGGCGCTGGCCTAACGCACCCTGTCGATATACAATTTGATAACGGCGCTGTTCAAGACTAGCCTGGCAGGTTCAGAGGACGAAGACCGCCCGAACGCCCTGGAACGCCCTGCGGCACTACGCCAGCCTCGCACGCTCGCGGGTAAGTGGGCTCAAGCAATGTAGTGAGGCCTCGCTCTTTTGTTGGGGTTTCGGCCTGTTTCGAATAAACGCACGTACCTCAACAGGACTGTGGAGACGAATGACGTCCAAGGAGTCAAACCTCACTGTGCTTGTGTTCCACCATTGTCTACGGCACGGGGGCGCCGAAATGTAACAAAGAAAATGACCAGCAATGGCGCCAAGACGAAGTTTTTTGCTCTAAATGACAGGCTTTGACGGAAGAAAAGGGTGGCCATGCACACTGGCCATGCTTTAGCAAAAGCATGATCATGCCGCAGTCTCGCCAGATGCGAGATTCTCACACTTTCACCGCTTGTTCACCGCTTGTTCGCTTCCTAGTGCTGCGCTATGCGCTGCCCGATCCTAAAATTTGACGCTCCGACAAGGACTTTTGAGAATCTCGGGCCTAGTTATTACTACAGTATAGGTTCGGCTGTCAATCTAGATGCAGATTTATTATTAGTTGTGCAATAATGGAGAATTCAATCTTTGCCGGAGCGTGAACGCAGGGTCGTGGCGTCGGAGTCCGCCGATCCTTAACTTCGCTTATAGACTGCTTATAGCCGCGGAAATGTAACATTTAAGCCTGAGGGCTCCGGGAAGATTTGGGGGTGGACTATATTGTATTTCAAGGGCTGCGAGAAAAACATCACAGTTTTCCCCAATTTGCCGCAGTTTTTCCCATGATCCCGGGAAAGAGCACGCTGTGCATACAAGGATTCTGCTTCTCATCTAGAGGGCGACATAATCTCAGGGAAACATGCCGTAAACAGAGGACATCGTCCACAGCGAAATATTTGAATGACGCAGTGGAAGCTCCACGAATCACGACCATCTCGATCCGCTCTTGTGCCTTTCCGAGCCACTTTGTTTAGAAAAGGACGTCGTAAAATCGAGTAGTCCAAAATTAGCAGATCGTTTCCAGTGACGCAGTGGCGGAACCATATGACGTCGAGCACTTGCGGCCCGCATGTCCGCAGCATCACTGAATTTGCACCCGAGGCGTACACCAACCTGATAGAAGAATAGTCTCTTAATGACCTTACAGAGAGATATTTCAGCGCGTTCGAAATTGAGGACTGTCCTCGTGCAAGCGTCGACGTTTCACAAGAAATATACAGAAAACAGGTGTTCAGCAGTGACTACAAGCGAGATGTGCAAGGAACAACACCGCGTAGGCTACAAGCGTTAATGTTGGAGTCGTCAAAGATCTCGAGTATGTATCTAGCAGCACATTTCGCAAGGGCAGCCTGAGGTTACGTTCTGTGAGTTGCAAGGCCAGGTATGGAATAATAAAACAGTACGCACAGAGGATGTCGGCGGCACAATCGCAGCAGCCCTAAAGAACAAACAAAGTATGTTAATTCAAACACGAATTCTACGTATGAAGCAAGCCCGACCTCGCAGCATTCTGCAATCAATGAAGTCAGACGAGAATCTGGTGAGAAATAGTCTGAAGGACGCACCGAAGCAGACGAAGCACCCGAACAAGCCGATGAAGCAGTCCTTTGAGCGATGAGCGTCAGTAATATGTGGCTTCGCGGCCACCGTGCAACTGACCTTGCCGGCTCCACCGCCACGGATGCGATGGGCCTTGTGCTCATGCTGCTCATGCTGTTGCGAGTTTGCAGGGGTAGCAGGGTTCATGGCGTCTGCAGACAAGCGCGCATTGTTTCAGTATCCAGGGTCGGTGGGAAAGGGGAAAATTCGCACGCACTCATTTGTACGGCAGCCTGGGGCTGGTTTGCAGTAACGTGAGCAGCTTTGGGGGCTTCCATCGTAAAGAGAATATGTGCAGCGGGAGCGGGGACGTCTGTTGCTATGATGTAGGGACCAAGGGAGAAATGACTGCGGAGAGGGAGACAGGGAGCTTATATAGGAAGGGCTGATTGCCAAACGGTTACATCATGGAAAGAGGCAGGACACATTGGGGTCCCGGCCGTGCTATATATAGCTACGAGCGGCTCATCGCACTCGTTCGTGCTCCAATTAATAGCGCATTGCTGCATAAGGTCCCTGCGCGTCCAGCATCTGGCTCCAGTGCGCCACTGTCGTGCGCTCCGTCCTGCACGAGCAGGATGCATATGGGGGCGAGGAACTCGAGACAAGCTGTCATTGATTTGACGTGCGCAAGCCGTGGATTAGAAGGGCCGTCCGGGGCCCAAACGCCGTCTAAGGCAATTTTAGTCACGCCATAAGCACTGTCAGACACAATGAACAGACGCGGTGAGCGGTGAGCTCCAGGAAGCGAGGGAGTCGGAGGACTGCCACGGCATCGAGAGGCGGCCTCTTATAAAGAATACGGCTGACGAATGTGTGCGCCATCTGCGAAGCATCTTGCCCAACGCCGTTGTCCTGACTCAGCCCAGCCAATCATTTCTCCTGATACGCGTTCCTTGGCAGTTCTGACTAGCCCTGACTGCTCCATAAAACCCTGTAAATTCACCCGAATATGGCCTTCGTAACCCCCCGCGCCTCTGGTCTTTGGGAGGACGCCGCCAGGATGAGCTATTTCGGTGCTGACAACGCTGACGATCTCGAACAGAGCAACGACTTTGATGACGATGGACGTACCCCGCTCGACAAGACCATAGATCGCATTGGAATGGGTGCGTGCCTGGTCACCTCCACAGATCATCGTGACGAATGCGGGGTTGTCGACGTGTTTGGGCGCATACAGGCAGCTATCAATGGACTCTTCTTTCGCTCTGCGGATTTGGTGAGTTCGTTACGCGTCGTTCTGCCCAAATAGATCTAGAATAGCGGGCTCTGTGATCTGCACAAAGGTTGGATGGCCGACAATGTGAGTCTACGTCCGTTGTCAGAGGTTCTCCGCTTGACGCAGAGAAATATAAGATGTGGATACAAGCGGTCGCAATAATCCTCCCTCGAGTACAGATACATTACTCAGGCAAGCCCGAAGCATCGTCTCTGTATACTCAGCTTCATCTGTGCTTGGACGCGATTGCAGTGCCTGACAGTTATATCGGCACATTATCCTCTTCAATGTTCGCGGGCATGATGTTCGGCGCAATTGGCTGGGGAACATGTTCGTACTTCCCTCTCACAGTCGATTTTATTCTATGACAACCCCGTAGGCTCCGATCTCATGGGCCGTAGCGCGGCTTTCAATGCAACTTTGTTCTTCACTGCCGTCTTTGGGCTCGTCGCGTCTTTCGCCAATACATTCGGCACGCTATGCCTGTGTCTTTTTCTGTTAGGCAGCTCCGTTGGGGTATGGCTTTCTACCACACTTTATATCGAGTCACAGCTGCTTCACACATTCACATCCCTTACTGCAGGGTTCCATGCCGACAGATGGCACACTTTTACTAGAACACATGCCGCGCGGAAAAGAATACTTGGTCACCGCGCTTTCTGTATTTTTCTCCTTTGGCGCAGTGCTCTCCGCTCTAGTGGCCATTGTGCTGGTCCCAAAACATTCTTGTCCTCCAGCACCTGCCGCTTGCGATGTGGCGATCGAGAATTTGGGCTGGAAGTACGAACTCATGGCTTTAGGATTGATCGTACGTCCCCTATATACTGCGCATTAGGCCGACGATGCCTTGTCATAATGTCGGCCACCCTCACCCCATCTCGCTCTAACTGCACGCATCCCTACTGACACTTCCTGCCGGCCTACCTAACCTCTTATGGCATTCCTCATACCCCATCTCATCCTAATAGACCCTCACGATGTTCCTCGCACGTATGGTCTTCTTCCGGTTACATGAGTCCCCGAGGTACCTCGTGCACGCGGGACGACACCAAGAGGCGCTCGAGTCGCTGCAGATGATCTCGCGTTTCAACGGCGACGATTTTGACATAAGCCTGTACGACGTCGACGACAGCGTGCGCGACCGCTTGGGCGAAAACACGCCATTTCTTTCGCCACCACACGATGAAGATAGTCATCTGCTCAGTGCGAGCGCGGTCGTACAGGCGGAAGTCCCGCACGGGGAGACGTTGTTCGATGCGAACATCGACGAGCCTACAGGACCTTCACCCTCTGCCACCACTCCCGACTCTGTTTCGTCAGAAGCCCTTCGCACCACCATGACTGCCTACCACGCGACCGCCGAAACGCCCACGACCCTCCTTGCCTTCTCTCACCGCGACCCCGACGCGCCCCCGCACTCCGCTGATTCGCACTCCTCCTCGCGGCATTCCTTCCTTTACCAAACCACACCACATCTCGCCGCGCAAAAAGAGAGTCCTGTGGTCCCAGAACCCGACGCCGATACCGATGCGGCCGCATCGCATCCGCCACCTGCCCGACCACGACCGCGGCCACCGCGATCGGAGAGTAGGGCATCACGGACATCCGTCACGTCTTCAATCTTCGAGGGTAAAGGAGGCTGGCTATGGTGGAAGCTCCCGCGGTGGATCCGGAGACCGCTCGGGGCGTGGCTGGACCGGTTTGCGATGGTGCTCGCACCGGAGTGGATCAGGACTACGGTGGTGGTCTGGGGCGTATGGTTCGGAATGTCACTAGGTGGGCCATCAACCCCAGATAGACCTATTCGTAGCTGATTTATATTTTTTTGTACATCTGCTGGTATCTTACCTTGATGATATGTGTAGGGTACACGATGTTCAACGTATACCTGCCGAAGCTCCTCGAAGCGCGGAACTCGGCAGGTGCAGCGCCCAAATCGTTAGAAGGGACATTGTGGGACGTTGTCATTTTTACTATTGGTGGATGTCCAGGCGCCGTGGTACGTGTTTTGATACTCATCTTCGTAAAGACCCGATCATTTATGGCGTGGTGCACTCATAGCTTGGCGCATACTTGATAGAATCGCCTCTCGGGCGACGCTTATCTCTCGCGGGCAGCACGTTCGTGACTGCAGTATTCTGCATCATATTCGCCATGGTAGATGGGCAGTTCGCGGTGACCGCGAGTACGGTAGGCATCAGCTTGAGCGCGACGGTACGTCCTTTTGTCGTGTCTCTTTTTTGAGACAGCAATCATTGATGTGATAATCATGCAGGCGATGTGGGCTGTACTGTACGGGTACGTGTTGCCGACGATTGTCATTTATGCTATGTTGAATGACGACTGGAACGTGGACAGGTGGACGCCAGAAATATTTAGCACCAAAGTCCGCGGGACAGCATGCGGAACTGCCTCTGCGCTTTCTCGCATGTACGTTACCGCCACTGCATGGTTTCCCTCTGACTTCTACTGACACCGCCTCATGCAGAGGCGGCATGATCGCGCCGATATTGGGCGGTACACTTTTGATGGTGAACACTTCCTTCCCCGTATACACGAGCATATGTGTCTTCACTCTGTCCGGCGTCGCTGTGCTCTTGCTGAGCGAGGACGCGGGGGACACAAAGGGAAGAGAAGGGGGTCCTGTAATCGTCCATTAAAGACGAGAGATCTTGCGGCGCGAGCGCCTTGGACTGGTCGATGACTTTTTTTGTAGCTACTGTAACAGCAGCAGTGTATCATGTGACTCTCGCGCGCCCTTCGGTGCATATCGCCTATTCCTCTGATGGCATACTGCACGCAAATCGAGGATATGAATTGACCCTTGCCTTTGATCACCCGCGTGAAGCTGTCCGTGAGGTGCGCGCGATCGTATATGATGGGGCTAAATGCGTGAAGCACTGATGGGCATTCATTCCCCTGAACATAGCGTAAAACCTTGATCTATTGAGGGAGTCTTGATTTACTAAACGATAGTATAGGTATAGGTATCAAAGAAGGTATGCTGTCGGAGTCTCTACACGTCAGCCTGGATCAGAGCTAGAGCCTCTGCAGAGCGCGGGGTGATATCACACTGAAATGAAGGTTTCAAGTGACTAGATGAGATACCCAAAGTCAGTATTGACATGCGGAAGCAAGCGCAAGATGAAGTCGAACCTGGCAAGACCAGACGAAAACTCGACGATCGGCTCAATCTCCTTGCCACTGGCGTCCTCTTTCTTCGAGATAATCAAAGCCGACAAGACCGACGAAGTGGTGAAGGTCAACGAGGTCTCCGCAAAGTGGGCACCTGGAGGTCCAGACAGTGAGTGTGAAAAAGGTTTTGAGTTTTAGACGTAAATTCATACCTGGGCACACACGGCGGCTGAATCCGAACGCGTACTTGCGCGGGTCGGGCTGTGGATTTTCACTGAGATACCGTTCAGGAATAAATTTCTCAGGCTCCGGATACAGTGCTGGGTCGTTCAAAATCGCCCTACATCGTGTATTCAGCACATGTTGCGTATGGTCGAAGAGAGTGCGCATACCAGATATTCGTGAGGACCACAGTACCTTCAGGAATGAAATAACCCTGGTAGACATCGTCCTGCGTGAGGCGGTGCGGCAAGCCCAGGGCTGTGTAAATCCAGCATCATTCAGAAGGGGCTGGAAGTGCAACATACCCATCGGAGCCACAGGAGCTCATCGCAGGATTTACTTCACCACCGCATTAACGTAACGCAGATGCGGGACGTCCTCGACGGTCGGTAGGCGGTCGCAGCCGACGATAGCGTCAACCTCCGCTCGCGCACGAGCTTGAATTTCGGGATATAGTGCCATGACCGCAACGAAAGACACCAACGCGGAGACAGTCTTGTTTTGACAGATGGCAATGTCAGCATGACAATCGAATGTAAGCAATGTCTAGAGACGTACGGTGTCCGCGCCACCGCCATAGAGAGCACCGCTGCACCATTTGATAATATCCTGTTCTTCAGCATCCGGAGTACTGCCGTCGTCAGGTTGAAGCATTTGAGAGGTGAAGGAATCGATGAATGAACCAGATGCCTGTGGAGGTTGCAACACGATCAACATTCCAAATATCTAGACATAAAATGACCGAGCATTTGCTTCTTAACCCACTCGAAGGGCACCTTATCAATCCTGCTCAATTCCTCTTTGAGGTATTGCGCACGTCTCTTAAAGTATGCACCCGGGAACCATGAGGGGACGAAGCGCACTATATCAGAGTTACAAGACATCAGTGATCAGTAAAAGAAATCCGAATGAAAGCAGGAGTGCGTACGGGCAGGCAAATCCTCGACAAGCCACTTTCCAGGGGCATTAGCTTTTGCCATGTGATGAACCGCTTGCTCCATCAGTTTAACGAAGTAATCGTCGTTCGTCTCGACCGTCCAACCATACGCGACCTTCAAGATCACCGCTCCCGCATTCCTGCGCACGTGCGCAGAGAGCTCGTTCGGCTTTGTATACAGCCCACGCATCAACGTGCGGACTTCAGACTCCATCAATGGTGCATACCCTTGCGTCGCCCTCGGGTTCAGGCCACTATTCATCAACTTGCGGTAGCGCCGGAAGCGCGGGTGCTTGATAGAAAGATTGAATACATTCAGGAAATGGTTTGCGAGAACGCCGTACATCCACTGCTTTGGTCTGTCAGAGTATATTCCTGAGCGAGACTCAAGGAGATCCGTTGCGACTGAGGCGCTGTTGATAACAAGTACACTGCGTTGCAAGCCGAGGCGTAGATATATCATAGGACCTGCCAGCTTTAGTCTTAGTGAACTCGTATTTTGAGCAGAAGAAGTTACTGTGCAGGTGATGCTACGCACCGTACTCCTTGCCCAGAGCGGCGTAGCCGAGCCATGGATAAGATCTCGGAATGACATCCAAGTTACCAGATAAGAATTTCGGTTTTGGACCAGGAGGGAAAGGAAGGTTGCTCTTGGACGATCTTCGATACACGAACAACGCCAACGTCACTGCAAGCACAAGACCACTGAGGGTAGAGACGATGGGATCCATGGTTGATGCAGAAAACATCAGCTGAACAAGGGGGCTTTTAAAAGAGCAGAAGACTCATTCGCCAAGGTTCTTCAAATTCCCGTAGTCATCAGTGTTCCTGTTATACAGGCCGCTCAGCCGTCTTCTTTTCGCTCGCTTCTGCTCAGATTCTCGATTGCAAGTGCACCATTTGCCCTTAGGATTTCGTCAGCAAGTTGCAGATTTGACAAGGGCCTGACAAAATTAAGTAGGCTAGTGATAGCTTGAATTGAAAATACTTTGTATTCCCGCAGCTTCTATGGTTCTCACCAAGGGACGCCGGGCTTTGAAGCTATATTCGCCTCATATCTCCGAGCTCAACTAGCGTGACCGGGAGAAATGAGATAAATTGACCTTGAGAAAGGGCAGATATGTGAAACTTGGTCAGAGATTGTGAGTCTACACTTCAGAGTTATTGACACTCGGTATCCAAATAGATTAGTCTGCTCATGCGACGGTGAGATTAGCGACAGACATCACTGGGAGGGCATCGGGAAAGAAGAAGGCAGGCTAGCTATATTGTGAATCCAATTTTCAAAAAAGAGGAGGGGATTACAGCTTTACGAACGGGCGCTTTGCTTGGGTACAATCCGATTCGACATGATTGCCGGTGTTGGAGGGGAAGTAAGAGTGTAGATCATATGCTCCAGATTGTCGCAGTCATTCTTTCGCCACATAAAGACTGTGGTCACAGAATAATGGGAATATGATCCCTCAAAATGGCTAGTAGAGAGATTTTAGTGAGAGAAGGTGTGCGAAGACATTGGACAAGCTATGTTGCGTGACAGATATGTCACGTAATCAAGCACTGTCAGTCACGAACCGCTAAGATCTTCCAAAAACTTAACTTGCCTCCGTCTGTCTTTAAATCTAGAAGCTGCATCACTCAAAGAAAATGGTACGAGGTGCAGCAGCTTCAACCATCTCCTTTCATTTTCTCATTTCTTCTGAAATCCTAGCGACCAATATTGCTACAAGGTATGTGATATAACCTTTTCTACCGAAGCTTTCACCAACCTACCTGGTTCAGGCCACGAGCGGTCTCTCACGCAGATCAAGTTCAACAGAGAGGGCGATCTCCTATTCTCAGCCTCGAAGGATCTCATCATCAACGTCTGGTTTTCGCACAACGGAGAGCGCTTAGGCACGTACGAAGGACATAATGGCTCTGTCTGGACGATTGATGTAGACTGTGCGCGAAGACGTTTTTTCTCACTCCCTAATGTCTGATCTGTCTTCGTAGCGCAATCGCGGTTCTTGGTGTCAGGTGCGGCTGATAACGAGATGCGACTATGGTCTGTACAGACCGGAAAGTGTTTGTTCGTGTGGGAGTTCCCAACCGCAGTGAAGCGGGTTGCGTTCAACGAGAATGATGACCAAGTGGTCTGCATCACGGAGCAACGGATGGGCTACCAGGGTGCCATTCGGGTCTTCGATATTAACCGGGAAGGCGACGGTACAAATCGTGAGTCGTGGTACCCTCAAATCATCTGCTTCGCGTTCGAGTATGTTTTACCCGTGCAGAAAGCAAGGAGCCGGCGTCAATCTTTCATCCCATCGGCTCGAAGGCCACAGTTTGCGCCTTCTCCTACATCCCTAATTTGATCATAACTGGTCACGAATCAGGCAAAGTTGCACTCTTTGATGCAAAGAGTGGAGAGGAGGTTCTCAACAATGAGCGTGCACATATGGACGTCGTCACGGATCTCCAGCTCAGCTCGGATCGTACATACTTTATCACCAGCAGCAAGGATAAAACGGCGCGGGTACGAAATTGGCCTTTCTTGTTGGCTTTCCTAGAATTGACATGGACGATCTTTTAGATACATGACGCTAAGACACTCACTGTTTTGAAAACTTTCAGCACCGAAACGCCGTTGAACAGTGCCACATTGGCGCCGAAAATGCCTTATGTGCGTCCTTCACATCTATTGTATTGGAATATTGCTTGAATATTCGATCTTAGGTTCTGCTAGGAGGAGGACAGGAGGCCATGAGTGTCACGACAACATCTCTACGGCAAGGCAAGTTCGAAACCCGATTCTGGCATCAAGTCTTTGAAGAGGAAGTGGGACGAGTAAAAGGCCACTTCGGCCCTATCAACACGTCAGTAGCTTTCTGTCACACGTTTTTGCACATCTCATAACTTTTCTCTTCAGTATCGCTGTGCATCCCGCAGGAACCGCATATGCATCTGGAGGAGAGGATGGTTTCGTGCGTGTACACCAATATGACGAAAGCTATTTCAAAGCCAAACCATACGGAGATATCGAAATTCTCAATTAGAACTTGGAGCTACTTGTTTGTCATTGAATTTTCGATTGGTTTCTGTGGTGTATTTTGTACGCTTAATTTCATTCAAAAGATACTTGTATCGACATGCACAATGCTTCCACACATCGCCAGCACTTCAGCCTTTCACACAATGCACAACCCGAGCATGAGATCCGCACTTCGTTGACTTGGGATGGCTCATTCTTCGGCTCCCGCCCTGTGCGACACTCGAGCAGTCCGACTTCATCATCATAAGCCAAATTTTGCATCCCGTCAGTTCGATGCGTGACTGCAGTCGAGGTGAAAGGACGAACCTCCATTTCGACGAGGCATCAAAGCTATCCTTAGATGAGTTATCGTTGTGGTAAAATCCAATTTGGATGACACTATCCAATCGTTCCAATCGCTGTCCTCTCGTCGAATGATGCGTAAGTAGCGCAGGTGCTATGGCCAATCGCAAGTTGGAAGTTTTCATAAATGAATCTTCGGAAGGCTTATCCCATGCCGTTTTCTGAAGAGTCACTAGGACGACAATGACTGTAGGGTAGATACCCTAGTAGACTTGAGGGTATGGACTCGGTAGATGAACAAATAATTTGTCTCACAGCGATTTGAACTGAAGCGTCCTGTATAAGCTCACACTCAGGAGCAGAGACGACGCTAAATCGAGTTGTGATAAGTAGAACCTAGCGCTCAACGTCAATAATTAGAATCCTATCAACAATCATGTTCTACTCACCCATAACACGCAATAGAGTGCGCCAGACTCAATCAGAAGGGCAAAGATCTTTTCCATCTGCGTTCGTCTTAAACCTCCGTGAGCGAGATAAGACTTGATCATTCGCCGGTGCCGCCTTTTAATAAAGAGTTAACAGAAGGTTGAACATACTGAGCGTTGATCCTACCAAGCTTTGCAGGCAATTAGAATTGTTGCTGCCACATTCGTTGCAAGAGACAGGACCCAAGCTGCAAAGAGACTGTCCGTAGCTTGAGACTTGAAACCCTTGACTTTGTATACAGCACTGACAACGGCAGAAACTAATATAGAAAAAATAGATAGTAAGTCTCTTACAGCCTATTGAATAGGCCTCCTCTGGGCGTACCAAGTGAGCCCAAAAGCGGGACGAATGGGATTATGGAGATCCTTGTATTGTGCTGCCAAAGAACCCAGGCTCTCCAAGCGACAACAGTGTCGCTGAGAACATACTGCAAAATTCACTGTAAGCCATGTTCTCGCTTTACCAAACGAAAATCATACGTTTATCATGGGAAGATACATTTGCGCGATGTACAGACCACCAATGAATTCACCTTCTTGTAATGTGATCTTGTCAGGATGATACAAAGCTTGTACAGACATAACTGAGATAGTCAAAGTGAAAGCCCAATAGGTGGTTGACGTTGCAAACATGATGGTTGTCACAGACAACATCATGACATTGGCTTTGGTCTCAAAGCCCTTGCAGCTTTCTTCTTTTTCAGTCCGAGCGCGATATAGGTTGCTCAGATCCACTCACCACAAAAAGTATGTTGAAAACAACATAATGACAACAAAGATTCCTACAATAGCCGAGGATGGTAAATTAGACATAGTTGGAGGCCAGAGTAGACAGCGACACACCGAAAAAAGCACTCTGTGATGCAACCGTAGCGATAACTTGTATGATTTCAGGGGAAAAGTCTGAGGAAACAGCAGGAACAGACGACCCAGTCGCCGACATACTTGCACAATCGACGCAGTCGATATGCTCAGCAGGGTGTAGTAGAGGTCGTAAGGGAAGGGTGGGATCCGTTTCCACCAACAGCTTGTCTGGCATTTAGCTTACGAGATCGTGAGAGATCAATCAATGGTAGCTGTGATCATGTTGAACAGATCGTTTCAAAGTTCATAGCTATATATGTGTACTCACCGGGAGGATCAAGCTCGAACCTGTCAGGTTCATAGCGGAATATATATCTAACACCAGTGTCGTTGCTACCGAGAACCTCGATACTCGAGCTTGGAGCCTATTTTCGAAACAGGAAGAACAAGGACGGTTCCTGCCACCACTGTTCTAACTTCCCTGCCATGGAGTTACGTCACACTGAGGCTGAGCAACATCCACTGTGATTGGACGAAGCAGATCAACATGATTCTCGCAGTCATTTTGCTGCCAATCCTCTTGAGCAATTCGCTCATGGCATAGTCAAGGGTGCTTACGAGACGGTCCATCTGAGATATTTGGGAAGAGACAATCAGCTCGAGCTCGCGCCGACGAAACTTCGCTCTGTGGACGAAAACACCGTGGCCGCTGCCATCATCGTAGTATCACAATATCTTGCTGTCTCTACTACGTCACGATCAGTCCTCAAATCATGATCGTGAAGCGACAATTAATCAAGCCAGGATATCATTTACTTATCGAAGGTGTCTTGATAAATCTTTTCTTCTGGGATATACTCGTACTGTGCAGTATGGTCAGTGGTGTGTGGCGTCGGCGCTGGATTGTTTCGATTTGGCCGATTTCTCACGGGTATTTATCCGATATTTTCCCGATATACCTACACACCATCTATCTTCGTCGCGGCTAGCCACCATTTCGCCAGCCGCTACGGTCACTGGATGCATTTCGCAACTAAGGGACGTGATTGATATATGTTTCCAGGGTGTCCTATGACCACATACTAACGGTCTTATTAGCCTTGAGGGGAGTGAAGAATGCCCCTCAAGCTCGTGTTGAATCCTGATAGTATGTCACTGTCGACTCCTGATACAACACCAGTTTTTCCAACTCCCAGGATACCAATGGCCTCGTTGGACTTTAGTACAAATATTGACCTTAACAGACAATTGGAAGACATCGAATTGATTGCACGGGCACCGACCCAACAAAAAGAGCCTCACTCCGTGGAACTTGTAGACGAGCCTGACATCACGAGCATCCGGATTGAAAATACTGTTGTTGATGTGAACTATGGTCATACACTCGTAAATCCTATGCTGGGGCACATTCATATTGCGACACTCTGCTGGACTCTCTTCATGGAAGGTTGGAATGACGGTTCGACGGGGCCATTGCTTCCAAGGATCCAGAGGGTGTATAATGTTAGTGCTGTCTGTTCATACACCGATGTGATCTCATGTATCCCATATGAGAATCTCTAGGTTAGTTATATTGTTGTTTCCCTGCTCTTTGTGGCAGGCTGTGTGGTTTGTAAACTCCATTCCCAAATCTATTGTGGGTATGATAACCCTTTTCGGCCAGGGAATTATGATCGGAGGAGCTGCATGCATCTTTTTGACAGCTAGGATGGGTTTTGGGAAGGTTGGTCTTGAACCGGAATATCACCCTTCATCATCATTTCGTGAACTCATACACAATGCATGCTTCTAGACCATAGTCCTCGGTAAGATTTCAGGCTTGCTCTGATCATCATATCATCGTCTGAAAGTTACGAAACAGGCTCTTTAGTTCAGGCTACGGCGTACTGTATCCAAAGCCCTGCTCCGCCCTTCGTCGTATTTGCCCTAGCCTTTGGCCTCAGCGGCTTCGGTATGGCACTACAAGTGATTGGACAGTATAGTTTCTTGAGTCTCACAAAAGCTGATCCCCTCCCTGAGCTCAGGACGGCCAAGCCAACGGATATGTCGCCGGCGTGAAAAATTCCTCGACCAAATTAGGGTTCATACACTGCGCATATGGTGAACGTCCACCTTCCAACGCGCACTCTGATTATCGATCTAATGTATTTACATATCTTGCAGGTGCAGGGGCTTTGGTTGCCCCTTTAGCTTCTACTCAATTCGCTCAGCTCGAGCATTGGTCATTCCAGTATTTGATCTCCTTGAGTTTATGCCTCCTCAACACCGTGCTCCTCATCGCTGTCTTCCGCTTCAAGTCGCAGGATGGCAAGTTTGCTATCAATCTTTTCCGCAGGTTTCTTGCTCTGAAGGGTCGTTATAGAATGCTTCAAGTCGATCGGAGAAGCCGTCGGAGAGCATGGAACCAGCAAAGATAATACATACAAACAGATATTCAAGCAGAAGGCTGTCCACCTTCTTTCATTGTTCATTCTCGCTTATGTTGGCGTTGAAGTGACCATTGGAGGTAAGTGTAGAACTCATCAGCAGCCTGCCCAGATATTTTATTTAGAACTGATCGACAGGCTGGATCGTGACCTATATCATAAGATTCAGAGATGGAGGCCCCTCCTCGGGCTACATCTCTTCCGGATTTTTTGGGGGCAAGCGGCACTCTCAAAGTTCTGACCTGAGTACTGAAAAATATGAACGCGCGGATGCAGGTCTTGCTCTGGGTCGTATCGCTCTGCTATGGGTGAACCAGAAGGTATATTCAACACATATACTGTTATTCAACATATGACGCGTAACCTTTCCTTCCCTAGCTCGGACAGCGCCTTGCTGTCCTCATATACATGCTCTTGGCCATCGGGTGCGCAACTCTCGTCCGTCGGTCTGCAATTTCCATGACGCTTACGGACCTCTTCGGGACTGGAATCAGACTGGAACTCATTGTCTGGCTCGTCCCTTCCCTGATCTCCGGCGCTGTCGCCATCTCTCTCACAGGATTCTTCATGGGTCCTATCTACCCCATCGTCATGAACGAGACGGCTCGCATCCTTCCCAGATGGCTCCTCACCGGCTCTATTAGCTGGATTGCCGCATTTGGTACTACAGGCGCCGCCGCTTTACCTTTCATCGCCGGAGCCCTGGCGCAGGAGAAAGGTATCTGGACCCTGCAGCCCTTGTGCGTTACTTCTAACGAGCCTTCCTTGATATATCTTGTTTGTAACGATGCTGCCGCCAGGCTGCTTGCGATGATGGCGGTCATGGTCTCCTTATGGCTGATCATCCCCAAAGAGCGTGTCAGCGATCACGCAGAGTGATTTTGCTCGACTGCCCGGCCTCGTTTTAGGATTCAGGCCCAGATCATATGCTGTTCATCAAGTTTCACATTCCAGTGCCAGTGCTTCTATGACAGTTGCTCTTTTGCACAAAATCTAAATCAGAATACCACTTGTTGTTCCTCTCTTCCTAGACCTGAAAGGCGATGCAGCACATTGTTCGAGAGTCTTCGTCCCCACGCTCACCGAGGCCGCATCTCGATTGTGTTGTTTTGAATCACGTACCTCTGCATATAGCGACCAACGAGAACAAGCTTCTGTCGAATATTCTATTTTCGCTAAACTAAATCTTGTCAATAAGGTTACAATCGTCAATGTTCTCCCTACTCATCTCGATGCTGGTATAGTATGCATATGGGGTCGGAGGGGTACGGAAGATACGTATGGATGCGATGGGGCAGCAGGATATACTGATGGCACCGGTGGAGGTAGGTGGAAGCTGGCGGAAATGCAGAATTAGAGGAAGAAACGTAGGAAAACGCCCGACCAAGACCAGTAGATCGTGGCGTTCGCCGGAGCAATAGAAACGGTCCATTTGCGGATGTCGTCGCGGAAGATATGAAGGAAAGACATCCAGAGTTACACCATGCGAAGCAAGTGGGGGCGAGCAAGCATGGAATGGCATAAAATGTCCGTCTAAGGTGCAGTGATAGGAAATGATTGACTATAGTATCCACGAGGATCCAGAGGAGATGAGGAAGAGGAGCACCCCAAGACAATGGGGGATTGAGAAAGGCAACCAACTTGTTAAAGGGTTCGATGTTCGTCGATTTGCCCTACAATGACAGTGTCAAGAAAGGAGTAAAGCTATGAGACTATGAGAGCTCACGATGAAGATGAAGGCTTGGACAATAGTCGGACTTCCAGCAATGCTACCAACCCATCAACTGCATTCGTTCCATTCGCACCGACCGAAAGATAATGATTGATACCATCGGACGTGTTTGAGAGCAGACCAGATACATATTGTACGTTGGTTTGGTAAATGTACCCGTCAAATGACGTCTGGCCTGAGTATATTGATTGGTTCGTGAGGTTTGAGGTTGGTATTACGGATGACTGGGCAGTGACATTCCCCACTAGCCAATCACTGGAAGATATGCGGGTTCAGAGATCGGGAAAATATCAAGAAAACTCGGAGAGCATACCGTGCTAGGTTGTATCTACATAATTGAGTTAGCAAAAGGACCGTGATACCTGACGGGATGGCACGCACCCGTTGTATATGATGTCATGTTGCTCTATTTTTCGAGATGAGCGAGGGAACATGAAGACGCTTCGCTATGGCACGTACGCTTATCAGGAAGCTCATATGATACGGCTAAAAATATGGCCCCGCTGAAGCAGTGTAAGACACGATGAAGTCGGTACAACTGCGGAAGATTTCACACCTATCCGCGTCCTTTCCGTCTTGCACCCAGTATCGGAAGTGATTGCCACCTTGGATCGTTTCTTGGCAAGTGCCAAAGGTTGGATTTCCGTAGTCCCATCGAATGACGGCCGTCTCGTTTTCTGAGAAATGACGCGAGTGAGAATGACTGTATGGCTGCGATACGGTCTGAATCCCACCCACTGGAGCCATTACCGTCACCGAGGTTCGCGCCCTGGTCGCTCCCCGAGTGCTGCCCGAGGCACTCACCAGCAAACCCGAACGACCTGATGCAGCGTCGCCAGTCATTTATAGAACACCTGACGCCCAGACCGGCCCACTCACAAGAAGTAGTTGCGCAGACCACCGTCAGTCTCTTGATCTACCAGCACAGTCTCGTCCGACGACCCCAGAATGATCGCGTTCAATGGCTCCCCGAGGCCAGCAGGAAAGGTGCCTGGTACTTGCTGAGCGAAGAATGAGCATTTTCTGGGCAAGCTTGGAAGTAAAACGCACTGTAAGAAAGCTGCCTCCCTTGTCTCGCGGGTCATAGTAACCTTGGGACGAAGCACGGTGCTCGAGGGTGGCAGAGACAGGTATTGATGATAAAAGAAGGGAAATAAGGGCGGCAGAGGACATGCCGAGTGGGTGGGGGATCATGAGTGGAGTGTGAGGAGAACAGAGTCGTGAGGAAGGCCGGTCCTCACAATCTGGTGAGCTCAGCCGTGTCGCCGAGCCGTCTCCAGTCCGGCGTTACCTCATTCGGCATCCACAATGAGCGCACTCATTTGCTCCTGAAAAACAACCCGCAACCTCCTGCCTTCGACCTAGCAACCGCCTTGTCCCTCCATTCCATGTCTTCATGGCACCCATTGCACGACGACCGTCTTATTGAGTCATGGATAGCCCGAGGGCGCGATCCTTGTTTGGCTTCATGCCTCGCAACATGCCTTGCGACCCCTCATGTTGTTCTTGGCTTCCTTGACATATTCCACGACGGCTCGGTCACTCGAGGCTATGGCGCATACTCCTATTCTCTCATGGACGTATCACCGTTGTATACCCATAAGGTGAGGTTGACGCATTGTACTGTCAGGACTCAGGGGATTCTCTTTTGACACTGCCCACAGCGGCGAAGGCTTGAAAAAGTCGACACAGTGTTGTGCGTACAACGAGTAGATCCCCAGTGGCTGTGAGTGCATGCATGATATCGTATAGAATGGCCGCGTTCAGCTCGGTGAGTTCGTTACTTTATGGGCGTAATGCCCCTGACATACGGAATAAACATTTAGTGAACCGAAGTCCATCTCAGCGGTCTGGGAGCACAAATGAGAATCCATGACGCGCAAGTAGACACATGATTGAATCGATTCCAATGGGTATATACACAAATTCGGCTCATCATCGCCTCTTTGACTGCTCAAGTTTGCGCGGGAACGCCTAGATATTCGGGCCACATCGACCGAGGAATACGGCGCGCGAGCTCCATGAATCCATGCGATGGGACAGGTGAGCCTTGGTCGCGCATGATGCTCTCAATAAGCCTTCCCGTCTGGTGAAGCTGATGGTCTGATAGAGGGATGTGTGAGGGGCCCGGTGAAGCAGACAGCATACCAGAGTCCGTATGTGCTTGTTGCACTGTTGAACTCAAGAGGGTATCTTCTACGTATGTGGTCCTTTGCTCGTGAGGTAGGTCCTCTCCAGCTCCCCGTCCGGTAGCATTGACTAGAAGTTGTTGGCAGTTATTCTGTTGGCCCGTCGCGTCTAGCATGAGGTCTTCCATCTCCACAGTATTGTTCGTTTTTGGCGCTAATTTCTCTGCCTTCATGCGGGCCAAGAGATCGATCATCTTCTGTCTGAAGCTTTCGTGCTTTTGTTGGAGAACTCGCGCGTGACGGATTTGGGCCTGTGCGTTGAACAAGGAGATTAAAATCGATGTTTTCCCCAGGTGAGCTTCCTGCTTACCTGGAGGTGCTGTGCCGTCTGCTCCGCGGTCGCCTTCGCTTGTCGCTCTCCGGCCAGCGCTAATGCCAGGTGGGTATGACAGTCGGCATGCGCCGCAATGGTGCTACCCTCTGCCTCCTTTGGAGGGATACCTTCCTCAGCTGTCACTGACTTGCTGATGGCATTCTCTCGCCGAATGACGTCCTGCTTCCGGAATATCTCGTTCTCCATTCTCAATATGTCGATCTCCTCCCTCATCTGCTCTCCCTCTAGCGCCCTTTTCTGTGCCAACTCACCCATCCACTTGATCGTCCCTTCCATCTGCTGCAGTCGGATCCGATACGTCTCCTTCTCGAACTCCTGCTCTGCCGCCATCTTCACCAGTTTGTTCTCCAATTCCCCCGCCCATCGTTCCAATTCTGCACACTCTGTCACTTTGATAGCGCTTTCGCACCTTGCACGGAAGATCAGATTTTTCAATGCCGCCACAGTCTTTGCGTGCTCTCCGTGCTCTTTGGCTAGTATCTGGCGTACACGACGGTCCTCATTAACTTGATAGACATAGAGCTCCGTGTAAGCGCTCCGTAGGCCATTCCCGAGCTCCGCAATTCTCTCGTCCCGCTGTTTGATCTCGGAAATACTGTTGGCCTGGTCTGGATCATGAGCCTTCGACTCTGGAGCATCTTGCTGGGGGGGATGCTGAGAGTACACAGGACGGCCATGTCCACCATCGTCAGTCTCTGTCAATTCACGATGTCTTTTCTCTAGATCTGCGCACCGCCGTTTCAAGAGAGTGTTTCGAAGTTGTAGCAAGTGAGCCTTCATAAGGGCCTTAGTGAGGAATGCAGTAGCAGGGGTGCTTGGGTCAAAGAGTTGTCTGTTCTGGATCTGCAACCTCTCTAGATGACGACGCAAGACGATGGTGAGCGCGGAAGCGTAGGGGTTCGGAGTAGAGAGAGAAGGCATAGTGCGAGGGTGCCGTCTGCGCGCGCGAGAGGTGAAGCGAAGCGAAGAAGGTGTAGCGGCTATACGCAGACTCCCCCTTCAGTTCAGACCGGTGGATCACTTTGAGTCTGATGTGCATGATATTGATTTCGAGTGAGTCTGGTTTGAAATGCGATTGAATGTGGATCCGTCGTAGTGGATCAAAATGTATTAACAGGGATCTACCCGGCTCGAGGGAAGTCTTCTCGGGGAGATGACCGAACGTGCTCAATTGCCTTCAATTGCTTGCAAGAGTGTGGATCTCAGATCATCATTTGGTTTCGATGCACAGGTCTCGTTGTTTACATGGCTTTGCGGCAGTTGTCGATTTAGGTCTCAGCCGCCATTTCGTTAGTCTGCTGACGCCTACCTGCTACGTCGAGTGAACGGCTCGTATGGTGCCATGCCACATAGGCTCGCTGTTTTCAGAGGCGAACGTTGAGAATGTGAATTTTACATAAAAGCATGACGGCGTACATTCTGGCCAAGGCAACTTTCTCGCATGATGCACCGGTTGTCGTAGGGATTCAGCTGCTTCCAAGTGGGCAGATCGTGAGCTCAGGAGCGGACGAGCAGTGAGAGCTGCACACGAAGCTACGCGAAGAGGCACAAGGCCCTACAAGGCCTACAAAAGCCAGTGATCGGAAGTTCCCACGGACCGAAGGCAGGTAGCGGAAGGTTACAACGCAGCTTTCACCGCAACCACGAGGCAGGACCGTCTCTTTGTCGTCGACCTCAACGCTCCCGTCGCCGTTGCTGTTGGCGACAGTCCTCAGCTCCTCCGCGTCTCTTGGGCATACACAGGCGCATACGGTCACTGTTTGGTCGCTCCACGAGGCCCTCTCAACTGTTCTTTTTTCCTCAGCAAGGTGGTCCCCACGTGTTTCCTCTGATTTCTTCTTTCTCTCCTCGTCAACGCGTCAGCGGTCCAGAGTCTGATTTTTTCCTCCTCCATAACGAACCCATTTTTGATGATTTTTTTCGCGGATCGCTCCGTTCAATGACATCCCGCCCAACTCGTCCCTCTTTTACCCACAGGAGACGTCCTTCGTCTGCTATCTTCCTTGGTTTGAACGTCAATATCCCTGATTTGCCAGAGCCGCCCAGTCCCGGCGCAGCTTCCAACGGTTCCGGCCTTCCCTCGCCCCCTGCCACGAACTCGACAGGAAGCGGCAGCACCGAAAACAACGGCAGCCTCCGCAGACGCTCTGTGTCTGATTCCACCACCTCCCCCAGCCCCAGCAATGCCGTGCACTCCAGACCATCAAGCCCCGACGACGACATGCCAAGCGATGCGGACGATAACACTGCCAGGCTCACGCGCAGGCGCTCGTCGCAGGCGTCTTCGGAGAACGCTGCAGCTCTGCAGCGTGTCATGAGCCTCACCCAACGCAACCGTATCGTGAGCATCTCCACCCGTCCTGTCCTTTCATGACACGCGCACGTTCTCACGTGCATATATGCGCCTCGTTTGTGCATATAGGCACTAGACAAACTATCCAGGTTGAACACGTCCTCGCCTGCTCTTCGCATGTCCGCAACGCCCTTGCCTCCCCTCACAGGTTCATCCTCGTCATCACGGCTCTCCTACAACTCTCATGACCCTGGTGGTCGACACAGAGACTCCACGCGTTCTGGCTCCGAGACAGAACGCGAAAGCCATCACTCAACATCCTATTCCTCAGATGATCAGTCCCTTACTCCACCGTCCACCGCCGTCCAGCCGCCTCGTCCCAAAACATCATCAGCCCCCTCCTCGCCTACCAAAGCCCATCACAGCGGGCGCAGCCGCGTGTTCTCTCCTGGAGCTAGCACGAATAACAAACCGGTCAGGAAGCGAGTTTCCGTGACGGATTCAGAGCGCGGGTCTGAAAGAGAGGACGAGAACGATGTCACGGTCGCTGCCCTGGCTGCTGTCGCTTCTCTCCGGAGAAGCCCGACGAGCACATCGATTGGTAGGAGAAGTAGGCAACCTTTGCCAAGAGAGTTCCGGGAGAGAGATGGCAGGGTCAGCTTTCACCATCCTTGACTTGTATTCATGTTCTTAATGACTTGCGTCTACCTTGCAGAATTCCACTCAACCTACTACTCCACACCGACATGCATCCCGCGATCAACATACCATTGCTACACTCGGGTCTCCTTCACCTAAATCCTCCGCAGCTACACTGTACGGCACCAATCAACAATTATCTCCTCGACCAACACGAGCTGGAGGAAGTAGGTTTGCCTCAACTGTGCGCGAATTGACTCGGAGACATCAGACACGGTGGATGTCGGAGGATCTCACTTCAACCACATCTGCATCCGTTGATGACGGCGACGACGACGAATCTGATCGGCCCAGTGTCAGTGGCAGAAGGCAGACTGTCAGAGGAGGCAGCATGGAAAACGTGCTGGGGACAAGACTAGTTGGTTCTGGCCTGCGCGCAGCAGGAATAGGCATGAGACGGGATGGTGGGGACGACGTCTTCGGCAGTCAAGAGACACATGATAAGACGCGTCGAGCGAGATCCAATGGTATGAACCCTAACGTGGACTGGGAAGAAGATTCTAGATCCAGCCGGACCAGCGGTCCCCCACGTATGTCTGATCGTTCAGGTCTCTTCTATGATTCTCAGACCCCAGCCCCCAACGGTTCCTCTCAGCAACGCGAGCGTGCTCCTCTTACTCTCCGGCCTGCCACATCGATGGCCGAGTTTCACCATAATGATGGTCCTAGTACTGCGCCTCCAGGGCTACGTACACACAGGTCTTCCTATGCACTGGACCGCGACCGCGAAGGCATAGGTTCCCGACAACAAATGCAGCACCCATATCCCCTACAGGCGCCGATATTTCAGGAGCGAACTTATGGTCTACCTCGCAATCGTCCACGGGATAACATGATCACAGCTTCTGGGCCAAGTAAAGTTCCCTCCTCTTCAGACTCACAGGGAGTGGAGCACATTCGACTGATGGACGAGTCTCTGTCTGTCTTCGAATCTCTCCTCTCGCGACTACCGAGTATGGGCGAAACCACAACGGCTACCATCCCAGAACTCTACCGCAACGCGCAGAGTATAGTTCGATTTTCCGAGCAGGTGAACGGAATGCTACGGACAAAGACTAATCGTGCTCTGGAACGGCAGATCGATTCCGAGGTCGCAGACGAGTCGGAAGCGATCGATATGGCGGCTCTGTGGAAGGATGTGGGAATGGATTTCAGAGACTGTTTGCGGGTGAGCGACGAGCTTGTGCGGACGATGACTGGTTTCTTGCTCGGTGTGGGCAAAGTGTTGCGGGAGGCTGCTCCTGCACCTGGTACAAGCACAGCTTTGCAACATCTTCGGGGTTCAAGCCTGGATGACGGCATGATGAGAAGCATGGGCAGAGATGGTGGGTCTTCGACCACGGGTAGTGGTACCGGAAGCGGCAAGAGCAGTGTCGATGGCAGGAGGAGCGCCGATGTAAGAAGGAGCTGGGATCTGGCGAGAGGGGAGAGAGATTCGGACAAGGACATCCCAAAACGAACGTCAAGTCGAGCGGACGGAATTCATGCGCGGCCGGCATCGTCGATGCTCCGAGAGAGAACTCGGGACAGAGGGGACCGCGATCGGCGAAGTAGAGATCAAATCAACTTGGATGCCGATCAAGATCCGTCGCCGCGTAACTCGTCTTCAGCCGCAGGGCCATCAGCGATATTGAGACGACTGTACACGCCCAGAGAGCATCGGGATCGAGCAGCAATCGCATCGATTGCCGCAAGCTCAAGAACGGATCTGTCTCTTACTGACTTGCAGCGGAGCACGCAAGAGTATGATCCGTCACCAACCCCTGTTTCACGCAATCAGGCAGCGTCGAAAATGGATCGGCATCGGTCACTTCCACCGCTCTCGATCCCGACACCCCTCCCCTCGCTTCCGTCCGAGTCTTCGCTCAACCGATCCGGGAATGAGAAAGGGAGTCGGCGCAAAGTGTCAACAGCCTCTAATATCACCGTACGTGCAAACCCCAACTTCAATATCTCAACTTCAAGCGCGACGACGGCACTCACGCCACACACCGTGTCCAATAACATTACCCCTGACAGGACAGCATTCCCAATGCTCAGAAACGATTCCGGGGAGTCCGCTTCGACGTCGGCGAAGAAGAACAACATCACTTTTTCTCGACCATCGACGGTCTCGGTGTCCGCACTGAATGGCCTCCAACAGCGTGACACTCGCAAGCGGACGATTTCTGCGACTTCATCGACATCTGTAAATGAGAATGTTGCTCCCGTGCCTACTTCCAACACTGCCACGACGCCTAACGTGCGTACACCCCGCTCCGGGTCGGAGACAGAGCGCCCAACGCTCAACTCTAGTAGTCGGCGGACTGTGGGTCCTACAAGGGCACGAGTGTCGCTGGACGCCGCGTTGGAAGAAGAGGCCAGAGCGGAGGGAATTGGTGGCGATCGGAGCGGAAAAAGCGCCCAGACACAGACGGCTGGGTATTCGTCTAGCACAAGGAGAGAACGGCGGCGGACGGTCACAGAAATATTCTCATAAGCTTTCATGTTCCTCAAAGGGTTGTGTGTATCTTTACGCTCTTGTCCTTCTGCATCGTGAGTGCCCATTCACGTTGACCATGAAGAATATCGGCTCATGCACTCGTCCTACGGCGCGACAGACATGCGCATTTTCTTGTTCGATTTCTTTTTCTGTGTTTTTATTAGGAGTCTGTCGTGTGTGGCCTCACAACTGGCTCCCTTGTGTTTCTGTCCCGATTCATCGGACAATTGTGTGTGTTTTTAATTTCTGTTTGATATCCCTCGTGCGATTCCTCCTTCCCTCCTCCAGTTCCTTCAGTTCCTCTCAGCAGCCCTGAATCGCCCCACTGGCCCGCATCATCTTCTGGTGAACCTGTCCTAAGTAATACATCCGTCCCCCACTTTGTCACATTCCTTTTCCCGTTCGGCTGTTATTAATACGCTCTTTCCTACCTCTCACCCTTTGATCTGGTTCTTTTTTCTTCTCTGTGATATCAAGTGTTTTTTATAGCACCCTATCACGTCGCAGTATGTTTATGGGCTCTCCATGCATGAATATGATGGAAATTGAATGACGATCTCTCGTCATCCCTTTGGATATGAGAACTTGGTTCAACGTCGCTATCAGATACATCGGTACGTGCGTCCTAAGAACATGTCTGAAAATCTGCTTCTGTTTTACACATAGATACCAATACAAAGTGGGCCAGAACACGGAACCTCGACTGCTGCTGCCGAAACGCTCACAAAGGCTTCCACACTGCCTCGGTTTGATATTTATTGTGCTCCAGGTCGTCGTTATCGGAGAAGATTATGGATCGACTGGGAGGCCGGTGAATGGCGTCTGTCTGCGCAGAACGGTCGCGGGAGGCATACTGCATGTGCGGCATCGTTTTGATGGACACATCGCTCCCGCATGGTGAGCGATTCATTTTGACCAGGACGATGATGGCTGTCGGGTAGATGCCCTGACCGTGTGGTCATCGCGCGTGCGTGAGTTATCATATCGTCGGGGACTACGGATGGGCGAGGGCGCGGGCGCACTCACTGCGATGTGTGTGTATGTGGGCATGAACATGTCGGTCACCAAGCTGCTGAGCCCGGGTATTCGGATGTACTCGCCGACGATGAGCGCGAGCTGCGTCGAGGGAGACGGAGGTTAGCGTGCGCGTACGTGCCGGTAAGCGGTCCCGGCGGGGCTGCGTACCCATAAGAAAGAATAGAGAGCGGCAGACTCCACCAGGAGAGTCAGGATCTGCTGCGCCCTTGAGGGCATGGGACGGCCGATCAGCTGAGTGGCCTTGCGGTAGTTCCTAGAATGAAAAAGGAAGGCCGTTGTCAGTCCTGTGGAGGGCGCAAGGGGGGGGGGGGGGGCCGCGGCGAACGGACCATGTTGTGCACGCGATCAGACACGTGCATAATAGGTTGATGACCAGAGAGAGGCCCCAGTAGACGCAGCGGCTGATGACGATAATTTGACCTAGGGGGTCTGAGGGCGAGATTAGGTACCTAAGCTGACTGCCCCCAACGACCCCGGCAACCACTTGCGAGCAGGAGACGAGTGGAAGTCAGTGCGATATGCATCGCACAGCGCACACACTTGTGCTCACCGATGGAGCACAGGAAAAGGCACAATAGGACGAAGCGCTGCCACTTATGACGCTGCAGGACCATGGCCCTCCAGACGACTATGCTATCCCCAAGTATGAACTGCCCCGGGCCGTCAGAAGCCCGTCACGTCACTCGCAGACAGATATAACGCTCACGTTGATAAGAGAGCAGTAGAAGGCGCCGCCCTCCATGCCGCGCAACGAGTCCCTGATCAATGGAAGCTTGGCTGCGATCGGTTCACCGGGCTGTTCGACGAGCAGGCTTCGGATCCTCTTCAGGACCGTCACAGTGTGCACCCAGAAGCCGCTCGTCGAAGAGATGAACATGACGAGGATCGTGACGAGCATCATCAAGTTGGCCCTCGGCAATCCGCGTTGGCTGAGAAGGCAGTCAGACAGCGCACGGCCAAAACGAACACGCTGGGCGAACTGTTGCTCACCAAAGTACCCATGTAGAAAACAGGATCAGCACGACGTATATGCCTGGGTGCCTTTGTCAGTCGTTGCGCTCCACAATCGCGCTCCAGCAAGCTAAAGAAGCGACCCACCGTAAAACAGCGTCTGCAGGGCCAGCGCAGTGACGTTGTACAGAATGATCAAACCCGCGTCGTGGATCGCTTGCGCCTCGGTCAGGTCCGACGCGTTATTGGTTTGGGCGTCGATGTACATCGAATTGAAGGCGGACATTTGCAAGTGGAGATGGAGAGCTGTGACTCTCCCCCCTCGCAGCTCAAGGCTTTAAACGGCCCAGCTGGATGATATCTCATATTGTCGAACAGCTGTATGCGTTGGTTTACTCGCAAACCAAAGGATCCTCGTAGTCGCACTGCGGCGTGCCGGGTGCCGCCTGCTGCCTGTCTCCTGTCTATGGGTTGAGTCAATGACGATGACAATGACGTGGACGCGCCTGACGAATGGACACACAACTGTAATACTTATCTGGACTCTTGAGATTGCTCTTGGATCCTTGTAGAAGCCGACTGCGACACAACCATCCACGAACGGAATAAGGACTCCATATCACACATGGGCGTAGTAGGTCCACGTCTATCTACACCTGTAGCTCACGTACCGATCATACATACACACACCCCGCATACAGGACATCCAAAAGAAGGCATGAATGAACGGACGGACGAACAAAGAATGTCAGCCCCACATACTACTCCGAAACCCAGCACGGTCCTCGCGATGGGAGGAGTCCTTATAGGGGCCTCCGCGCACACACATGGAACAAACCACTCGGCGCGGGTGTCTCACTCTCGCCTGCTCGTTCGTCCGCTGGCGCTGCCAGCAAAGGCAGCGACCGCGGGGCGCTGCGCCGTCCACAGGTAAAAGCGCCTGCGGACGGGCGAGGGCGCTCGAGGCTGCATCGAAATAGAGAGATCAGACAATGAAGGAGCCTCCTACGGTCCGCAAGGATCAAACTCGACAAGGGACCTGTTTTGGAAAAGTGCCAATCCATCGACATCCAGATTCCAGTGGCGGAAGCAGAGCGCTGGTCGAAGTGGCTCGGAGCGGAACGGAGATTTACACCGGATGCACACGGGGCGCTTGGACCAGGACCCCGGACCGCAATGCATGGATCGAGATGCGCCAGCGACGGCTCATCTCGTCTGGTACTTGTTGCTGTAGGAGCTCAAGCACGGAGCTAATTGTCACAAGCCCAACCCCGTGCTTTGACCAAGCCAGCCACTGCGAGGTGCGACCACAAAACCTGATGCCTTCCTCGACTTTCTTTTTCATTTATCTCAGCTATCTGGCGAACACGACTTTCCGTTGGTCATCTGGGAAATGGCGTCGGAGGAACCTGAGTCAGTAGATCGGATGGACGAGGATGACAAACACTTCCCCTCAATGCGGAAGATGAAGAGGCCGAGACAGACACGGAAGAGACAGACATGGTGCAGTGCGCACGATGCAGGCAGGTATGTTTTAGAGCTTTAAGCGTTCTCCTCCTTTTGAGACCAACGATAACATATATTGAACTTTACAGAGAAAGTGTCGCTATCGTCAAGTGCAGATAAAGAGCGCTGATGAGCCCAGGACAGTATGTTTTATTATTAATTCAATTCCCAATAGGTTTCTCATCCTAAGCTTCTAGACATTTGTAAGGTACATGAACATATGGGGCTACACTCTGGCACCCTGATTGACCTTGATGCTACGAAACTACAGATGCATGATCTGCAACTATAAGTAGAGCGCTATATCTCTCCTCTCGTATTCGTCGCGCTGACGGTCGCTTGCAGGTGGAAATTCTCGTAGAGTGTGCCGCCCTCCCTCACAATAAGGTGCTGAACCTCACTCACACTCACCGTCGCAGTTGGCAAACCTATGCCTGTCCGTCCGGGCTTCAAAGCCACTGTAACGCTGACTCCTCCACCTCATACCCGTTTCTCTGGTCCCCGGGCAAACTGCCTACTAACGGCTGTGCTAGCTTGCTTTACTGGGTTTATGCATCTCCCCCCTCCCTAGCTACCAAGGCCATGCTTGCCTACAATCTTGTCACGTAGTTCTGTCTTTTGTGCTATCGCTGCTTTGCTTCGTACTCCTCAATCTCCTCGTTCTCGATCGGCTAAACCAGAGCGTACACGAGCCGAGATCGTTTCACCAAGTCGAGTTGAACGTCAAACTCGGATCGAAAGTCCTCGGAGTCGTTCTAGCAGTCCGATCGCTGGATACGCCCAACCTTCTAGTGGGATCCACCGCGTGTCCATCCAGCGGCGGCTTCGAGAGATCAGAATCTCAGAAAAATCACGGCAGAGCCAGGTGTCCTCATAGGACCCCCGAAAATAGGGGAGGTGGCCTGACCCCCTATCCGGAGAAAATTCGTGCAAAAAAGGCCTAAAAACCAGAGTCCGTCCGGATAAAAATGCCACGCTGTGGTGGTAGGCCTGTGCCGTGGTCCGGATTTTTTGGGCTGTTGTCGCGGAAAAGCTGATGCCGGGTCCGGATCTTTTGGCAGTAATATGGATGATGAGTCCGAACTTTTGTATCGGTCTTGTGGTGCAATGGAATGACCAGTTTAATTTGAACACAAGAGTATGCAAGATACGAGGTTCGAGCCACAAGCATTTTCGGGACTTCCTGGACCCGACTGGCCTTCTACTCCTTGAGCTAAAAAACCGCTGTGCTTCGACTTTATTCGTTACGTAGAACAGGCGCTTCTCTCGCGCTCGTCTCTCTTCGTCTCTACTTCATCTTTCTTCATGTTCAACCATCCTTCTAAAGCTGTTCACCCGAGATATCTTCCCTGTTTTTGATTTACAATCTCATACTAGTCAGAGGCCACTATAGACTTATTTGATAGCTCAGTGTTACTATGCCAGTATTATCTGGCACCGGTCTGGTATCATTTCATTTGCTCGACACAATGACCGAAATTATCCTCGACATATCCGACACCAGCTCTGACATGGCACTGGATCCTCAACTTGATATTCCTCCGGATTATACAAAAATTCTCCCTCATCGACAACTATCGATCACCGAGCTCACAGACACTCTCACATATGCTCTCTTGTATATCATCAGTTCAAAAATGACATTCTAATGTAGATTCTAACAAAATTGTGTCTTTAAAGGCCTGATCTATGTTGTCCGACGAAAAATTGGCTCTTTTGAGGCCTGATCCCAGCAATCCGAACATTTTGGACATCCGGGATGCCTGATGCCTCCGTCGGGCAAAATTATGGATATTGGCACCAAAACCAGAGGCAAATCTGAACATTTTGAGCGAGATTTGGCTCACTTGTCCGAACTTTCTTCAGGATTTACCAAAAATGTGACTCAGGCATACCCCCCTATTTTCAGGGGCTTTGTCCTCATCTGCTGCGACCACAAGCCTGGATTGCCGCCGGGCGCTTGACAGAAAGCCCTCAGGCCCTCAACGGTCGCAGAACCACAGTCATCGAAGCTGAAAACAAACGCATGCCGCCATGTGATACCCAAAGTCGCCCAACGAGGGGACGTCGTATAACCACGCTGGCCCCACCGTCCCCGTGCCTGCGCGCAGGAGAGGAGATAAAACACTCGAACAGAAAAATTCAGAGGCACCTCGCGCGTTCGTCAACACCCACATCCAACGACACGACGCGACGCCGGATGCCAATTAACCGCGATACACTCATACTATACTCGTATACAACGGGCCGTGCAGCTCAGCCCAGCCCCGCAGCAAACGCACCCAGCTCTAACGACGACATACGAACGACGACGACGACCGATGACGCAAGCAGAACGGACCGGAACGGACGGAAGACGCAGAAAAGTGGAAAAGAATGGGGAAGGAGAGGCGGAGATATGTTGAAAAAAAGCGGTCAAAGACACGACGAGGCGGTACAATCAAGCCTATATCCAGCAGCAAGCGAGTGAGTATTTCTTATTTCGTGCACGAGAGCAGACACATAAACCCAAAGAGAGAGAGAGAGGGGACGACGACGACCGCAGGCCAAGCAAAAAAGAAAGAAAAAGACAAATAAAAACACGCACTCCGCACCACCACCGCGCACCGACCCCCCACGCCCGCAAATCACTCACCGTGTCACCGCTCACCCTCCCCATCGCTCATACCCACGCTACCGCTCTCGCTCCTCGCCCTCTTCCCGTTCCCGTTCACCGTGCTCCGCTCCGACCCCGACCCCGATCCCGACCGTGACCCGGTGCCCGACGTCCCAGTCCCCGGCCTCTCGTGTGCGCGTGCGCGTCCTTGTCGCTGGTCCTGGTCATGCTCCTGGTCGTGCCCCCGACCATGGCCCCCCTGCCCACGGCCGACGATCGGCGGCGCGGGGTACGCATTCATGATACTCGCGAACGTGGGCGGGACGGGCGGCGGCGCGCCTGTCATGTACGGCGACTGGGACTGCGAGTGCGCCGACGGCGAGCGCGAATCCGGGTGCGAGGGCGGGTGCGAGAGGCCCTGGGATGACTGCGCCTGGGAGGAGCTCGCGTGCGACTGCTGCGAGTGCGAGTACGAGTGTGTGCTTGATTGCGAGTGAGAGCGCGAGTGCGCCTGCGGAGGATACGCCTGCGGATGCCCCTGGTGTCTCGGCGGCGGCGGCGGCGGGTGTCGCGATGCGTACGGATGTCGGGGCGTGCTCATGATGGGCGAGCGGGATGGCCCCTGCTGGTGCTCATGACCGTGCTCGTGAGGCTGGTATTCATGCTGGTGCTGTTGCTGGTGCGGATGTTGATGCGCGTGTGGGTGCGCGTGCGATTGAGAGTGTGAGTGCTGGAGCTGTGGCGCGAGATGGTGTGCCTGATGAGGGTGCTGCTGGTGATGCTGATGATGGCGGTGAGGATACGGCGGCGGCGGCAACTCGTCCGGGATCCCGTGGGACGCCCTCCCATCTCGCGGCTCGTGTTCTGGTGGAGGCGCGTGTATGTCTTCCATTGGCTGATCGCCGTCCTCGAGGTCTCTTGCGTCCCCACGACCATCATATTCTTCGGGAAGCGCGGGCACGACCGCCGCGTGCCGCCCGCCTAGCTGCCTGTGCGAACTGATCCTAAGCCTTGCTTCCACGAGACGGGGATAAAAGACACCAAAAGGGCAGGAAACAGAGAAAAAAGGGCAAGGCAAAAACACTCACCCGCCTTCATAGAAATTTTGCCATACATAGTTCTGCAGCCGGTCCGCGTTGGGCAGCTCTTGTATGAGATGCTTGATCGTGTTCTGCCCGAGGCCGAAGAAATCTGGCCCCGACACGGAGTTGCTATGCTGGCGGTTGCGCACGTGGTTTGCGGCACGAACGACGACAGACCATGCGCCGGTCGCGGTGCCTGCAACAATTGGCTTGTCGGGCATGTCCGCAGCGATGATCTGGAACTTGGGTCCGTCGCCACCATCCAGGATCGTGCAGTGGTAGACCACATCCGCGTTCGCGTCGCACGCGGAGTGGTAGCGCCTGCGAAGGGAACACAGAGTGTGGAAGAGGAAGAAACAGGCAGGGCATGAGGATGATAAGGCAAAGCAGCGCGGCGAGGTGGAGAGGACAGGAAAGGAAAGGACGAGACAAGGGGGTGGAACCATGCATGAGGAACATGTACACAGGAGGGAATCGAACCCCTCGAGAACGACGGAACACAGGGGGACAAGGGAAACGAAGGGGTGAAACGGAAGAGAAGAAGGATGACGTACCTGGTCACTTCGTATCCTACAGGGAAGATGTACCTCTCCGTATGGAAATGTTCGCGCATGCACACCTCGCCGAGGCTGATCACGGTCATGATACCGACATTGAGCGGGAGTATCGGGCCCCCTTTGTTGTCGCGCGGCACGGTGGGGATCGTATGCGACTTGGTCATCACGGTGTGCGCCTTGAGTCGCTTTGGCTTGGCATGTCGCTGGATCTCGGACGGCCGCGAGGCCGCGGTCGCAAATGCGGCTGCGTTGGCCTGCACCTGCGAGGAGGTGGACGCGCCTGGAGAGCCCGTCGGATGTCCCCCTCCGCTGCCGTTGCGCGGGTGTGCGGGAGAGTCGCCCGAGTAGTGCGGCTCGTTGTCCGAGGCGAGCGAGGACAGCGGCGAGACGGGAGAACGCGTGCTGTACGCATCCGTGCGGTTCCACGTCCCGCTACCGCTTCCACCGCCGTTGTTATTGTTGTTGTTGCTCCTCATAGCGAGGAGAGAGTTCTGAGCCAAGGGAGTAGCGTATTTCGTCTCAGAGGCGGAGTTCGACGGAGGCGGAGGACCGGGCGGCGCCGGCGCCGGCGGAATTATCCGGATACGTTTGCCCGACGTCGAGACCAGCGTATGGGTGCCGGGCGGCGTCGACGCATGCGGCGGGGGAGGGCCGCCAGGGTGAGAGGGTGGTCCGGCATCGACCGGTTTGGCCCCAACCCCAACTCCGGCGGGGCCGGGTTTCGGCCGGCGCGCGGGCCTACGGACGTCACGGGCATCTTCTTCAATGCGCTCGCGCTCCTTGGCCTCTTCCTCGCGACGGCGGCGGGCCTGGAGGCCAATGTAACGGGAGGAAAGCATCGGATCGGTGTTGGCGTCTTCGGATTCGAGCTCGTCGGCTGCGCGGCGGAGGTTTGCAGCAAAGGCGGCCTGCTTGCGGGGCGAGAGGAGGGTGCGCGGCAAGGCGGTGCTCGCGGGTTGCGGGATGGAGGGATCGGAGAGGATGGCGGGAATGCCGTTGCCATTGGAGGGGATACGCGTGTGGGCGCTCTCGGCGCCGTTGCTTTCGAGCCTGATGATGGTCTCGAGCTCGATGATGCGGTCGAGGAGTATGCTGGAGGAGAGATGAGGAAGATTGTAGAGAGAGGGGGGAGGGGAGGGGGAGAGGGCGTACTCTCTTTCGTCGCTCATGCGCTGATTGCGCTCAGAGGAGAGGCTGAGGTCGTCTTCCAGGGCCTTCGTTTTCTGGGGAGAGATGAGCGTGGGGTGGGGGGGGGAGAGGAGAGAGGGGGGCTCAAGGTGCACCTGCTCGAGGTCGACATATCTTTTTTTGAGCTTGTAGTACTTGTCGGCGAAGTCCCTGGTGTCCTTGAGGGACGAGGGGGGGAAGGGCTGGGGCACGGGCACGGGCACGGGAGGGGGACCCATTATGACGTCTCTGTCTGGGGGAGGAGGGGGCATTATAGGATCGGGGCGCGTGCGACTGATAAAGAGGGGAGGGGTGGTGGAAGAGGATGGCGATCAGAGGCTCGCACTGGAGTGACCGCGCCAACGCTGCAACGAAACGAGCTCGCAGGCGCGCCAGTCACTCGTCCAGCCGTCCGAGATGCCGTCATCCTGATTGTCACCCGACTCTGGCCCATTTCCAATCCCCGTCCCCTTGCTCTCACCGATCGTCCCTCCCCCTTTGGGCGACGCTACGCCATCCTCAGCCGCCCGTCCCCTCGAGCGACCCCCCTCCCTATGCTCCGTATGGGCCCTTCCATCGGTCCAGCCCGGCCCCCACCCACCGCGCCCAATCCCACCGCACCCTGAGCAACCCTTCGCTCCTGTCGGACCCAGCCACAAATGATTCCTCGCCAAGCGCCCGACACCGCGCGCCCGCCCTTCCATTTCCAATTCCCCCTCCTCCCCTCCATTTTCTCTCTCTGCCCTTTTTCGGTCATCCTCCTGCTTATTTGGGATCCCGTCCGCTCCCATGACACCCTGGCGTCCGCTGCCTCCCCTCTGCGCCGCGACACGGCGTCCGCATCCCACTTACTGCATTCCGACACGTCGCATCCCGTCTGATACGATCAGTCCCGGGCACTTATCTCCTCTGGGTCGTTGGTGTCTGCGTCGAGCCCCTACCATTAGTACTCCATGATGCGTTTGTCAGATCACCACCGCTCTTATCCTCGGATTGGCTGCCGCGTCGCTTCGCTGTACTCTACCAGTAGCCATGACGATGCCTCCTCGACCCAATCTGCCGAGCACAGCGGGATCAGCACGGTCATGCGAGTCTCTGTGCCGTCGTATCTCCCCGTCGACACAGCGCCGACAACAAGCGCCACCGCCAGCCACTCGCCACCATCACCTTAGTACCTGCACCTCGCTCCCAGTGCAGCCGCGCCTTCCGCTTCGCATTCACACACACGACCCTCTTCGCGCCTTCGCACTTGATCGAGCGGGCGCCGCGAGCGAGGAACGCGGCCGGGCTCGGCGCGTGTCAGCGCGCACGAAGACACGGGACGCACAGGACGGATTCTCTCGCACGAAGCCAATCAGGATGACAGGTCGCAAGTGTTCGAGAGTGAGGACCCCGGACGCCACACAAAAGTCCCTCGATGCGGGACCTGATCACACTCCTGGCACTGACATGGCCAGACCCTGATGCGAAGCATGCCGTCCTTTTGCTCACACGCTCCAAATTCCATCTCTGGCTCGCCGCGACGACCTCAACCACAGCCTTCCGTGGCCGTGCGCGCGGCGGACAGCACGCTCAGCCACCAGAAGCTCGTCATCGGCGCGTCTACCACGGACGTCAGCCACCCGCCGCCCGCCGTCCAGTTCGAATGGGGGAACACGCCTGGTTCGGACACGCCTCTGCGGCTTCTTTTCTTCCGTCTTCTTTTGTTCCCTCTGCCAAGCTTCTCTTCTTTCCCCAACGCATCCGTCCTTGACACGCCCTCTACGTACGAACATGCGCAGCGTGCACGACATTCGCTCCGCTCCCTCTCTGGGAGTCGGACGCAATCTTATCTCCTTTGGGCCTGTCGTCATCTACAGCCTGCAGGCCTCGAGCCACGGACCGCGATTCGAACCGTGCTCATCCTCTTGTTCCGACCCACAGTCTTCCTCCAGCCGCCCACGTCCTTGCAATGTCTGCCGTCATGATGACACGCGCCCCCTCAGGATACACACGCGCCGCTGCCCCCGCGCCCCGCATGGTTAATCACATTCCGCAACGCTGGCGTCCACTCTCCACTCTCCACCGACGCCAGCCCCCCACACGAGCACTTAGGGTCGCACCTGCACACTCGAGGAGGGGTCCGGACCCGGACTTTTGTGCCTCAACCCCGAGGCGCTATGCGGACCGTGCGCGCGGCTTTCCGATGCTCCCAGTCCGTGGGCGTGTGCGTCAGCGTCGGGGCCGTGTGACTATCAGTGCCATCGCGCTCACCTTATTAATAGATGGGAAGGTCGTGCTCCTTATGCACAGATGTTGCGTCGATCTGGACGAGACGAGACACGGCGGTAACGGCGACGTGCAGGAGCCTGCCCGCGCGCCTGTCCAAAACAAACAGACAGTTCTTGGAGGAGGAGAGAGGGGGCAGAGGGGCTGATGCGGCACCGTCGCCGAACAGGATGCGCGCCGGCAGATCCTCTTATTCCCCTCCACATCGGCGCACGTTCATATAGGCTCATGTCGTGCTTGCCCCGCATCGCGCTGTATTGCATTTGTACCCTCTCCCGCAAGCGTCGCTTCTTTCCCAGGCTGCAGCCATTATTTCACGTCTGCTCTGATCTATGAACGCCTTTTTCAAGGCGCGAGCGCGAGCGTGAGTACGCCTGGGCACATCTCAGCCTGCGCGGGGACGAGCCGCGCTCTCGAGTCTGGACTGCGCCCGCTCCTACAGCTGCTCACGCAGCCTTCTTGCCTCCAGCCGTCGAGATCGCGCGGACATCTCTCCCTCCGGCGGTGCTGAGATCCACGAGCGCGAGTCGCGGCCGGGATCTGTCTCTGCACGCCTTGTACCACATATAACTTGCTGAGAGGCCTGCGCGAGGCTCTGGGCCCACCGCGCTTCTCGCGGCGCGCTATCTGCGCACCTGGTAACGACCACGAGCCTCCTCTGGACAGCAATCGCAACTTACATACTGGCTCCTGGTTCGTGGGCACACGGTCCCAGACCGATGTGTTTTTTTTTTGGTGCACCGATTGACCTGAGGCTTAGGTCGAACGCCCGTGCGGGTCGGGCCGCGGAAACTTCAGCGTGAGTAAAGACGTGCCGACACTGATACCGCCGCGCACGATGGACGTTCGAGCGGTCTCGAGCCGCTCGTTCAGGCGCAGCCTTGAGAGCCTCGACGCCCCATGAACCTTTTCCTCCCCCTTCCCCTTCCCCTTCCCCGTCCCCTTCCTCCTCACCCGGCCGGCCTTCCTCTTCGCATCCGCCACGGTAGTCCCGCGGCTTCCACAGACGTGATCCGCCTCTCCTCGCAGGCACGCTGTCCATGCCCAGGGCGCACCCGCGGCCGCGCCAGTAACCACCAGTCACCGAGTCGGCGATGCGACGAGAGAGGCCCCGACTCGCCAGCGCCCCCGCGCTGGGATCTTGCACCCGGCTTCTCTTGGCCTGCACGGCGCAGGGCCCAGACCGCCCAATGAACGGGAAGCAGCGGGAAGCCCAATGAGCCAAGCGCGCGTGTCGAAATTCCAATCGGAATCGCAATTGCAATTGTCATCGTCTAGCTCGCGCGCACGTATTATTATTGTATCATGTAGGAGATTGGAGGTGTGTGCCTCCGGAGGCTGCCTCGCCCTGGTTGGTCACCCTATCATATGGCCCCCTGTCGCAGCGGCTTCGTTCTTCGTCTTCTTCGTGGGCCTCGCCTTCCGCATCGGCTATCATCAGCTCGGTCCCTCCTACCCCCTTTCCTCCCCTTCCTCCTCTCCTCGCCTTCGTTCCCTTGCACCGTGTTCAGCCCTCGTGACGTCCCCGACTCCACGATTTCTGTGCGGTAATTGTACGACGACCGATTGACTGAATTGACCGCCCGTTAGTTGTGCGGCACGAGAGAGGACGAGACCGCTCACAAGCGACCGCTTGCGCGACGCACAAGTCGCTCACGTCTATCGATCCATCGATCCAGTCTCCGTTGCTGACCAACACAGAATTCCATCCATCTATGATCTGCGTCTGTAATAACAGTGGCACACGAACATCTGATTTCCATATGCCCGTGCGCCAGGTACCCCGCGGCCTTGCAATGCTGGACGGGCTGGCCTGTCTGATATGGATAGTACGCGAAATTATCGCGCGCGCGCCCGTGTGGGCCTGCATGAGCCTGCGTGCTCTCTGCTCTTCGCCTGCGGATGCGCGGGCGTGCCTCGTCGACCGCTGGCTGGCGGACGTCCGCGACCCCGATAGCGACGCGATCGCGCGCTCGGGCCCGCGTGAACGCTGCATCTGCGTCTATCTGCGTGTCCACCCACTCGCTCGTTCCTGCGCAGATCCACGCGCCGGAGCGCGTGCGCGTGTGTATGCGCGCGATTGTTGTGTCTTCGCGATTTGATGGCCGGGCGAAGGCGAAGGTCACGTCCTCCCCCCTCCTGTCTTCGCTCCGCTTTATCCGCGCGCACGCTTCTCCGCGCATGCTGCCCACTGCCCAGCGTCCACCCGTGGGTGCGCTCGAAGCTTAGAATGCGCAGGCGTCGAAGCGCGGCGTTTCCAGGGCCGCTCGTCGGGAGTAAAGTTCATCTTGACGCCCGTTCTTGGCTGAAACAATGCCACGAGCTTGGATCGGAGACAAGACGAGGGGAGTGACGCAAGAGTCGAGGAGGTGCAGTGTGAGCACGGAGCGGAGATGGTGTTTTCATACACGGCGTGGTTCATCGCGCGCGCTACTTTTGTCGACCCAACATGACAATGACACGCTTTTGCGACGGCAGTTTAATTAGCGATACTTGGCACAGGGCTTTCGTTCCTAATGAGAAGGACGGAGCCGATCTACGTCGATTTAACATTACATTGCATTTCATCGACGGCTGCCCGCTTCCTCCTTTATCGACCCAAGCCCAAGGGCACAAACCCTGTCAAAACTCGTATCATATACTACCCTGCGTGACCGGAACATAATCCTTCGTGGACTCGACCACGCCCTCCGTGGCGACCCGCGTTCGCCCGCGGCAGCGCTCCGGCTTTCCCTCGCGCTCGCTCGCGTCCACCTCCCCTTGCCTTGTCTCCCCTCGCAGTCCCAGATCTCATCAACATCGCCCAACCCGCCGATCTCGATGCGCGAATCGCAAGCCAGGCGACCGGCGACGAGACGCCCGGCAACGCCGCGCGCCATCAGCTTCCGGGGCGGCCACGGGCTGGGCCGCATCCTCATTTGCCCTCCCCGTCGTTCGTCCGTCCGCGTCCGTGCGACGTACATCTAGATGGCCATCGCCCGAAGGTCTTCCTATTTCTCCTCAGTTTCGACGCGTGTTCGATGCGCGCGCCTTCCTCTTCGTCTTCGCAGACGTCTACTTCGCAGGGCTTGCGTTCTCACGGGAACACTAACGCGGGCCAGCATCAAAGGAGATACTAGAAGCGGCCAGATCTCCAAACTCAACTGAGCGGACGACGTACGACGTACGACGTGCTCTGTTGAGGAGCTGATCAGACCGGACCTCGCTGCTCCGATTAGGCCTCGCAGCCTCATCCAGACACGCCTCGTTCATGGCGATCTCATTCATTGGTCGCGCCGACGGTATATCGAGATCTCGCGCGGACGCGCTCGCATCGTGAGAACGCACGCTCGCCTCTGCCTTAAACGGGTCCATGACGGTCGCGAGATGTATAGTAGACGTGTGCGTGACGTCGTGGAGATATTAAGTGCGTGGAGAATATTAGTGGGGACATTATACTTCGTTCATGAAACAGATACGTCAAAAAATCCCGGTGAGAGCCTACGCTACGGTCCAGGATAAACCTACTTGACGGCAAACTTCGATTTTTGCCTCAGTCGCCCACCTATCCTGTGGAATATGAACCTGTCCGGGCAACCGATAAGCTCACACGGACAATGGCGAGAAGAAGGAAAATGGCTTACGGGAGCGGTGCCATGAGGGTCGTCAGGCCGGCCAAGAGCGCTGTCGCACCCACCGTCCCGAGACGGGCGTACATCGCGTTCGCAAATAGCGGGAAGCCCGCGGCAAACGAGCTGCGCATCGCGCTATTGCTCGCCATCGCGGACGCGGCAATCGGACGGTAGGCGACCACCAGGTACGTGAAAGTGGACGTGAAGACAAAGTACGTGCCGGTGCCGAATGGGATCGAGGCGACGAGGGGCACCATCCAGTGCACGCTCCGGTAGGTCGTGAAGGCGAGCCAGAAGAGCCCGATGGGAACGAGGATGCCCCCGACTTGTCCCATGCACAGACGGAATTCAGGGGGAGGGTCACCGTGCGCGGACTTGTACTCGCGGAATTTCCTATGGCCAGGGGGCGTTAGAGGGTGTCTGTGCGGAGGTGGCACTAAAGTTTACGCACCTGTTCCAGTACGGCTGTGTAGACAACCCTATGACCATGCCCAGGCCGATACCGAGGAATGTCAGCCCGGTCATCTGAGCATTGAAGCCATGGCCTCGTTCAAATATGATTGGGAAGGCTTGGAAGGCGAGATACAGAATTCCCAGGATGAGTGCTGTCCTGACGACCGAGCATATCATATGAGCTATGACAGAGAGGGGGAACAAGATATAAGGAGATGTACCACAGATTGAGCAGGAGTGCCATCCGATCGAGCAGAACCAGCTCTGACAGCAGCAAAGATGCATCAGCATTGAGCCTGATAAACGTTCCACTGCGTCGGAAAGCTTACCAAACGGCTTGTAACAACTGATCGCCAGAGCCTGTATTAGGCTTTTATTCGTCCTTTCTATAGGCGCATAATATTTAAGTTCTCCAGTTTCCTTCCGCACTCTATCGTCACATCAGTCAGGTTCCTTCCAGGAATAAACAAGAGAAGGCCAGACCTCTGTGCTTTCTGCTTCAAGATCACGGGTATATACGTCTCCGGAACCAACTAAGAATATGTGTGAACGCAGGGACCACAGATCGGAACGCGAGGACTTACCAGAATGAGCCCTATTGTCTGAATGAATATCCAGATGATGATGATGTAGTAGGTCCATCTCCAATCCAGGTGTTGATTGACAAATCTGAAAGGTCGCGTTATCAAGGGTGGGGAAAGGAGATAATATGATTGGGCTCACCCACTAAATAGTGGCCCGAGCTCCGGGCCAAGAAACGGCGAGATGGTGTAGATGGCCATCGGTCTGATGAATGCTGATGAATATTACACTCGATTACTAGTGGACGCGGAAACGCACGTCGCAACTCTCGAGTTTGGAAACATGTCGCTGACACTTCCACCGGCGACACTGAGGAACGCCGCGCCGCAGTAGCCAGTGACAAATCGAAAGATCAGGTATACGGCTAGATAGAAACAAAGTCCGTTGGGCAGCAGACGGACACACGGAAGGTGAGACGAACCGATATTGGGAGCAAAGGCTACCGGCCACGAGAATATAAAGAACATGATGAAAGATATCCGATATATGATATTCCTTCCATATACCTCAGACAAAGGCCCAACAAGCAAAGGCCCTACGCCAAGACCCATGACAAACAGGCTGATGGCCAGTACGGTAACTTCCCTGCTAACATGGAACTCGCGCGCTACGCCAGCTTCCGTAAATGCAGCCTGGAGGCGCGGAATCGCATTACATGAGAACGTGTCGCGGAGCAGGGTGGATGTATCGTACCGCTGATGAGGTGCATGTGACGCACACAGACGCGCAACTGATGGTCACCACAGCGAGCCACCGCCTGAGCAGAGGCAGCTGCTGAGGATCGTCCTCGGGGCCCAGGGTCACCTCGTACTCGGTCGATAATACGACGTCCGTCGGCGGGTCGACCTTTTCGTCCTGCTTCTCGGCCGCTATCGTGTGCGTCCGCGAGAGCTCTTGCGACGTCTGGGTGGACATCAGGCCTCGTGCACTCGACCTTTGGAGGCGATGGTTGAAAGGACGAGGCAATTTGTGAGCATATTACTTATAGACCTCGGAAGACGAACGACTCCGTGAGTCAAAGGGGAGGTTTTGGGCCCAGGCAAATTCCGTTCTGCCGCCGGCACGGCGGCCGAGCCATGTGGGGCTACTTCGTCATTGGGCAGCCCTCCGTGGTCCTCCGGTAGGGCGCGAGGAGAAACTCCCCAAGAGTTTTTCGCAGATGAATAACATGACATGTTAATAACACTTGGTTATCAACTCAGTTATTAACTCCTCTAAGTTAACTATATTAAATTATGCCCTAGCAGTGTGATCAGCCAGTGGAGATTGCACCTTTATTAACCCTCGCAAACATAACGAGCAGCCCACTGTGGAGCAAGTAATACATCAGACTTCAATGTTTTAACATGAACTACGCGATGGGGAAAGGGTCAAAACATGTTTGCCCGATGAAAAATCGAACCCAACGCTCATGGGTAACAGTACCCTTGCATGGCCACTAGACTATTGCAACAATAAATATTGTCTTCGGTAGCAGATATATCCACACGGATATCTACACGGTAGTGTCGCGCCTCTATATCTTTTTGGTGTCCTCCTATGATCATAATATAAAAAGAGATGGGTCAACGTGCATGACAGCTTTGGGTATCATTTTGTTGCATAGACGTATCTCATCGAGATGTCAGTCAGCCACCCCAAACTGTATTGTTGGCAACTTTCTCGCTAAATTCTCAAACTATTTCCTTTGAATTACCATTTATGATAATAGTTATTAACACCCCGAAATCCTAGCTCGAGCAGGTATGTGTTAGTGACGTATTAATAATTCCCCAGTTATTAACTCAGTTACTAACTCAGGGTTTTTCCCCGCGCCCTATCCTCCGGCGATATGTCGTGCTGCCGTCGTGGGCGGCTGTATGTGCTTCAAACAGGAGACGAGCTTGAGCGAGATGAGCGTCAAGGTCTTATTTCTCCATCGAGAGACCTAGCCGTGGCGGTTTCTGGCTGAAGAAACAAAACATGCTGGATGGATTATTATGCAACCCACATTCGTGAAACAGATCAAATCATGTAGTGATTGAAAGCATGGTCTGGTGTGGGCGACCTGCAAGAACGGCGTAGGATACGCCGACGGCACGCATGCAAACCAAGAAGCCAACGGCCGAATGGTATATATATGTACGTATGCTAGTCCGCACGAAAGCAATGTGACACACCACTGAAAACACGGAGCGAAGGAAAAGATACATAGCGTATAAATCTGCACACAGTTCCTTCCTATCCAATAGATCCTATGCACCCCCTCCACACCACTATCGAAACACGCAAAAGTAGACCACACCTGGGTATAGAAGTACCGCTTTACAACGAGCATATGGATGACAAGAAAGCCGACGGGCTTAACGAACGATGATAAGGGCACATTTTGGAGGGCGCAGTCCGGAAACCTAGAAAACAAGGACAATGGTGGGGAATAAAAACATGGTCAACGTTCAACGAACGATTGGAGGGCGTAGTCGGCGCGTAGCGAAGTCTGCAAGAGCTCAAAATAAGGTCACCGCGTCCGCGAAGACAAAAGCGTGAAATTACCAGATCATAGAGCTTCCACGAAAAAGCTGCTGACTCTCTTCGAAGCCAGGAAAGCTGGGATGTTCTCCCCGTGTTCCCTGAAGCAGTCGAGAGGAACCAGCCCCTTAGGCCCCCTCTCCCCCTTCCTCACTTGTGCCCACCCATCATCGAATGCTTGCAGGACAAGCACCTCTTCGCCCACTTCCACTGCCAGCTCGTCAACGAGGGTAGGAGCGAAAGGCCGGAAGATCTTGTGCGGGATGCCGGGTACGATGTCAGAAATTGGGGAGGGGCCTGTGTCGACGCTTGCGCTGTCAGCGAAAGGGTTTTGAGCGGAGCTGATAGAAGGAGGGTGCGAAGAGCGAGGCGCCGTGGCGGCGATCGAGACACGCGAGATGTTGTAGGATGAATTGTCACCGAACGGATCTTGCATGTCCTGTAAAGATTGTCGTAACAGCCCTGGGGGTTTCGGGAAAGCAAAGGATTCGCTCGGAGAGAAGGGTCGCACGGACATCGGCGTCGTTGGGATCTCTACGCCGATGAGATTGGTCTGGTTTGGCGCGATGACGGCGGGAGCTGGGATAGACAAGTATTGCGACTCCGGATCGTCGCCTGAGTTCGTGCTGGAGGAAGACATGGTGCTAGCAACAGTGAACACGGATGCCCTATGATGACCGTCCATATCTCTGGTAGACGTGGTATATGTTGGAGATACCATGACTGCGACCGGAGCGTATTGTGCCATGGGTGAAAAGACTCGTTCCGAGCCCGCGACTAAGGGTGCGGCCGATGGAGAGCCAGGCACCGTACTATCTGGTGGAGAGTTGAAGGAAAATCGCTGCTCGAAAGGAGTTCCGAAGCTGCTGCGCGCAGATATACGCGTGGCGGCGCGAGTCGATTCGACAGGCTGGCGATCAGCAAACCACTGAGACCTCCTCTGCGCGCGGCGAGCTTTAGAACGTCGGCGTAGAAGGCAGAAGACAACGAGGACGGTGAGGAGTAGGACGCCTACAATGATTCCTGCAAGGGTGCTCGCAGATAAATGGGAGCCGCTGGAAGCGGCCTCAGCTGTATTGGACGTGGTCGGGTCCGACGGGTTGGTGGACGTAGAGCCACCGTTGCTACCGTTGCTGCCGGTGTTGCCCAAGTTCGAAGGAGCGGCGGCCGTACCCAGAGAACTAGCCGCAGTTTGTGTGGCCCCAACAACGGTAGGGCTCGGGCTACTGACCGCAGGAGCAGCGGCAAAATTCTCAACTTGGGGTGTCACGGTCTGAATAGCACCGTTGTTTGCACTGCCAACTTCGGCGTTGCCAGAAGCGATCGAGGCGTCCGTGCCACTCACGGGAGATGCGGAACCAGTAATTGAGGTGGTCGAAGGTGCGCTACTGCCAGTTGCGGAGCCACCGGGCAGCGCAACAGAACCTGATGCTATCGACGAAGAACTGGCGGCAACGCCGGTCGTAGCGTGCTCGGGACTCGAACCACTGGAGGAGTCGTTGTTGCTGTTCCCACCGTTACTGGATCCTGATCCGGGTGATCCTGAGTCTCCCGAGCCTGACGAGCCGCTATTCCCGCTACCGCCGCTGCCCGAGCTGCTCCCGCCTCCGCCTGAATCGCCGCCTCCACTCGAGCTGCCGCCATCACCGCCACTGCCCGAGCTGCTGCCGCTACCGCCAGAATTACCACTTCCACTCGAGCTGCCGCTACTGCCGCTGCTGCTGCCACTGCCTCCACTGTTACCACCAGATGACGACGATGCCGTCGTCGTCGTCGCAGGAGCGGTTGTCTTTGTATGAGTAGGAAATAAATCACCAATGAGAGCGGTGACGAGAGGATCTATAATGGGAATGGAGATAGAGGGCAGGTTGATGCTGATGGAGAGACCAAGGAGTGAAGGGTCTCGTTCTTGGAGCGAGGCGACGCCGTGGCGCCTGTGATGCCTGTTCAACGAAGAACCGTGCATGGTGTCAACGTCTGCCTGCTGGGATGACATGCAGGACGTTGTGGAGAAAAAAGAATGTGGATTGAAAAGAGCGAACGGCACGCGTGGCGCCTGTGAGAGAAACTAGAAGGACGTGGGGACCATGGAGTGTCCACAGAAGATAAGACGCTGGTCGACGCGGTCGCAATAAATGTATTCCGCCGAATGTCCTCGCCCTCCCGTTTTGGGTTCCCCCGTCGTCGCCCGTCGCCCGCATGGCCCGCTTCCGACCTCGACCCGCTCTACTATCACGATCGCTCAAACAAGGCCCTATTACACGCCCTCTTCCCAAGCCACGGGGATCCATACAGGCCATCTCTCGCTCCTCATTCGCTGCATCCACCATTCTCCACCCTTCTGCACGTCGAGAGTTTGGCATGCTGTGCCCTTTGCTCGGTCAGTATGTCTCCTTCTTTCCATCTTTTGTCATATCCTGGGAAACGGGTATGCGCCGTGCCTCGGGACTTCTGGAATTCTGACCATGCGTAAAGTATAGGAATCTCTTTCTGCATTTTCGGAGTGACGATTGCCCGCTCAAACAGACATCGGCATTTTCGCGCTCTCTGCCTTTTTTTATTTTTTAATTCAAAATGGCATATACGGTGTTCACTGCCGCCACAACGCCAACACTGATCTCAGTTCTCCTCTGTCCATCATAGAATCCGCGAGCCCCCGATGTCGAAAGGCTTCTTTCATCACTGATGGGGTCATCAATATTTCGATACACTAGAGCCGTAATCAGCGTACATCATTCTGATTGACGTTGACGAAGTCCAAAGCTCGGTATGACTTCGTGCATCTGTGCAGGGTCCCTGTTATTAGTCCTGTTCGGTAGAGGTCAGCCAATCCTGCTTATCACCTTATTTCGTCGAGCTTCGCTACGTCCACAGGCGTCCTCATCTTCAACTGCGACGTCCAGTCCGAGACTCCCAGCCGGGCGACGGTAGAATCCGCATTTATGATGCGTGATGTCGCCTCGAACCTCGGATATGTGTAACCTGACACGGTGATGGATCCCTCCTACTTATTCGGACGAGTATCAGCACAATCAGGCAAGTGTCTGTCAGCGGTCCATACAGAAAATTTCACTGTCTGCGTCGTCTCAAAGGCGACTAGCAGCTGCGCGACTTGGAGATCCCACCTTGACCTGCGCTGTCTCGAAGGTGACTAGCGGTAGCTAGCGGCTCGTCCACCGTGCGATTCTACTTTGACCTGCGCAATTGCCTTCTCTGCTTCGGGGGGTTCGACTTGGCCGCTAACCCGATCAGTATCCGCCCGCCTTCGGGATGTCGGTCTCCTTTACACGTGCAATCGATAGTCCCACTGACTGCTTGCCGCCACGAGTGGTTCTCGCTGGTATCAATCGTTGCAATACGAGCGGGGACCGACATCCCCTAGAAAGCCGGCGTTCTTTCCTCTACTCTCCCGAGAAAGTTACCGGTCAATTTTCTCTGCTCCCCGTTCAATGTCCAATCTCTGCAACTCGACATCTGACGCGGTGGGAGATGTGTGTATGTCCGCGGAAAGAACGAAATCGGGTAAACGTTCTCAGGATGATAAGGTAAATATCTACGCTTCGAGATTTCTGCAGGCTCTGGAGATGCATCTTTTCATCTCCGCCTTATTCACTCTCATTCCCCATAATTCCTCCTTACAATTGTACCTCTCCCAGTGCTTTCGTTCTATAAGTATTCATGGAGTCTTCTCGACTGGGCGCAGCACATCATCCCTCATTCCTTATGCGTCTTTGAGGTCCTCCTCTCAGGTCGAATGAATGAACCCACCGGACTGGGGCGGCGTTTGGTCTCAGCTGCATCTCCAGAGCGCCGCCTCACATTACGTCCATCGGATGCACAGCCGTTCGACGAATCCTCACACGCACGAGCACGGATCTGCGGTATCATCTATACCACTGGAGGCAAAGAAGACTTTCAAGACGTATGTGGGAGGGAGCAGCTTGCCAGGCACCTCCGCGAGATCGAATAACCACTCGCATGAACGGGAGCAGACACCGCCAAAATATATCTGTCGGGAAGGATTTAGGACGGAGATCTGCTTCTCTGACGCACACTGCGCGCGTTCTATTGGTATGTACCTTCTTCTGTAGCGTTGACCGGCAAGATCACTAAGTATTCAAGTCCTCACGGCGGTTTTAATATATGATTGAGGACAATACAAGTCTTTCCGGCACTGCATATCATCACGCACGAGGCCTTGAACGGTGAACCCCTCGCTAGTAGGAGATATGCCGAAAGTAGCCTTATCTCCATCTCCAGTCGCTCTCGGAGAAGGAGAATGTGGATGAAGAGTCACTCGAAGCGAGGAGCGCCGAAACTCCGTAGGAGCCTTGTATTCCTGTCAAATCTGACGCCGAGGGCACGGTATTGGAGACACTCTTGCGCTTTTAGCTTACACCTTGACTGCTTTGTTTTAGGGCACAATGACACGAGCAGTGATTTGATGGGTTTTGGCCATTGCATTGTTGACAAGAAAGCTGTGAACGCCGAGTGTACTTCTTGACTATTTCATGTCGTTGATCAATCGGAAAAACAACGGAAAGCTAATCAGTCGAGATAATGATAGGAGGTAATAAGGGTCCCACAAGTGCATAAGCCACTGCGCCGCATGTCCGTGCTTGAATGGATGAAGAAGAGTGGACTCGCAGTAATCTGTTCTAAAAGCAGCCTTGACGGAGAGCCAGCAAGAAAGTGAGAGGCCCCTACACGTCAAACGTTCCAAGGGCTCCATCACCCCATGTCGGCGAACGTACAACTGCGTTCGGGCGTGTTCCTTCTTTCACTTATGGAGCGCTACGCAGTTCGACCCCATTTTCTGTATGGAAGGAGGGGACGCCTACGCCTTTCATGTGGAGGGGAGTATGTGGATGCTGCTTGCTCGAAATGGCAAGCTTCGCGAAGTTGCACTGCTTTCGGTCAAGTCGCCGACAACCGCGGCAACGCAAGGCACCTCTTGCATATCCACTGTTGTATGCCTTGGCAGCGTGTTGTGTCGACGTCGATGTGGCTTGCAATCTTTCGGATTCCGCGAGATCAGCACAGCCAACATAAAGCAAAGTACGAGGGCTACTCGTAGATGATGAGTCGACGAGTAAGTGAGCCACTATCACTCCTCTACTGCGCCATCGTGTGATATCTCACACGGTCTTCTACTCGCATCACCTTGGAGGAGTGTCTCAGAGATGGAGACGTAAGAACGAAGATTCCCTTACAAGGAAAACAAGCAAATTTTCACGACGCTTTTACCACCTGTTCGTCTCGAAAGGAAAAAGAAGACTAGCGCCGTAGCGCCTTGCTTGTCATCTTTGTCGCGAGCGACTGATCGCGAACCCTTCGACGCTCCACGAGCGGCATTTCACAAGGCATGAAGCGTAAGTACGCTTCAAGAACGTGCCTTGTCTCACGTTTGTCGCTCAAGCGTTTTGACATGCTCGGTCCTGCGAATGAAAATCAAAGGGTAACCGTGTATGTATGATTTGAGGCGGTACGACACGACCACAATATTCGATCGTTCTAACAAAAAACCAATCGACCCTTGATCAGGGCGGAGATATGGTTGCGAGAGAATATGATGACGCTGCAGCTGTCATCTACGCGGTATGAATTCCGTAACAAGAAACTCACGCATACGCTAGTTTTATCGCAGCGCGAAGAGGCGCCCCACAGCGACGCCTTAGCGATATACGGCATTCAGGAGCCCCAAAATCCACTGGCTCACGGAATCGCCGCTTTTTGTCTGGCGCTCCGCACGGACACATCAAGCAGGCGCCATGAGTTTGCTAAGGGCGACGACGATCGTCAATTGGACGATTGAGCTCCTCCTTTGCTTTCAAAATGCTTGGGGCCCTTGACGTCATGGCGCCCCTCTTCGCACTTGCCTTTTTGGACCTCCCGCGACAGTTATCCTCGCCGGAGTCCTTTGTTCAGGGCGGTTGCAACTGATCAGCGACAGTTGCTCGACAAACCGTATATAAGGCCAAGCGCAGTTACAGAATGCCCCTCACCCAGGCAAACATCTGTTTACCGCCTCTTCACCCTCTAAATCTCATCGTACCCTCCATACCTATCATCTTAGTACACCCTCTACGACCATCATGTCTGCACGAACATTTCACGCCGACGCCGTCCTCTTTGACATGGTGTGTAATTTCTGGACCAACCGCTTGCTTCGCGCTAACTCTCCCAGTGTGTTGACAGGACGGAACACTCACAGACTCGATTTCCGCCGTCGAAGCAGCATGGGGCAAGGTCGCAAAGGACATCGGGCAGGACCCGGCCTACGTGATCGCCGCCACCCACGGCAAGCGCGCCGTCGACAACCTCGCGCAGTTCAAGCCCCACATCAAGGCGCACGAGATGGACGATGCCGTCCAGGATTTCGAGGAGACCATCCTCTATTACGCCGACGCCTACCACAGGCATGGTCCTGGCAGCCAAAGCAACTCGCCTTGGACAAGAACTCCCATGACTCCTTTGACCCCTGCTTATTCGGGCTTCGCTACCCCCGAGCTGTCTATCTCGCCAGGCTCCTCTGCTCCCTCATCCCGCCCCGTTTCGCGCGCCCCATCCATGACCGCGGCTCGTCGTCCCTCTTTCGGTACATCACTCGGCAACCTCCTTTCCATGTCAGTAATGTCCGACACCGACATGCACGTTTTCGACGATCCGATCATGGAAGATGTTCACGAAGAGATGGTGCAACAGGAGCGCGAAGGCGGTCTCAGCGCCTCGAAGCCGAAACATCTCGAGGAGCACGAGTTCAAAGCATGGCAGATCGAGGCCGCCAGCGTCGATCGCTCAGTGCAGATCCTCCCTGGCGTCAAAAGGATGATTGAATCTATCCCCGAGGGCCGGTATGCAGTCGCGACCTCCGGCGCAAAGACCTACGGTACGTTCTGCGTTTCCTATATCGAGTTTCTCCGTCCTCACCTCTATTCTTAGCCTATGGCTGCATGACTCGCGTCGGCATTATCCCTCCGCCTGTCACCATCACGGCCGACGACAAGCGCCTCAAGGCCGGCAAGCCCGCACCCGACCCCTTCCTCCTCGCCGCCAAATGCCTCGGCTTTGACGCGAAGAAGTGCGTCGTCTTCGAGGATTCGCCTTCGGGCATTCGCGCGGGCGTTGCATCAGGGGCGACCGTCATTGCTGTGTGCACGAGCCACGAGCGCTCGAAAATCGAGAATTGTGGTGCGCACTTCATCGTTGAGAATATGCAGAAGGTGCATTGTGTTCCCTGCGAGGTCGACGGAGAACTGAAGCTGCAGTTCGTGATTGAGCCGTGAATCCAGCTTGAGGCTTGTATTATTAGCGCTGTTCTAGTATCGTCATGTCGTGTTTGTACCCGTTCGCGTCGTATCTTTGTGTACTTTTGCAATACCAGTATAATAATTCTTAGAGAAAAAAGACTCGTCATACGCTCATCGCTGTGATCACCTGCTCATACGTCAGCTGGAACCTGCCGGAACACGCCTGTGATGTCGCGTGACATAACGTGAGTCATTTAAATCCAGCTGCCGTCTGCTGCCGCCGTGGTGCCGGATGGGAGCTCTGTTGCTCTTCGCCGTGTTGACAAGGCTTCCTCTCGAATAAATCTGCATTGACGATGACAATCCACGATGCGGAAGAATTGCTCATCAATGCAGACGATACCGACGACGATGAAATGGACTGGGAGGAAGTTGCTGTTCCCGTCGAAGATTCCAACGCCGCGTTGCTCAAGGACCTTCACGTCGAAGAGGAACCCTCAACAAGGCAGAACATAGAGATCACGCTCCGAAAACATCCTTCGAAGGCAATAGATGAAGAGAAGTATGTGGCCACCCGCTATCTTGACTGTGCACGAATACTCAGCAGATGTCGACACTTGTAGGAAGAAGCTGGGAGGCATATCGCGCGCCGAACGCCTAGTGCGCATTGACTGCCACAAAGTGCACACAGTCGCTCTTCTGACAAATGCGTGGGTGCGAAATAAATGGCTCAGCGATCCTTTGCTTCAGGTATGTACGAGCTTTGTGCCCAGTTCCCCACCATCCTTTCATTGAGGCGACGCGCCAATATCCTCTGCTCGCATGCACGATGCATGTCTAGGCGCGTCTTCTCTCCCTAACTCCACTCAACCTTCAAAACACTTTCGCCAACATTCACAAATCACGCATACCCGATGCGCTGCAGCGCGGGACGATGTTCGAGATGGCCATGCTGCGCTTGGTTGAGTGGTGGTCCCAAGATTTCTTTGAGGTCGTGCTCTCCGGACATCTTCGCAGCCGCATCTTTGACGACGTCCAGTCTGAACTCCTTGCTACCGGGATGGTCGAACCCACAGATCAGAAGGGCAAAGGCAAAGGCAAGGCGCATGAAATCGGTTCAGGCTGGTTAGATGAGGGCGAGGTCGTGAAGAGCGAGAAGAGCCTGATGAAACACGCGTTGCAGAAATGGGGCAGTAGAGACGTGAGTGCTCAGTTATTTACTTCGCTTTGCAGGGCCCTCGGCATTCCTGCGAGACTGGTTGTGAGCTTGCAGAGTGTGCCATGGCAGGCAGGGGCAGGTAAGCCCAAAACAAACCCCAAGCTGAAGGGCATGAATGGCAGGGATAAGGGCAAGGAAAAGGCTGCTCAAGGGAGCGATCATGGTGATGAGGAGTTGGATATGGAAGAGGTCGAGATTCCCGCTACTGGCAAGTTTCCGGAGGGTGGAGAAAGACTCGACGGAGGATTCATTCCGCCGGAGGACAAGGGCAAAGGAAAAAAGAAGGTAGGACCCATCATCAAACTCCGGGCTACGAGGAGCAAGGGACAGACCCTCAATTCAAGCCGGCCGCTTAGTGCGTAGGCATTTCCGTACTTTTCCCAGTCTATATTTATGTGAAGACAGCTGAGATCTTCTGATGGTTGCGTATGATGCCATGATGCGCCTCACAGAGCCACCAGACCCTACTACCACCCCGCCTATTTTCTGGACCGAGGTGTTTTCACGCCCAGATGCACGCTGGTTACCGGTAGACCCCATACGAGCCATCGTCAACAAGCGCAAAGTCTTCGATCCCGCCTCTCTCATATCCTCCGTAAATGCGACGCGCGCAATCGCGCGCACGACCAGAGTCGACAACCGTATGGCGTACGTGCTCGCGTTTGAAGAAGACGGTTACGCACGAGATCTTACGCCGAGGTATGCGCGGGAATACGGTGCGAAAGTCGCAAAGGCGCAGGTCGGGGGGAAGGGAAGACGCGAGTGGTGGACGAGGGTCCTCGGGATCGTCACGAGGCCTTATCGGCTTGTAAGATCATCTCTCTCCTTAAGACAGGCATGGTCCGTTAGACTGAGCCCCGAGGCGCCTTTCGTCATTATGTAGCACCGAGACGACCTCGAGGACGACGAACTTGCCTCCAATCAGATCACCGAGGGCATGCCCACCACGCTCGCCGGCTTTAAAGATCACTCCCTGTGCGTCTCGCCACTTTGTTTCTATCCCTCTTCTCCCCTCTGATCGACCGGTATAGATATGTTCTTGCTCGCCACCTCCACCGCGATCAGGAGATTGAACCCAACTCGCCCGAGCTGGGGAAATTCCGCGGCGAGCCCGTGTACCCGCGCAGTGCCGTTCTGTCGTTGAAAACGGCAGAGAACTGGATGCGCCGCGGCCGGAGTGTGCGCACCGGCGAGCAGCCTATGAAGTTCGTCAAGCAGCGTGCATCGACGATCGGACGCAAGAGAGAAATCGAGGTCCTTAGAGAGGCGGGTGCCACCGCCGATGGGAACGGCCCGGACGTGTTACAGGGGCTGTATGCCGAGAGGCAGACGGAGCTATATAGGCCGCCACCTGTCGTTGATGTGAGTGCGTTTCACGGAACTGAGGTGTCGTTCATGAGTGTTGGATAGCTAATCAAGTTGTCTCATTAGGGCGTTATTCCAAAAAACGATTTCGGCAACATCGATCTCTATGTTCCGTCCATGTTACCAGTTGGGGCGGCCCATATACCCAGTCCGTCTGTTCTCACCAAAGCCTGTCGATACATGCACTGACATGTAGGTTTCATGATCGCCGATCTGGCAGACAAGGGTGCCAGCAAGGTTGCCCGTCAGCTGGGCTTCGATTACGCGGAGGCAGTGGTGCGTAGATGTTCTCTGTCTCCTGGAACATGTCTCGCGAATAATACTTGACGTCTCGATAGACGAACTTTGAGTTCAAAAATCGGAGAGCATTCCCTGTCATCACTGGGATTGTCGTCGCATCGGAGAATGAGCAGACCGTTTTAGAGGTGCGGTTTTCATCTGAATGCCCCAGTGGTGCTACTGATGCTTTTCTATAGGCTTGTTGGGAACACGAGCACAACGCAGCAATCAAAGAACAGGCCAAGCGCCAAGAGGCGGTGATCAAGCGCTGGACGCGGCTAGTCCATGGACTGCGGATACGACAGCGATTGCAGGAGCAATACGCTGGCAGAGGAGATGATCAGGGTCTGGGCAAGAGTATCGAAGTGACAGTGCAAACATCGCGCCCCGTACGTCGACGTCATTCAGCCTTTTGCCCGCCTGCTCTTCTGGTTTTACAATCGAATTTTCTGATTTCCCAGGACGCTCAAGCATCGGGCGGTTTCCTCACGACAGCGGACGACGTCGTGCAGCATTACTATCTGCCCAAGTTCCAGCACCCGATCCTCGACTCTGCACCGGATGCGGCGGCGGCGGCACATGCCGATCCTCAGCCTGGTCCCAGCACCGCGCCGTCAGCTTCGTTGGGAGATCGCGGGTCGCCATCGCTCGTAATGGAGACCGTCGACGACAGCGATAGCGATATGTCATCCGTGTCTATCCCGCCACAGCCCGTGAGAGGTGGCGCGCCCAAGTCCATGGCGGAGCTCGCGGCTTTGGATTCGGTGCATCAGAGTGCGGTGGGTTCGCGCGCGTCATCGACGGCGATGGTCGCTCGGGATCAGCCTGCGGTCGCGGAAGCTGAAGCTTATCGGCCTTCGCCTGCCACCGCGGGCACGAAAGCGACGCCTCGTGGCAGGGGTGCAAATCACGCCTCGAGCTCTGGGAAGAGCACACCGTCGAGAGTGAGGGGGCCACCGGTGAAAGGCAAGAAGAGGGTCAGGGCCGGTAGCACGAGCGCCGAGTCCGATGTCGCAGATGGGCCGAACCAGCCTCCGCCAACAAAGCGCACGAGGGGGAGAGCGTCAGCGCCGGCGCCGGCGCCTACCCCTGCTTCCGAGCGGGTTCTGCGTAGTCGTCGGGGCAAGTCGGTCGCTCAGCTCCAACAGGAGCGGGAGCAGGATGAGGCTTATAGACGCGCGATCGAAGACTGAACATCTTTTTATTCGCAGCGACTTTTACATTTTTCGTCGTAATGAGACTGCCTACATCGACTCTCGTTTTTCGTGTGTATGTAAGGCTATCCGTGTGTATCCTGAGACGCGAGAGCATCGTCGCGTCAGCGAACGGATGTCATCCGAGATGAGGGAGGATCGGGGTAGAGGGGACCTCTACGTTTCATCTATAGACGGCCCTGCCGTGACATCGGATGTCTGAGACGCCGGGGTTCGTGGGGATGGCGCACTTTCGTGTTTCTCCACTGGGCAGGTGGGGCTTTGGGTGGCCACGGCAGGTAGCAGGCATGCGAAAGTGAGGTAAGACGTGTGTCCGCGAACTTCTTGTATGACCTTGGACACGATTTGTGTCGTGGCCGGGGGAGGCGTCGGTACTTCACTGGTGAGGGCTTTTGGGTCGACAGGCTGGGGAAGCGTGTCTGGGTTTTCTTCCATTGTCACATCTCGCACCTCGTCCTTGGCCCCGAGGGGGGCCACAACAGATGCAGGGTCCTGCGCTGATGGACCGGAGGAGCCCTGGGCGTCGCCCCGAGTCTCGTCTTCAGTCTTTACCCTCTTAGAGCCTGTCGCATCGTTGTCCTCTGGGCCCCCATCCTGCTCCCTCTTCCTTTTCTCCGCATGCCGTGCACGTGCATTGGATATCTGGCGCAACCGCTTCTCTTCCCGTTTTCGCTCGGACTGCTGCAGCTTCTTGCTGACCGCGCCGATAGGAAGGAGCGTCGGCACCTCGCTGACCTCGTGGGGTCTGAGGAGCGTCTCGTACATCGTGATGTCTGGGCGTGCAAATTGCGCGGTGCACGCGGGAGCCGGGGCGGGTGAGCTGTCTGGGCGGCTGTACATTTTCGCGATCCGCGCGCACCTGTGAAGCCGGCATCGTTCAGCGCGCTGACGGTGCGCAACACCTGCTCTATACACGGGCTGAAGCAGCAGATTCGTGTGATGCAGTCTCTCTGATGGACGTGAGCGCATCGGATAGCAAATAAGTTCTATAGCAGCCGGGGCGCGGAAATTCACGGCCACGCACGCGTAATGCCCTTTTCGCATGTTCGACTGCTTCCCATGGTGCGGGAAGGTCTAAGAAGACTGTCCCAAAATTGAGCCAAGGACGTCAGCCGAATCGGATGAGGATAGTCGTACCCGAGTCGGCAGTATCTTCCACGGTGAAGCCGTCCTTGCAGACATTTCTGTGGGTAAGGGTGACCACGTCCGACATGCCGTGCCGAGTGAATTCATCCCTGGAGGACAATGTCAAGCGAGCTGCCATCGAACGCGGGGGTGGCGAGGGAGGAGCTACCTTGCCTTGTTCGCTCTGGCCTCATGGAACTCGTAGGACCATAATTTCCCAGTGGAACCGACGGTCCTCGCGACTGAATGCGAGAACGAGCCTGAGCCGGTGCCTTCACGAACTCTAAGTCAGCCCTGAACAGACACGTGTTTAATGGAAAAAAACGGAATGGACGTCTTGAGGGTCAAGACGTGGGCGCCAAAGGCTTCGATTGGACAAATTGAAAGACAGCGATCGGAGAACCCAGCCAGGGAGGCCGAGAGATACGCAGAGACACATGTGGATCTCGGGCCAGACTGATACCTAATATTGGCAGCCAATCAGGCGCAGACGCGCAACGTTGCCTGCCATCGGTGCCAAAACAAACTATGTCAGAGCGGGCTGCGGTCTGGAGAGTGCAAGCCCGTCCGTTCTCCATGCAGGACGCGGTGAGAGGCTGGCGCGACGGAAATAAACGCAGCCATGGCGGTACCCGAGATACCGTCATCGCGTGATAGACCATCAGACCACGGCGATGTATTCTGTGAGAATTCTGAGGGCCGCAGAAAAGACTGGAGGACTGGTCCGAGCGATCATTGATCCGGAACGCAATAATCACGTACCAGCTTCAATGACGACGCTGCCTGGGCGGATGTTTAGCCATGAGGTGATGAAGGCGATGTCAGCGATGTAGAGGATCTGTGTTCGGTGCGGGAGAGCGAGCGTCCAGAGCTCAGGAGTGGGGCGGAGGACGTGTATGAAGCCCTTTCCCGTGCGAGAGGCCACCTTGGAGCCATAGGGAAGACCAAGGAGATCCGAGTGTCGGTAGTTGCCGTACTTGCTGTTGAACTCTTTGCCTGGGGTGACGATAAAAGACTGGACCATGTCCCTCGTCTGGAAGGATAAATTTTACGCGTGCACGGAGCGGTGAATGGTAGGAAAGGTGGCGCAGAGGGTGCGCGGAGATGCTCACCAGCCATACTATGACGAGGTGGCCAGGTGCGATTCGAGCATCGGAGGACCACATCTGATTCAGCGCAGGCTGGCGGCGGCGGACTGGACACGGGACGAGCGACTGCAAGCAGAGCGTGGGAAAGACGGGTAGGGAAGGTTCAGATTTGATGGATCTTAATCAGCATGCGCGCACGCGGAGCCGAGATTGGGGTGAGATTCGGGAGGACGAGCGAATCTGGGAGCAAGCTGGGCCCCTGGGAAGCGCCTGGCTGCGGGTGCGGCAGACGAACGGAAACAAAAAGAGAGAGAGAGAGGAAGGCGGGGGGAGGGTGGCTGGGCGTGGAGAGGATGCTCAGGCGAGTGCCGCTGTGATGCTGGGGCTGGGGGGGGGAGGCGGAGTCTGAACGGGGGGTGCGCGCTCAGCTGGGACGAGGATGGGCGCCAGTGTTGTCGTCTGCTTATGTTTGTTGTAGAACGCTCTCCTGTGTTATTTAACTGTCGCAGTCGCGTCCGTTAGCCTCCTCGTTTGCTCCCGCAGACCCGCCCCGGACGAGACCCTCGCCACTCCCCCACTCCCATTTTCGGTACAATATCCGGCACCTTCCAGCCACCGCCGCATTCCCTTCCTTCTCCTTCTCCCTCTCCTTCTCCTTCTCCTTCTCTCCCCTTCCTCCTCCTCCTCCGTTATACCCTCCGTTCTCCTCTTCGCCCATGGACTCCTCGCCCTGCGTTTCGTTCAGTGCGTACCCCGACCTGTCCCCATTTGATATCTCCTTATCCTCTTCCGCGTCACCCAGTCGGCATCGTGGATTTCACAGAGAATGTGCGGCGTTCTTTTCAGTCTGCCTTCACCCTCCTCATCCGTCATAAATTTCAACCATCCAGGCCCGCTGGGTGTTTTTGACCGAGTCCGTCAGCGACTTGTTGGGTGAGACTCTGCCGCATTGTCTCTGCCCCCGCCCCCAATTCATGCGTCCTAGGCTACGAACCACACGAACTCGTCGGCACCCCGTCCCTCGACCTCGTCCATCCTGACGAATTTCCCCAGGTCAAACTGCTTCACTAGTGCGTCCCTCCTCGCATCTTCCGCTCTCCGTCACCGTGTCCCAACCGCCTTTCCCAGTGACACAATACGACAAGACAAAGCCGCCGTCCTCGCATATCTGCGCATGAAGCACAAAGACCCATACAAGGGCTACATACTCTGCGCAATAGTAGGCTCTTTGATTATTGCTTCGAGATGCTCTTTTCTGACGCCAAACGTCAAGTCTCGGACCGTCGCACATAACGTTCTCGTCGGTAGCGTGTCCTTTGCCGCTATGGGCCCGAAGGCCATGCACAACGCCTCGACGGCCCAGGAAATCACTATAATTACCCCTTCGGCTACAAACTTCGAATTCAGAGTAAGCGCCCTCGTTGGGCGAGACTCTTCACATCGTGTACTCAAGCCCTTGTTCTTTCCAGCGATGGAACGATCCGTCACCGATGCCCCCAAGTCCCATCCAGGTGCCTTTGCTAGACTCCCTCACCGACCCTGGCTCCCCGGAATCAACTACTGAATCGACCGCAGACAGCTCCACCAGCAAAGAAACTCTGAAGGACGTCGAAGACGATAAAGACGAGGATGCCAAAGACAAGGGTCAAGACAAGGGCAAGAGCAAGGAGAGAGAGGTTACGCCCCAGCCGCCGGTGCCCAAACCAGAACCTATCACCTTTGATCCTCTGCCCAAACAGTCTATCCGGACTGCCCTGATCCTGGATCGCTTCTCTCTGAGCTGTCCAATCATCTACTGTTCCAACGACAGCTTTCTCTCAACGACGAGAATCATGGGTCGCAGCTTCTTCGACTTTGTCATCAAGAGGGACGAGGAGCTCGTTCGCAGCTGGATCGACGCTGTAAAGGGATGGGGAGTCAACGAGCGAGGGCAGCCGAGTGATGGTGGGTTTGGCTTTGGAAAGTTCACGCTCTCCCTAGTGGGTAGAGACTCGAGGTAGGCGCGACACTCAGCCTCGCAGTCGATGACTCACCTCATTGATGACGGGCGACAGCGATCGACACCCCGACCCGCCACCATCGCGACACCGCCACGGACAACACGGCGGCCCTGGCGCCAGGGACTCTGCGGCGCGATCCCACGCTCACAGCGCCGCACCTGCGACAGCACGCTCGCGTGTGCGGACGCGTGGATCAAACCAAGACCAGGAAATGGCAGTTGACTCCATCTTCTCCGCTCACTCTGACGGGCTCATGGTCATCCTGCGGCATGCGGCATAGACTCGCAGTCGACATCGGCTCGGGTCGCAGTCCTGTTGCCCTGTCCCTGTATTCTTGTTTTGGTTCCGTCCGTCATCATGTGCACTCCGTACTCGCCTGTGCTTTTTGTTTGATGTGCGCCTTATTATTGGCCATTTGCTATCCGTACCACCGCTGAATACCCCGTTCGAGCCGTTTGTCCAGTTACACATATGTAGAACCACTTCCCTGTCTATCCCTATCGCTATGCGCTTGCCTTCCCTGTCTACGACTCGCCATCCTCCTCTCTGTACATGTAGGTTCCCCGTCGGTCCCCGTGTCGTATGCGAACTGTGTTTTTCCTCGCAATTGCAATCAATGTCATTTAACATGTTCCACCCCAATCAACTTTGCGCGCTAGTGCCCAGCATCCTCGGTGGAGTGTCATGTGCGTCCCTATCCAGCTCAGCGCCGGGCGCGCGCTCTGCCCCGCAGATCTGCTTCGGGCGTAGGGATCTCGTCTCCCGAACAGCGGCACGCTAGCTCGCGAATGTCGAACGCGCCCGTTGACAGGAGGCGGTGTCTCCTCTTCCGCGGTAAGCAGGTAGATCTTGCGAGATACACGCTGCGAGCTAAAACAAATCAGTGGCGGTGCAGTGCGCCTGGCTGCGTTGCTCATCCGCGCCGAGAAAGTCCACAACTCCGGACGGGCGCTGAATCGTCCGCAGGGCGTCCGCCGCTGGCTGGAAAGCTGGAACGATGCACGCGCGAGCTTCGTAGGAACGTAGGTCGGGTAAGAACGAGGCTCTGTTCCCAGGTGCGCAGGTGCCATTGTTATGTCGTGGTTCTGCAACTATCTGTCGCAAGCGCTCAGGCCACCGCTCGGCGCACATTCGCGTACATGGCCCTCGCAAGGTACGGCCGAACACGGCCGTCCGTCCGTCCGTCCGTCCGTCCGTCCAGAGGCGCCCTGCACGCGCATGCGACATGCAATGCGCTACGGCAAACGCTTTTCTTCCGACATTTCCTTGGCGCCCGCCGAGAGCGAACCGACGAGACGTCGTCCGGGCGCAGTTGGCGTCTTCCAGCGTCTTCCAGTCGCCATCCTCGTTCTTCGCTGGACACGGAGAGAGATACACTCCGCAGGAGATCTTCGGGGCGCTCGAGTCCGTGCGTGCCGTCGAGTAATCAAGTGCTCGAGTATCCCGGGGCGATCAGCGGGCCTGATGCTTCGACGCAGGCTCCCGTGCGCCCAGGGCCGAATGGGGTTTTGTAAAGAGCTGACCACGAGCGGGCGAGCAGGCGAGCTATTATTGCGTGCGTCCACCGGATCTTTCCACTCCAGCGAGCAAACTGAATCTATGAGCCTCGAAACGCCGGAGTCATCCGAGAGCGTGGAGCAGGGGCTTCGTGGGCTGAATTTCGTAGGTCAATTCCAATGGGAGAGGACTCACTCCGGGAGTCTGCCGTCCTTGAGCTTCTTCTGACCAAACACAGACGGGTCGGACGTACGCGAGTCCCGGAATGGGAAGGCTATTAAAACGATACTGCAGCCGTGCAGCTGTCCAGTCGAGCGAGGAGCGACGGAAGAAAGGTCTTGTTCTGATGGCGTAGTGACTATGCCTCTGCGGGACTGAGTATCTGACCCCTGGGTGACAACAGGCCAAACTCGGCGAAGGAGCTGTCTGGTCTCCCGAGCGATGTATCAGCGCTGACAGTGCGATGGTGCACAGGAGCACTGGCGACTCAAGCTTCAGAATGAGGATGGCGAGATGGCCTGTATGCGCCTAGTATATACCGTAGATAGCTACATTGTGGTGACACACATCAGAATCAGGATCCCCCATGCGATTATTGCTGACCTGTTTTAACTGCTCTGCGTCGAGCTCTGTCGTTGTGGGGTGGATCATTGAAACGCAGAGGCCCTGTTCGATCCTGTTCTGATAGAAGAAGGTTGGCAGTCCTCGGTCCGTCCGTTTCTGAAGTGGATCATAGGACCTGGAACACAGCGACCGCACTGTCGGCTATGGGTCTAAGCTCGAGACATACACGGAAATGGGAAGTGTCGGATAGCTTCAACCTCTGAAGCCATAATGCACGACGCATGATGCACGAAGAGTTGACGTTAAAGCTTTGAAGCCTTGAAGCTTGAAGCTTTGAAATTTGCAGGTCGTGCAGTAGAAAGAGGCGGAAGGGCCATTGTCGAGTTCCAGGGGTCTTGCTCCGATCGCGACTGCCCGTGAAAATCCGCCAGAGCAGCGCTTCGAACCTGGCCAACGCGCCTGCTTGTTTGTCTGTACATATTCGCCTCGAACATCTGGCCTCAGGATGTCTGCTCAAAATCAGGGCGATGCCCTGATCACTTCTAGCGACCCCCTGCATGCAAGAGCCCTTCTCTCGACGTCACTTCCGAACAACTGATCCTGATCGATCCTCCAGCCCGCGAACCTCATCCCCGAGCTCTGTAAAGGTTTCTACAACCTCGGATGGGTGACGGGAACCGGAGGCGGTATCAGCATCCGAGTCGGGTGAGTGGCTCTGCCCATGCCCTCGCTGCCATTCACGTTGACGGCGGGCGTTCGCACCAGCGACAAAGTGTACATCGCGCCCTCCGGAGTGCAGAAGGAGCGGATCCAGCCGACACACATCTTCGTCCTTCCATATCCGCAATCACTAACGCCAGACAACGATCGGCGGTTCCTCCGCAGGCCCACCGCGACACTCAAGGAGTCCGCCTGCACCCCGCTCTTCTGGAACGCCTTTGACCTGCGATCTGCGGGAAGCTGCATCCACACGCACTCCCAAAACGCCGTGCTCGCCACGCTTCTCTGGACAGGACCCGTGTTCAAGATTTCTCATCAGGTCAGTGGGCCTGCTCCGTGCTGCGCATCGCGGTCGGATACCCATAACCGTGATTTATTTTGGATGGCGTTTAATAGGAGGCGAGTGCTTGTCTTCGAGGTCAGAATCAACAATAAAGTGGGCTGCTGCAGATGATCAAGGGTGTTCGGATCGGCGGCACTGGACAAGCGCTGTCGTACCTCGACACGCTCGAAGTCCCCATCATCGAGAACACTCCAAACGAGGAGGATCTCAAGGACAGCATGGCCGAAGCCATGATCAAATACCCCGCTGCCGCGGGGGTCCTCGTCCGCTGTCACGGCGTGTATGTGTGGGGTACGCCCTCCGCGCGACAATCTCGTGCACCGTCCACGCTAACCGCTCTCGACTTTCAAACTCAGGCAACGACTGGGAAAAGGCCAAGACGCAGACCGAGGTCAATACAGTTCCTGCTTATCGACGCCCCGTGCGACGCTGATTTCTGGGAACCCGCTCTAGTGCCTCGATTACCTGTTCGAGATTGCGGTCAAGATGAAGCTGGCTGGTCTGCCCGTGCTGCAAGGAGAAAATGCCGTTACCGCGTAATGTGCACGTCGATACATGATATTAGAGGAAAATATAGGAATTGTATTCTCTCATAGTAGACACATCGGTGCCGCAACACGGCCTCAATAGCCCTTGAAGTAGACATCCCGGCGTAACGGTATGGGTGCTCGTGTGACGATATGGTCAGATCAGGAGCACGGACGGCTTGTTCGAGGCTGGTGTCTGGATCCTTGGACCCAGCGTCGTGTATCTGACGATTCGGAATACGAAAGTCGTCATATCGCCTGCTGATGTACTTGTGGGCTCGCGTGCGACTGATGGGCGGTTGGGTCAATTTAAACTCCTCAGCCAAGTACAGGCGTTTCGGCACATTTTGTCGGAGAAACCGCGGCATACTGATCGTCCGCTTTCTACAAGAGTCAACAAATGGAGTGCAAGATCGACGTCCCCGACCAGTCTGAAATGCAGACCGAACTAGGACTCTGCGCTTGTGCGGATATTGCGTCTCTTCTCCCTAACATTATATTCTCATTCGATTTACGAAGATGGCCGCTTGATATATCTTTTGGCCAGCAAGTCAGTCGCACAGGAAGTTAGACATAAAAGAAGGTTACGAAGCTGTTCACGGGGTGCAAATACACGGTATACAACACCACTCTACCTCCGAGCTCTCACACCGTCCAATTTCTGATTCCTTCCTGGGTTCTCTCCATCACTTGCAGTAGGGCAGGCCTGCCTCGGCCTTGGTATAATGCAAAAAGTGCAGAACTTCCCGCAAATTTCTTGCCTTTCCGTGCAATGTTAGTATCATGTAGATGAATGCGATAGTGAAGCCCTTACCGTTCTCCTCTCCGCATCGATTACAGACGATGGCGACGGTACGTCTGGGTTCGATAATGGCGGGAGGCTGATTCACATCGTCTCCAACATGCGCCCAGAGGGGCCGCAAACGGGAGGCCCAGTAGTTGAGAGTATGCCAGTCTTCGGCTGTGTCCTCGTCAACACCGGAATCCAGCCAAGCATTGAGCAAGATCAGTAGATCTGTGCCATTCACTCGGCAATAGTCCGCAATTTCGTATGGACCATCTTCAAGCGTCCAAACAGCGGGGGGCTGTGGGTTCAGGTCCATGCATATTCCAAGACTCACGGTGTTGAGTGGGGCAGGGAGGTTGAAGGTCACGAACCCAGTGCCTACGAACCGCGAGCATGCATGAGTCTCAATCTCACAGTCAGAGCTTCGGGATGAACCTGGTTTCGCCCATGTTTGATCCGTCTCAAACAGGTTTGTTTTACGATAGCCACCAATTCGTTCACCACCGGGGCCGTGTACGACAGCACTGTTGGCACCGATCGCGTCGATGATATGACCGTTAGAATCCCTTCTTTTCGTGATCTCACTCTGTTCTAAGCGTTCTGGGTAGCCAGCGACAACATAGCAGTGCAGCTTTTCTGCCATCTCAGCACAGAATCTCGAGGTGGGTCCGGTGTGGGGATGCTCCAAGAAAGGCGATATCGAGGCAGCGTCGCGAAAAACATATCCTGAGTATGAGTACACCGCAGCTCAGCGCCTGTGTCGGTTCCGCAAGATGAAATGTACAGACCACTGAAGATCATTTCCGGAAGAACCAGAAGATCGAGCGAACGAGGTTGAATACTGGAACGACGACGCATTCAGGTCCGTCACAGGGAAAGCTCAATCCAAGAGCTCACTTGGCACACATCGCATGAGCCCGTGCAATATTTTCCTCGACATGTCCTATCTGAAAACGTATGGGGCGCACGCATCGACATTCTCGACCAGTTGGAATCTGATCGAATGCGCTAAGTACTGACTCGTGGGGCGAACTGGATGACCGCAATTCTCAGAAGTGGATATGTCGACGCCATCGTTGCTAATGGCTTGATAGCATTCCGTACGAGGGAAGACAGACTGTGAATCCTCTCCCTGTTGGTCGGGAGGAAGAGCTGGACGGGGCGGTCTCTGGTTCCTCCGGTCACGGTGAAGTCGCAATAACGTCACTAACAGTCACACCTTGCTCGCGACTTTGGAACCACCTCTTGTAAAGCGATACGGCGGCGTGCAATGCTTCAACGAGATGTGCTCAACAGTCCCCGCTTCAGTGAGATAGGAATCTATTTTTAACGTATTAGTCTAATCATGCTTCTAATCGTACGTTCAATTCACAACGTTATATGATTGACAACGCAACTTTGTCTAGACCTCTGGTCTGGTGCCAATCCTTCGTCGGCGTACGCGCGCAGACCGTGACGAGATGCGTTTTCGAGACCTCCTATAAGTCAGCTTGTATCCAAAGTGGGACGAATAACATGTGCGTTCAAGGAGGCCGATGAATACGCTGTTTGGATAGTGACCGGCATGCAGACGTGAGTGATCTAAGATTCTATATCTGAGTTCATATCCCCATACTCTCATGTAGCTCCTGAGAGAACTGCCGCCGACCTTGCTGGCATGGACAAGTCCATTGAGCTGTCCAGGGCAAATATTCTGTGAAAGCCATGAATATCGATTGACTGTCATCGCTCATACTTTCGAGGCACGACCTGACGCGATCCTGTATTCTTTGGAGGCCTATATGGAAACTCCTATCCTTAGCGCTCAGCCGTAACCGCTGGGTGCCGCTGGAACTTTGTACCAAACATTTGATTATCAATGCCGAGACTACGTGCAGAATGAGTTGTTTCACGGTGAGTGAGCGTGTGTTTCTGGTGTACATATAGATTCTGACCGCAAGCCTTCCTGTGGGATGTTCAATCTTTTTCAACAGATGTCCATCTTTCTTTGTGGGTCTTCCTTCGCTAGGAACTTGCGAAGTTACGCGGAACTGAATCTATGAAGCTCCGTGAGACCATGTAATGCTCCGGATGAAGGTCATGCAATCATGTGTTTATTCTTATTGCGAATGCATCTCGGTGTATCATAAGGCAGCGTGGAGTTAGCGCTCGTCAGTCGTACTGTTTCCCCGATCATCATGTCTGAGACAACGACGCCTCCTTTTCCTGACGCCATTCCAGTCGCCCCTTTGCTGGTCATTAACCACGCGCTTATCAAGGCGGGTGATCGGGACGAGATCGATAAGCTCTGGAAAGCTGCTACCGAGCTGGGTTTCTGGTAGTGCGTATATATTTGATCGTCATGTTCATCAATCTTTCTACAATTCAACAGTACGAAGAATCATGGCATGGACAAAGAAGTTGAGGATATGTATGAGCTGAGCATGAAGACTCTCGAGTTGCCATTGGAAGAGAAGATCAAATCTGAGGGGTACGAGACACTGTCACACGCCTGGTATTGACTGTCCATCCATATCTCTCAGGCATAAGCGAAACGGCCGTTGGGTAACTGACGAAACTGGCTCCCCTGACAATATAGAATTCATGGATATCGCCAAGGATGATATCCTTGCTTGGCCCGAACGCATTCTTCGGTCATATCCACACACCGTCAATGACCTTACTATAGAGTCCACACTCAAGCCTTACTTGCTGAAATCCCTGGATCTTTGTTTCACTGCTTTCAACATCTTCGATGGCAAATTCGGCCTGCCTGGTGGTAGACTTGTACAGAACCATACGGGCGACAACATCAGTCGTTCGGAGATACGGTGCATCAGGTGTCTTCCTCGACCTGAAGTACCAGCACATAAGTTGAGTCTCGGTGTGCACACTGATTTCGGTTCTATGGTATGGTACTCCGCCTGGTACCTTGCATATGGGTGCGCTGACCCTCGCTTTCAGACTATTCTTCACCCTCGTCTCGGAGGGCTGCAAGTTTTACCTCCCGGGTCTAGCGAATGGTTATATGTAAAGGTAAGGTCAGTTGTTTATCGTCGACCTATATGCAGCTTACCTAGGAGACTTCATCTTTTCAATGCAGCCTGTACCTGGCTATGTAATCTGCAACCTCGGAGACGCGATGGCGATATGGAGTGGTGGAATCTTGCGGTCTAATCAGCATCGTGTCGTGTCAGTCTATGTTATCATTACTTCGTCGATTTCAGACCTCATTCCTTTGCCCTCCGTCTAGGAATCCTCCCAAGGAGCAGGCCAGTCTTGTCAGATGGTCACATGGGTACTTTACGCGGCCCAACGACAACTGCATTCTTGCTCCCTTGGTAACGAAAGCGCGAAGATCGCACAACATGCGGCTCAGAAAGCCAATTGGAAGGAGAATCCCAACTTGCGACCTCAGACCGCGGCTGACTGGTATGTCAGACGGAACAATCTTATGGCGTTGAACACCTTTAAGGTCGGCCAGTTTGCTTTTTTTGACAACGCATTATATCTGACATCAGGTCTGAAGGGCCCGGAGTCTTGGTGGGCCAGCAGGGGTACAGAACATACCGAGATTCCCGTGACTTGAGTGGGGCAAGGTTGGTCTGTATCAGCGGACCATTCCGCTTGATAATTTGTCAATGTCAGTCTGTCAACATATAGCCTCGACGCTGTCAGGTTTCTGATGTCTTGTCCTTGCATAGGGTTAGGATGGTGTAAGTACTATGATGAAACGAAGCGCAAACATGAATGTTATGTATGATCACGGTGTGCACTACACCACGGACTTCGCTGTTTGAATGGCGCTGCAATACAACAGCGTCACTGCCTTCGAAGGATCCACCCAAAACAGGGTCTGTCATCTGGAGAGTCACAATGCATAGTCATCACACGATCTCCCTCAAAAATCAATGGTGTTGGGGAATTAACGTGTCGACTTTCATCCGTGTAATGTTTGTTTCTCTATCTAGATTGAAAAATGCTCTGATATATTCCAAACTCTAGCAGTACTAGTTCGTCGTTGATAACACCAAAGCTACGCATCAGTCGGATGTCTTGTTGAAACTGTTCGATGGAACTTATCTACTTGAACAGTCGTTTCAGTCTCTGACAGCTGTGCGTGTTGAGGCATGAGAGTGATCCGGGTAAAGAACCAGATCAAAGTCACCCCACGGGCGTCTCGCAAATCGCTATAAAGCTAGTGAAAACCCGCATATAATGACGATTATTTATTTGTTCTACAGTAACCATTCACATACCACAGTGACCGCTCATATGTCTTTAGGTCAGTCAATGAAGCATCTACTTCATAGAACCGTCCTAAATCCTCTGTCTTCTAGTTCTGGCTCCACATATGTCTCGCCCTAGCCGTAAGGCTAGTCGGGCCATGCGCGCTTCTGTCCCTCACTCTGCTGTGCGGTGTGATAGTGCGAAACCGAGACAGTGCGAAACCGAGCCGATGCGTTGATGGGCCCTTCTTGCATAGATCAATAGACACAAACACTGGTGCCAAGTATTCGGATAATGAAGGTGGAGAAGAAAGGCATCTTGTTAGACAGCGTGCGTATACATCTTCGGGCTGTATACAGGAACTCAGGAAGCTCAAGACAAAGAAGAAGAAGGCGCGTGCAAAAAGGCCATGAGGGAGTTGGTCCAGAGCTCGATCGATCGATCACAGCTCATCTCCGTTCTAGTATGTGGTTTTTGTCTTCGCCCTCTTCGTGTAACACTATCTCGCAGCTGTACAACTCACTTTATACCCAATCCTAGACGACCTTCTTCTCTGCAATGGAAGCACAGCTTCTTGGCAGTGCGATTCCCGATTCGTCAAGCCTGCCAGCGTCATTTCCCAGGTATCTGTTGTATGCATGATCTGTGCGCTGATCGTGCACTCCTTTGCTGGTATGTATTCCGTTCAATTGAACACTCTTCACTTCACCTTCTCTTTATATCATCGCATGCCATCTTCCGCCATCAATCAATGACCGTCCTGTTTCAGCAATTATCTCATTCCTCGCAGCCTTCGCGCTTATCCGATATAAGCTCAAGGAAGCAAAGAAGGAGGAGCTCAAAGTTGAGGGTTTCGCCTACGCGTCGCCTATCTCTGCCGAAGCACAATCTATCGCTCAAGAGGGAACGGATGATGAGCCATCTTGCTCGGACCCTAAACTTTCGAACCACCCTAGCACCGTGGACCTAGCTGATCCTACCTTTCCACCTATTCTGTCCTATCACTACACCCCCATCAACTTCCCCATTTTCGCCACAGATCCACATTTAGAACAAGTTGGTCCATTCCGCACGCGTCAGCCTCCCACCGGGCTTGTTGGAACGTGCACATACATTGTGCATATCAATGGCCACTGTGGGCTTCATTCTCATCATGATTGGGATCGTATTTTGGGCTTGGGCGCAGTTGTCCATAAGTGTCTCTGTGGCGGCGACTGCAGCAGTGGTAATGTGTACTGGGCCGGCCGTGGGGATCTTGTTCTTCGGAGCGTGAAGCAGAGGTACTGTCTTATCGATGTATCGACTCTAATTTGTTCGCTCAAACATAGTCGTTCTAATCCTCATTCTTCCACATGAAACAGACTACTCGACAGACCACTCTACCTAACAAGGCGTTGCCAGATATCCCAAATATACTACATGCTGAGTTTGATGTAGTGAAATCTCACTGCTCCTTTTGGAGTGGGTCGAGCTATCCTGATTCATCACTGTTATCTTGTACGCTTTTAGACTATGTACGCCGCGCCCGACATGAGACTTACCCCACATACATAGCCCATCATTGATCGATCATTGCGTCCCAGGTCCATCTTCACAGCTTTCGAAGATCAGCCGCTCAGTGTGCAGGTTCGTCTCGAACTTGACGTTGTTCGCACAGTTTATCTACTCTGTAGTGACGAGTGAGTCATTTGCTGCATGAGTGAAGGGTAGGTTGCTGACTCTAATCTCTTCTGCTCCAAGGAGTTAATGTAGATCCTGTTACTGGCTCGTCGTGATGTTCTGTCTGATATGTGAGCATGATGGGATCCCCAGGACACGTTCGTACGCCACAGGTACATCAATTGATGTCTATCACAGAACACCTGTGGTGCGCCTTACTGCCTGATTCAGAGTCTCAACTTTCTAGCTAGTATGAAAGACCTTGAATATAAAAGTCAGTCGTCTTGGGATTGTCGAACACTCACCCCTCTAGACTCCCAGCTTCGCAGAGTTAACCTTTCTCTGGATAGCCGCCGGATTACAATGCCATCCTTGTCGAATGCCCACGATTTTGGCTACGAGATGCTGATAGATGCCGTTACACTATGCGGTTCAGCATTTCTATTTGGTATGCTTACTCTACATTGTGTACGCTATGCAAAGCTGATGAAACGGGTCACCACCACTAGGCATTTACGTCGTTTTGATCTCTTTCTCCACAGTCATCCTCGTGTGAGCGATGAATCTGCTTTACCACGACGATCGCTGACTGCGGCTCATGCCAGTCGAAAGGGCTTAGACTTCAGGGCGAACAAAGTGCTGCTCGGAGTAACTTTTGTGATGTTTTTGACGTCGACTGGATATGGCGTGGCGCTCTTCGTCGGATATATTCAACAAGTCCTAGGCCTATCCTTTGTGCAACAAGGCGGTGCGCAGGGTGACGAGATATATGCGGCCATGGGGTCGAGCTTTAGCCTTGACATCGCGCTTTTTTACTTGTCATTTTTCAACGTCTGTCATCCTTTCTTGACCGACTCAACATTCGAAGCTTATATTTCCATTCTTTAGTATGTATCTGGTGATGCGATCATCGTTTGGAGAGCATGGGCCCTGTGGCCTGATAACAGGAAAGTCGTCATGCTTCCCATAGGGCTGCTCATGGGCTCCATTGGTGAGCATTTCCTTGCCTATCCCCGAGCGCAACGAGCCCCAACATATTCCGTCCACAGTGTCTTCATTAGTGTGTGGAGGGCTCGAAATTCGAGCGTTCCATACCCAATCCCTTCGGATAGAGAAGATTGGAGGCGACGCTCAGCTCGCGAGCTGGGCGCTGTCGCTCGCGACGAGCGTGGTGGCCACGGTGCTGATCGCATACAAAGCTTGGTTCGTCTCCAGTTTGCTTCGGGTCGTCTAGCAAACCAATTGCCGAACGCCTCACCCTCTAGGGTACACCGCAAGTTCATCCAGTCAAATATGAGCGGCGGCGGCATCAGGAGGTCAAAGGCCGGGAAAATCATGTCGCTTTTGGCCGAGTCAGGTGTCGTCTACTGCCTTGTGTGGGTAAGCCAGTATACCACAGTCGCCACCTAGAATCCAAGGGTTGAGCGCCTTGTATACTCGCAGATCGCTCTCATATTCACTTCGTATATCAATCTCCCCAACGACGACGGCTTGGCAGGGAACTTATTCTTGCCACTCAGCGTCCAAATCACAGTGCGTGCATATTTACACCTCACATACCCTGGACCATTGTTCGCTCGTGCGTGCACTGAGACTGACAAGCGGGGTCAGGGCATATACCCTACGATCATCATCGTCCTGGTCAGCCTCGAGAAGACAATCTTGGGCGCGCCCAGCCTGACTACCGCGGGCTTCGGCAGCAGAACAACGCGTCTGCAGTTCGCCACCGGACCCGTATCAGAGTCCTTGCCTCGCCCTCAGAGCCCGCACGGGGGCGACAGGGAGGATGCGCCGAAAAGCGAAGGGGTTTAAATATTTTTGAATCGTTCCAGTGCCTCCTGCGAATACCTTTTTGGGACATCGGTATATTATGGCGCTGGTCACCACGACCCTTGCGAGTGTACCAAAAGTCTGTTGTAATTTTCACCCTTCTTCAAATCGTGTCCACTCCCGCGCAAACCAGCTTATCAGTGACCCACATCTCTTTGCTGAACCAGAGGCACCAAGCGCACCAGAACGCATCGGGCATCGCCTCGCCGATGGCCACAGCGGACAGCCACCTCGTCCCAGGCAGGCGCAAAGGGGAACCCGAACACAGTACAGCATCGAACCCTATCCTCCGGGCCGTCCAGCGAGAGCTGCCCAACGCGCGCTTCCCCTTTTATTGCATGCAGGCACCGTCGTCCCATGTCATGCTCTCATGTTCGCGGTTCCTCGAACGCGAGAGAGGTCTAGATTCGGCGCGACCGTGCCGCAGCCACTCACCTGTCCTGTGCAAGCCTGTGCAGAGCAAGTTCAGTGTTCTGCAAATCAGTCGGGCGAAGGTTCGGCGCAGAAGGGTCTACGTAGCGTGCTGGCTGCTAGCCAGGGCATCACGTGGGAGCAAGCATCACAACATCGTGCGCGCGCGTAAGGCCACAGCCTGTACGAAGAACGACTATCTTCTGCGTAAGACTAAGGTCAGCACGGAAACTAGGGCCACAGTGCGGACCGCGATTGAGTGCAAACAAAGTTTCGCGCGAGCCAAAAGCGGGAAGGCCATCTCGGCGAGCAGCGCTGGCAGAGTGGGCGCGAACTCTGCGGTGGGCAAAGCAGGGACGCCTCGCCCGAGAGACTAATACATGGGCAGTGCGAGCCCGTGATTCCCAGTTGCACATGCAAAAGCATACTCAAAGCATCCGTCGCGTCTGCCGCATCTTCTCGCGCACGCTGCGAACTCGGGACGTGTGAGTAGTCTATAGGTGCGCGCGCGACGGCGCCCTGCAAAGCTCCGCACAGGGCGCGCGTGAGCGAAAATAAGCGCAAAGGTCCAACACCGCAACGTTCGCCAATTTCAATTTTGCGCGCAGATTCGTATCGCCTGCGATATGCCATATCAGGGCGGGAAGCGCAACCGAACGCGAGCGAGGGGCGCAAAGGGAGAGGCGATACCGCGGGCGAGAAGCGCAGAGCTTTACCCCGGAGGTTGGGGTGGAATCGCAACGATCGATGACAGGGGATCGATGAAGAAGGCTAATCGCCACTGAGAGCACTGATCGGCGTCATCGTCGAGCCCGACTGCGTGAGCTCTGCGTATCACAAGCTTGATAGAATTGTCGGGTGCCGTGCGATGCGGCCAGATGCAGCCTCGACCTCTGAAGGCGAGAAGCTTGGCCCGATAGATGCACAAGTTCCTCAGACGAAATGACCGAGGCAAACCGCATCCTTCAATGCACACTGTCTCCGTCATGACTCACAGCGCGGTCCACAATGGTTGATTTATACCGTACGTTACACGCTCACGTCTGAGGGTCTCGCCTTGGTGCAGGATCGCATTTGCCTGTGGCAACCGGATGCAAATGACATCTCCATCTTCTCTGTACGTGCGATCTCCTCACACGGGAGAATCGTCGGATGCCACCATCCGATAACAATGACGCTGACGATGTCATCGACATCGACTTCAAAAAGCCTCCGATCGACGTCCCGGAACCTGAAGGGGGGGGGCAGAGGATTAGCTCTAATTTGTAACCTGTTACAACCAGATTGGCTTTGGCCGCATGTGTCTCGACAGAGCCAGAATTGACTGACGGCAGCAGCAACGCGAGGGCGCAGTCCACGATAGGAGCGTAGGTGTTCGGGTCGAAGCTGACTGCGGCGACGATGTTGGTGGCAATGACAAGAGAAACAACGTGTTTGCATGGGGGAGCACATATTCTGCATTTAATGCTTAATATGACATCAAGTAAGAGTGGACAGTATGAATAGCCCGCCTGGCCTCGGGGGTGAAGTTTGAGCGGCGGCCCGCTCAAGAATCAGAAGGCTTCCTGGCAACAAGAGTGCGCCCGCAGCTGTGTGCCTTGAACTCTGTCCTGTCCGCGCACGCCGACGAGTAGGTAGGTCCGGCAAGAAGGTCAGTGAAGCAAGGAGATGAGACGGCAAGACGGGGCGGCAGGAAGAACGGCGCGAAAGGCAGCAAGGGGGAACTCTCAGGCCTTCGCAATTTGATCATCGATCGGGACGCCGGGTCAAGTGCGATATCGAAAGCACATTCGCTGCGGACGCCTGTCTATATATGCGCGCTCAGACGCGTCTGGGAGAAACCTGGCTGTCCGAGCGAGAACGAGAACGGCGTCGTGTCAAGTATACCATCGAGTGACCGAATAGGGTGGTATTACTAGCTGCTCGCAGCACGTGTAGGCGCAGTTGCCACAGAAATCGGAAGAAGGGTCGAGAAGGGGGGATCCGACCGCGCAGAAGACGTCGCGAAGCACGGATGGCGTCGGGAGAACCTGCCGCTGCAGAGAGATAAGAGGGCCCAGGACCAGTGTTTGTATCCCAAAGCGAGTGAAGAGCAGTGGGCGGATCGCATTCGCATGACATACGTCAGCTCTGGGTGGACCGACCATTCACGGTGCGCGGTGCGACATGGGACTGGGAAGCATCTCTGGCACCAGGTGTTGGAGCACATGGCGATCTCTTCTGTGCATAAGACTGCTCTCCAGGACAGGACACCGTCAAAAACAGAACGATTGACTCGGGTACAGGCTGGTCGAAGAGGGGTGGCGATCAGGCCAAGGCTCCGACCAACGTGTACGGGGCTATGTAGAGGCATATGAGGCCAGCCAGCGGCTACATTGATGCGGCAGAGCCGAGGCGCCTGGACGACTCAATGGAGGAAAAGGAGAAAGGATTATGTTCGGGGCCTCGGATCGGAAGCATCGCAGGAAAGGAGGGCCGCAGGCGATGACGCACGAACCGCGTCCGTGAGACCCTCGCCCCGGACGGCCCAGGAGCGTGCATCTGGTCTGCTGCCGTCGCGGTTCATTTCCCGCTGGGGGCGTGGTGCTTGCGTTGGACGCAGACATGGAAGAGAGAGCGAAGTGCAGGCGCTCGTGGCACGCGGGGGGGTCGCGGACATGGAGCAGAGAGGTGCGGGGCAGAGACTGAGGGCCGGAGAGGCCAGGAGGAAGAGTGGCCGGGGGCGGGGTGGCGGGGGGCGTGTGGCGGGGGGATTGATTCCGACTGAGAAGCTGGGGTCGCCCGCGAGAGGAGCAGCGACCAGCAAGACGAACAGAAAAGCGGCGAGGAAGAGTGGCGATGGGCAACTCCAACTCGACACAGGCCCCTCCCCTAGCCTCTGCAGACCGCAACCACGCACGCCGCACACAGCCCTCCAGCGCCGCCCTCGCATCCTCTGCGACGCCCCGCGCCCACACCCCGCATCGCTCCCTCCGCACAAAGAAGAAATCCCTCGAGCTGCCCGATCTGGCGTCGCTCTCGTACCCCCTCGCTCCGTCCTCCCTCAATGCGTCGCCGCACGCACACTACGGCCGCCACAAGCCCTCCTCCCCCATCCCCATCCCCATCTCCCCCCACACCGCCGTCCTCGACAACCACGTCCAGTCCTCCGTCTACGGCCGTCCCCATCCCACCCAGCTCCCCTCCACCTCCTACATTCCCGATGCTCTCCTCGCGCCCCCCTCCACCCACATCCCCATCGCCCCCAACCAGCGCCCTCACTCCCCCTACGCCCCCTACAACTCCTCCCGTTCCCCCTCTCGCGGTCGGCCTCCACCGCCCCCTCCCCCCTCGGAAATCCCAGATGACCCCCCTCCATTCGTGACAGAGACCATCCGCAGCACCATCCCACTCGGGATTACAAAGCCCCTGTCCTCCACTGGCGCCTCCCTCGTCCACAAGCCCACAGATCATTCCCGCGACCTCGTCCCAGTCAAGATCACTTGGCACGGCCCCGCCAAGACTGTTGTCCTCGCGCGCGCAGGCGATGCCAACTGGACCGGCCGTCAGCCCATGGAACGCGAGTGCGTATCCGCTAACCTTCCCCACATTCTCACAATCTGATGAACACCCCTTCCCGCCATCGCAGACCGAACGAGGAGGATACATGGTTTACATGGGTCGAGCTCCTCCCGGGCACGCACCACATCAAGTTCTTCGTTGACGATCAGTGGCGCGTCGCAGACGACATCGCCACCGCCGTCGACGATGACGGCAGTCTTGCTAACTACGTCAACATTCCCGCCGTCGCCGTCAGCCCACCCACGCCCCCTCTCGGGCCAGCTTCTGGTCCTCCCATGTCCAATCTCTCTGCCTCCATATCCAAACATACCGGCCCGCCCTCCACCCCTACCAACGGCAACGGCGCCGCCAACGCCACGTCCAACAACGCCGGCGGGTTCCAGATCTCGTTCTGGAGCGAGAGCAGCGTCGGCGGCGCTCGCGCGGGCCCTCCCAAGTGGACACAGGATCTCCCGGCCGAGCTGCTCGCTGCGGCGCGGGAGGAGGAAATATACCTCGCCGACGGAGCCGCGGGCGGCGCGCCCGCGCCGAATATCCCGCCCGCGCCCGTCCTCCCGCGGCATCTCGATAAACTGATCCTGAACACGCGTCCCGCTGCGCCGCGCTCGGACGCGAACGCACGGGCGGAGGAGCGCGCGAGGCGGACCGCCGGCGCGAGCACGCAGGCACCGGGGCACGGGCGCGTGCGGTCGCGCACGCGGCATTCGGCGCTGGGGATGACAGAGGTGCAGGGGCAGGGGCAGGGAGGGTCGGCGGACGGCGAGGGTGCGATCCCAGTCACGACGGCGAGCGGGACGGACGTGACGGCGACGGCGGCGGGGCGGGGAGAGACCGGCGCGCGGGCGGGGGTATCGCTGAGCGGCCCGGCGCTCGCGGACGACGCGAGCGTGCTGCCGGTGCCGTCGCATGTGGTGCTGCACCATCTGAGCACGAGCGCGATCCGGAACGGGGTGCTCGCCGTCGGGAACACGACGCGCTACAAGAAGAAGGTGCGTTGCCTCTTTCAGTCCTTCTTCTGCTTCCTTGCTTCCTACCCCCGTGCTCACGCTTGGCTCGCAGTTCATCACGACCATCTATTACAAGCCGACATGAGCGCCCCTCCTCTTCTTTTCCCCTCTCTCGTTTTGTGTATCCCATCCCCCCACTCATCCCTATTTACCCTCCCCCCCTCCTGCATCTACTCTCCCCTTTTCCCATGTTTTGCTCTCTTTTTTAGATTCCCATCTTCATCTCCATCTGCCTCTCTGTCTCTCTCTGTCTCTTGCTCCGGGTTCCTCTCCGGCCTCACTTGTCCTACACGATGCACATACATACATACATACATACATGTTGTACATATGTTTACCTACTCACGGATACAGACACCCTGCCTCGCGCATATACGCGCGCCCCGAAACAAGCGCCCGCGGCCCGCGCTGTTCGCACTCTTGTTCACGGTCGATCTCGGCGATAGCGCGAGCGCTGACGTCGATGCCGCAGGCCTATCCCCGCGTTTCGATTGGGGTACCCATCTGCACCATCCGCTAGCTTGAAAAGACCGTCTGCGGTACATACGTGGAAGTCTGTTTTGGGTCTGCACACCCTCTTTATGGTATTGGTCCATCGCGATCCGCTGGGGGGAGAGACCGGTCTGGCTTGGCTCGTCTGCATCCGTCCGCGTCAGGGTCCTAGTGAGCTGACTGTACTCATTCGTGTTGAGCCCGCACGAACGCGGCGCGGCAGAGAAATCGGACCAGGTGAGACTCTACTCCCCTTGATTGAACGGATGGATGCACGAATGAGCTTGCTTATGGCGCCAGTACATGACTACCCATGAGTCCGTCGTCGTCGTCGTCGTTTCCACTTTGTGTGATATAGACTTAATGACGTACATCATGAAGGTCTCAGGAATGAGCCCCAAATATCTGCTTTCGATCGCCTCGGCCGAGTCTTGGCCGAGGGCCCCTGGAATGTTCAATGAACAGGCTCGGACTGGACCCTGTCTGACTCACGAGCAGGCCGCCATTTGATCACGCGCGGGGCCCCAGGGAGCCCCTAAATCTAAGTTTCAGGGGCCGAATCATCCCCACAGCCGAAACGAGACATTCCCACGGCCCTCCTCCCGCGCTACATGATATAAATTCCATCGTTCCTGCTCGTCGAGCGACACAGGCCGCCATCGAGCCGCAGCAATGATCTTTCCTTGCTTGAAAGAGGGATTTGCACGGGTCCGTGCAGCTCCCCTGCGCCGCTGCGCTTGTCTCTGCTGCCTTGCCCTCGATGACGATGATAGTCCGTGACTATCTCTCAGCTCACGCTTGAGCTGAGCCGCCTTCCAGCTCACGCTTGAGCTGCGTCCCCGCTCGCACTCGAGCCGCTTTCGCCCGACGCTTCGGGATCAGTGCCACGCACGCCCCAATCCAAAACGCTCCTCGGGTCTGTTCGGCAGACTACGGATGACGGGGGCGCGCCGCCGCGCCCCCCGTCGTAGCGAGCATCGCACGCTTTCGAATGCGTTCGGGTTCTCGCTGAACCCTTGGCCTTGCTGCACCCTCGCTATCGTGAGGCTTGGTCGCCCTTGCGACGCTTCCCAGGGCTCGTGAGGCGAGCACCTCGCTAGGTGTATCGTCTCTTGATTTTATTGTCGTCTGGCCTTCGCGCCGCCCCTTGGATAGTCCGCGACTGTCTGCTCGCGCGTGAGTCGCTTTCGCCCGATGCTTCGGCGTTAGTGGTTCAACACAGCATTATGGACGCGCGCGACCCTCGGCATGTGCTGCATTTTTTGTAGTCGCCCCTCAAGGCATTTAGTGTACTGTACGGTTCTCATTCGGCAGACTTTCCTCTCTGTATATGACGCCTATTCTGAATTCGATGGCGCTTCTGGTTGCACTATCACTATGACATCTCTCTGTCTCCCGTTCCTAGTCTCGAAATTCGATTGAAATTGTGTAGATGCTTTTCAAATGACATATGGCCCGTCTGAAGTCTTGATCTTGTCAGCAGTACTTGCACGGATCTTTCATGTCGAGTCACCAGTATCTTGCCTTCTGTACTAGCACAAAGTTTTTCATATTTCGCCTTGAAGCGCCGTAAGAGGAAGAGTTGGACGAGGCTCGCTTCGTCAGGAATTCTTTACAACACACATGACGAACATTTCTCGAAGTGAACTGTCACGTTACAACTTGAACGCATTCTTCTCCAATGTTCTGTGTAGGATGATCCAGTATCATCGAATAGAAAATGCGCGCGACTCATCGCTCCCTTCTGTCTGTTCCAATATAACCCGTGAGCGACTACACCTCCTGCCTGAGGGCGCATGCACATAGATACCACTCAGATAATATCTCCTATCGCGAAGCAAGAACAGAAATACAGTTACAAGGGGGCACGATGATCATATAAATGAGCAATAATAGGTAGCATCGGGAAACGACCGTGTGTATCTTCTAGATCGGATCCCTCTTGGGTCTCAGAACCCGAGTGAAGTGACCGTCAGCGACATTCCCTCGGCCTGGAAGAACTGCTTGGCATCGAGCATCCTGCAGATCCCGCAAAGAGAGGTAAGAAGAAATTTATATAGACGTGGTCAGCATCTCCGGTGAGGAAAAGCAGAGGGCAGACCCACAAGTCGTGCACAAGCGCGAGCCCGCCGGGGAGCGCGGTCGTGAAGTTCGCTACGGTGCCGGAGACGATCGGGTCCAGCGTAGAGAACATGGAGTTTACGTTGGCCACCAGTGTCGGTGTGAGGTTTGAGAGGCTGCTCGCGGTCTGCCTGCACATCTCCAAGAATACCGACACAACAACCGGACAGGGCAGAACGCAGCGAAGCCAACAGGCGAGAAGAATGGCTAGTGAGCACGGGTCGAGAGCAGAAATGGATATAGAGATACGCACGAGAGAGTGCTTGCAAAAGTAATAGAGATGTCGTCGTTCGTCGGCGCCGTTGTGTTCGATCCGTCGCTTGGGGCGACGTTCCCGAGATCGCGGCCCGCGGTGTCCCAGACTGTGTTCAGCTGCGCGAACTGCGCGCCAATACTCGTCTCATTCGCTTGGTGCGCAGCCACGAGAGTCACTGTAATGCAGAAACCGCATTTACGTATGTCACCGAGGTCAACCATGAAGGGGCAGGAGCCCAGACGTACGTATGTTGGGCAATATGATATGCAGACTCTCGGAGAGCGAGTCGACGAAGTTATTGATGTCCATGTTCGTGTTGGCGGCGAGCGCGGTGGAAGCGAGAGCGAAGGCAGAAAAGATGGAGAGCTTCATGGTATTGTATGGCACGTATAAGGCGACTTAGTGGTGTCAGAGCGTCTCTACGACCGAAAATGCAAGCTTAAATGGCTCTCTCCATTGCCCCTTCAAACGCCTTGGAAGTGATAGGCAGTGGTATTTTGCCCACGCCTGGGCTTCGCAAAAATGATGATGCAGCTCTCTGCATGGTTGGAAGCACGCGTGGTAAGGATCCTCAAGTGTCGGTGCGGTAACCGTAGAGGGGTGTGTGAAGCGGACGTGCTTGGGGAGTCAAATTGCGAGGGAACGCTCCGGACAAGTTTACGCCTCTAGGCTCCCAAAATGCTTGCTCCCGTAACCGTGGATCTGGTGACCAAGTCGATCAAGGAGAATAGTCTGGTGATGAGAACGTGAGTGTATAGATGGGAAGGAGAGGTGGCGGCAGTGAAAGGGCGAGTGGGAGTCGTTGGTGGGCCCGGTAAAGTCTATTCACTTTTCATGGTACGAAGGATCCCAGAAAGGCATACACGCACCTTGCTTGTCGTCTTCTGACCCAAGAGACGCCCCACAGCAAGGGAGAGTTGATGTGGGAAATAACCGGACAAGGGTCTTGGCGTTCTCCTGAGATGAGGAAGAAATTCACTCAACAATGTTGCTATCTGACGGGTTTATGTCGATCATGGACTGTCATTATTAGCCTTTTAACACGCTGTGACTCGGGAGTTGCGTAAACAGTTGTGGAGAGAGGCGTAAAATTTGGACTAGAAATACTCACATCGAACTGGCATTCAGCTGCGACCATGCTCAGAAGCTGTCACAGATTGTCCACGTACAAGTGAACTATGATTTGCTACCATGCAACAAGGCTTTTCTATGCGCGGAGGATATCCGGCCCGTTGTGCGTGAGAGTGAAACAAGCATGTTATGGGAAAACGCAGCACGGTTATTAGGCCTGCAGACCAGACGTGATGAGTTCCTAGACCACAGTTTGGGTTCACAAAACGGCGCCCAGCCTGCTAACGAAACCCTAAAGCAACCAGCCAATCAGTGCGTCAAGGTAGGTCATAATTTTTTAGCACACTGATTTCTGCTACAGCAATGGTGGTCGTAAGCGATGGGGTATACAGCTGTTGAAATATAAGACACGAGATCAAGTCCATAAATTTTACTTCTTTGCCTTCAAGGCACCTATCAATGCAAGCTCTTCCATCAAAGTCTCGTGTCTGAACTGCAGCCGTCCGTTCGGCACATTAGTCTGATCATCAAGCGGGCGTCAGACTCAAATGCCCAAGACGTTCTTTTTACAGATTCACGTGCCTTGTTTATTTCGTTCCCTGCAGCACCCGGGAGGTACCATTGCTGTCCCAGCCAGTGACGCTTCATTTCCATTTCGAAGCCACTCTGGATAACCGAGTTGCGTGCCAGCTCACAGAGCGAGCTTTGCGGTAATTTCAGGATCTGTAGCGATGTCAACGAAGAGAAAGCGCCAGCGAGTTCTCAAGAATTACTCACATGAGCCGCCACACTATATTCTTCAAGGAGCGGTTCCTACCGATACGTGAGATCAGACTTGCAATGCCGAACCTATGAAGAGGTTTGCATACCTTTGTGAAGTGGAATTGCAACGGATCGTCCGTACTCAAGCTGACATTCAACCCAGTTTTGAAAAACTCCGGCAATGGGTTCCTCTCATAGGTCAAGAAGAGAGCGTTGTTGCTCAGAGGACTCATCGCGATACCAATCTGCTTTAAATAAAAAAGATACTGAAGAGCAGGGACCTTACGAAGCAAGATGCCGTGGGAGATGGAGTGCGAAGTAAGGAATGCAGATGTCAGGTGGTCGGTATCGCCCGCCTCGCCGGAGTGTGGACGGAAAACGAATGTGCCTAAACGTATATTGAATCAGAGCACTTTGTGGCAACATTTTAAACTCTTTCTTACTGAAACCACGAGCACGTCTCCAATGGTTGAGACTTGACATATTGGCATACATATAATAAACCCTAACAAAACAAATATTATTTCAAAGAAATAAAATGATCTTAATTTTCGACATACCAATAAGAATATGGTGGTGACTGATCGAAATTCCACAGCTTTGGGTATGGGAACTTTTTGTGATAACGCCTCTCCGTCTTCGATTCATCATCGACAGTGTCAAATCCAATGACTCGCTGTAAGAGTACATGAAGCTCGGGATGCGTTGAGGGATCTTTGGTGACCTCGAAAAGGGGCTTGAAAACATCTGTATGGGAACATGGTCAATTCTCACATTGAAAGGGTACCGAACGACTGAGAAATCTTACTCCGAACGATATCTTCAAACGTCTGGATGGAGCCGTTGTGCTTGTATACGTCATAGAGGCGAGGTATCTGCACAAGCCAGCGAACATTGTGGGAGTAAAGCTTATGATTGACGATCCATCGGGCCAGTTTATCCCATTCATCTTCATTTCTGCCATAGATACTGATGCGCCATTCGCAATTCTATTATAACGATTATAAAAAAAAATAGATAACGGGAGGATTTGACGAGCTGACCTGATATTTACTCTGCTCAAGGTCCGTCATGACCTCTGTAACAGAGATTTGGTCACATTGTTTGCTACAAGAATAGATTGCTCGCACCTTTTGTCAACTCAGCCAAATATCTGCCTTGGATGTAATTATCAGTCTTCAAGAAAATCTCTCGCAGGCGCGACTCTCCAATGGGATTATACTTGAGATTGAATTTGTCAAACCGATGGAAGGAATCCTGATGCGCGTGCATGTCTAGGGTGTCTATCGACAGGTCGTACGCGGTCAGCTTCAGCGATTCAAACACCTGGGCCAAAGTGAGCTCCGCGCCGTCACGGAAAATGACGACATCCTGGAGAGAATATATTGTCAAAGGGATGAATGGACAAAGTCGGTTGAGCTCACGTCTGGACTACGTTTCATTTTGGATTTGATGAATCGAAGCAAATGCTTTTGATTCATGCTGCTGGAGTGGTGCACGTGAGTATCCACCTTCCGAACATTGTAAAAGTCGCTGAAAGACCGAAATCAGTCCACACAATCACCACCACATCGTGTTACTGACCGATGAGGGACTTGCTAGAGTGAGATTTATCGATATCAATTTATTCTTCCACATGGCGCCGAAGCTAAAGAAGCTTACCTTCATCTCCGTCAACTCATGAAACTCGTTCAACAAGCTATGCATGGTGAACTTTCCCAACAGGTACTGGAGACGACGAAAAGCAAAGCTTTTTGCAGGTCCATCAGAGATTACACCCAGCACAAACTCAAGATCTACAAAATACTCTCGTATTCCAGGGATATTGAAGATGGGTTTTTTGTCCTCAACTGTCAAGATATGATCACTCGTAACTCATGGACATTCCGTGAAAAATACCTACCTTCGATGTTGTGGTATACTTGAAAGACCCCCTTACTGTCGAGTTCGAAGTTCCACTGATGAGAGCCCGGGATATCACAAGCAGCAAGGTTGAACTCTTCGTTATGATCATCCGCATTTGGGATTACGGTGCTTGACACGGCCTTCTGCTTAGCCGTCCAGTGCCAATGAGGAGGCGGAGGCTTCGGATAAATACGCCAAGGCTTGAGCTGTTCGGTTCCGGGCGCCTGATGAGATTGAAGAAGGTCAGCATCGGGACGAATGCCCGACACATCCGCCATGCTATCCTCAAGGCCCGTGAAAGTACCATCATAGTCCCGGGGATTGTCTCCAAGGCGCTGAAGCGAGATGGCCATGTATTTGTCCCGCAGCTCAAGGCATTTGCGGAACAGCTCAAACAGATGTTGAAACTCGGACCCCATCTCTGGCGGCATGGCGATCGCTGTGTGCGGAGTTTAAGAGAGTGAGCATACGTGGCGCGACGGGCTGCTCTAGCAAGATAAAAGGTGGTACGTACGGGCAGCGGGATGTTCGGGTGCGGCCTCAGCTATTGCTTCTTCCAAGTCCTCTTCCTCGAGGTACGGTGAGCGGTGTGCAACATTGCGTTCAGCTTCCAATGTGGGAGGCAGCAGAGACATCGTGACATTGTTCGCGACGGAGGAGGCCACCTCTGAGTGAGAATCGGGCCCAATAATCGGCGAGCTGGGATAGAGATTGACGGGCCGCCCGGCCTCACTGTGGGACTGCGACGGCCTTCGGTGGGCCAGAACCTTTTCTTCGATCTACGAGAACGAGACGAAATCACCTTCTGTCCATAGAACAGAATCCGAATAATCTTAAACATACATGGCGCAGTGTCTTTTCATCACTATATCCAAAAAATGCATCACGCGATTCTGGAATGTGGACGCCTGGAGAATGGACGCCAGACGTGTCGTTCAAGAAGGAAGGCGTCGGCGAAAGACTCGAGTCATTCGGCCCGTGGTTTTCCTGTTCTTCTATCGAGGGGGAACTTGACCTAATAGAAGACGGCATTTTTTCACGATCAATCTGGTCTATTGGAATGCGACTGAAGGTAATGATGCAAGTTATGTAGGATGGCGGTCGGATCTGGTAGGACGAAGAGCAGTCTTCCGAAAAAGGCGGATCCGGACAGAAGATTTGGTCGCTTTGCACGTGCCTTCTTTTCGCCAATGGCGACACGTTAACTTGGCCTGCCATACTTACAATCTTCATTCTACAGCGTACCGCTGACTCAAGTACTCAGCGCTCAGCGCTCAGAGGTGATGAAAGAGCAAAATAAATGCAATGTGTCCAAGGTTGATCCAGCAGAAGCGTACCAAGATTTAAGGAGTGGGTTACGAGGACAAATTTATGAGTTGGACTTCATGTACAGAACGGCGTGCCAATAAATATCCCTTCGTATGCCCCCAAATGGTCAAGAATATTACCTTCAAATATGTTTGATACAGTCTTAATTTGACATTGGCTGTCAACCGCATCATCGTCTCCTGCAGGTTCAAGTGTTACCCAAAAATGCAAATATCACCGCGATTAATGCTTACCTGGACATGATACGGCATTCCCGGGCTCCACTATATGGACTTCGCCGTGCGGATGAGCAAATCCCAGGAAACGACCGGGGATGATGGGGACAAGGTCGCTCTTGTTATTTACACGTGTGAAGTCGGATACCTGCTGGTCGAACAAAGTCACAAACTTGGAATTTCCAACGCGAGGCGTTCCATAGGTGACGCCTTTGATCGTTGTTCCCATGGGAAGATTAAGTTTCATGAAGAGGCTATCGAGTTCAGCTAGCGCGCCGCCCAAGGAATGCCCAATCTATATTTCAATGTCATAGAAAGAGATGGTTCGATTAAACGATTAATAAAGCTTACGAGTGTTACGTTGGTTGTGCGATGCGTCGCCATGAGTCGCTTCACTTCGGTGAGAATCTGGCTAGCAGTTTTCTCGTGCGCATCAGCAAAACCCGAGTGAACTTCTACACCATCGGGAACACCTGGAAACAGTGTAGGATCCAATACACGCTTGGCAATATTGAGATCCGTCAAGTCGGACTTTCTGTGAACAATCCGGAGACTACTGAGTAGCCAAGAAAGTACAGAACAGATAAAGAACATACATTTTCGTTGGATCAGTCCCTTGATGGGCTACCACCACCGTGTTCTGGTCGGGCCAGAATCCAACGAAGACTAGGGCACAGTAGAAGCAGAGTCGATCAGATAGACCAGGGCTACACCTGTTTTACACGTACAGAACTGGATAGAATTAGCATCGCCGCCTGTCAAGGTTGGCTCAAAGCCTGGTAAGGCATCGCAAGCCTCTGCATCAACAATTTGACTAGGTAAAAAGCAATGTCAAGTAGCATGGAAGATACTTCTCACCACCGCACTGCCATCCTTCGATCTTGGAAGGATCGCAATACGCCGCCCTAGCAAATTGCGTGAATGGAGCAAAACTTGAAAGTTGGGTCGGAGATAATGCAGTGGGGGAAGCTCGGGTACGAAAGTTTCGAGGCGTAGGGAGGGCAGACACTCCTGCCTTGATCAACAGGACAGAGAGTACAAAAAGAACGGCAGCCATATGCATTGCAGTGAGGGTATCAAGATGGTGGGTTAGCAGGGAACGAGTGAAAGCCGCACCAAGTGTTCATAAGCTGCTCAAACGAGTATTTATTGACAATGTCTAGAGATACTGTGGGATACTGGATAGTTGCATCAGAACTCATATATGTGTTGTTGGGGTCATATATTCAACCAACGAGTGACTTGGAGTGACTACGTGTCGTTGCCACGTTACATGCGAACGACTGTCGGCACAACTGCGGTGGTATCGCCGTAAGTACTCTTGGTTTCCGAAAAGTATTGAACCCAGTTGAAACATCTTCAGACACGGCTTGGAGGAATTCATGTAACATGAGCATAAACTATTCAAGCTCACCTTCTTGGCACACAGTACGGCAGTTTTTCTTCTGACCCTGAAAGAGGGGTGATGATTAAGTGATGATGGTGGAGGCGCCCATCATATAATGCCCTGGCTGAATGACTTGCGTTAGCACTGTCGTTCATGAAAGACTCATTCATTTTGTGACGCGATATGGCGCGAATTTGTTGAAAGATAGAACCGGGACTCACAAGGTTCTGTGTCGCTTCTTCAATCTCGCGTTTGAGTGCATGCCAGGAGCCTTTGATGACATATGTAACCACTACGCATAACCGAGTAACCGCCGTATAAGACTCGTATAAGTTAGAATCCAAGATGGAAAATATGATTTGAAATCACTCCAGGCATCCAAGGCACCGGGACATGTCGATTCACCTTCGGAAGTTTGCGATGATTACCAGTTGATTACCCCATGATGACGACTCTCTGAGTGGCAACTCACTGGCAACTCACCTTGCATGTAACAACCACCTGGCTACCAAATTCTCAAGCCCGATTTGCCTTGAATCTCTTGTACAAATCCGAAGCTTTTGGAATAATGGACGCCGCAGACTTCGATTGGCTCCAAATGCTATTTGGTCGTGGTTGGGAGGAACCGTTACCAATAGATAGTCATCCTCGACTTGAAGGAAAGGATATCCCATCGCTCGCGAAGTACATGAAATCGGACAAGTGTAAGAATGTGTTTGTTATGGTAATTACAGCCTCAAACCAACCGAATATCCTTTCGTTCAGCTGACCATCCGTGTTTCTAAGCTTGGCGCAGGTAAATCATCTGCACCCTTCGATTTGATTTGATATCTTCAATCTGTTGATGTCACAACCTTAAGGTGTCAGTACATCTGCAGGCATACCCGATTTTCGATCACCAAAGACGGGTATGTGTAATTAACATTCATTAGAAAAAACCTAAGTGTTGTGCTCTTTGCAACTTACAAGGTCTATATGTGTGTTCACTTGACATCAAGACGGACAGCGACATAAACTAACTGATTGGAAGACGAATCTTGCTAGACTTAATTTACCGCGCCCAGAAGCGGTGTTCGAGATGAGCTTTTTCCGCGTAAAGCCCCAGCCATGTAAGCCAGTCCTAATATCCTTGCTTCCAGTGGAGCCCATACCTGAGCTCGGCGGGCGATAGTCTACACACTCGCTAAAGAGCTCTACCCTGGGCGCTACCGACCAACGCTATCCCATACTTTCATCAAACTTCTTTCACAGAAGAACTTGCTTCGCATGTGCTTCACTCAGAACATAGATACCCTCGAGCGTCGCGCAGGGATCCCTGACGAGAAGATTATCGAAGCCCACGGCAGTTTCGCCACACAAAGGTGCATTGAATGTCGGAGACCGTTTGACGATGTCAAAATGAAGAAATTCATCCGGAAAGCGGCAGTACCGCGGTGCGAATACTGTGAGGGCCTTGTCAAGCCAGATATCGTCTTCTTTGAAGAATCTGTATGTCATTTCTTGGTTCTCGGCTCTCCCGCGTTCTCATGCTCCGACACTCTGGCTTCGATCAGCTTCCACTGGCCTTTACGCAGGCCATTCCCTCACTCCAAGAAGCTGATTTGCTGATCGTGATGGGTACATCGCTAACTGTTCACCCCTTCGCATCTCTAGCCAACCGAGTGCCGCCTGATTGTCCGCGGGTCTTGATTAATCTGGATAAAGTCGGAAACTTTGGAAGCCAGATCGACGATGTAGTGCTTCTTGGTGAATGTGACCGCATTGCGAAGCAGCTGTGCGTGGAGCTTGGGTGGGAGAAAGAGCTCATAGATGAATGGGAAGCCACTGCAGGGTCTGTGGAGCAGCATGATGCGGATGATGTTATGGATCAAATGGTTGGCGAAGAGCATGGTGCGGAAGACAATCTGACAGGTCCCAGCGAGAAAGTGGAAGATATTGTGGATCAGCTAGCCGGCGTTCTTGCCAAGTCTATGAACTTGATTGCGGACGAAAAGGAAAAGGAGGTAACTGAGGATGCGGAACAGGTAGACTCAGCTGTCCTACCGCCACCAAAGCGCGAGCAGGCTAGGGAGTCTGGAGTGGAGACTGAAGAGCCGCACGAGAAAAATGGCACAGGCCCCTTGATAGACAACAAGGTGAATCTCGTTTGAATCAGATACGAAATACGCGTCTACAAGCTCACTTAACCTTGCAGCCGTGATGCTTTGCTTGATTCTCGAGCCTCATATGCCTTTCTACGGCCACACGCTACAACAATACATTGGGTTGGTATACAGGATGGTGAAAATCGGAGAGAGACGATGTCAATATCTGTATGTGCTGAAATTTAGCGATTTAACTTCCAGAGCCCTTCTTTCGTGGTGACAACGAGCCCCTCTCGCTGCGCCGCATCCATGAATGCAGCCAGCTGATCAATCCTCCGATCGTAGCCAGGCGCGAACTTGAGCATGTTTTGTATTCTGTCGAGTGGGAGAGACCCCAGATTTGTGAGCATGCCCTCGATGAACTAAAACAAAGCGAAGTCAGAATACGGCTTTCAACGACGAGCTCGAGAGGTTGAAGAGTGGGGGAAACGAACCCTCCAAAAGACTTTCATCTGTTCTGCCTGTTGTTGCTGCACCGACAACACCGGCAGCAGCTCCTCGTTCTGTGCCCGCGTTCCAGATGGTCGTATGTGAGGTTCTGGCTGCGATGCGTCGACCTCTTCCAAAAGCTTGAATGTGTCGTCCTTGTCTTCTTTCAGCACGCCACGGTCCACCCAAGCCAGGAGAGCCTTGAGCGCTGACGTCCGGTCGACAGGGCCAACGCGTAATATTAATTCGTCAACCGTCCATACATCTGCGAGTAGAGCAGTGCGTGAGTGATCGGTCTATGTAACAGGGAAAGAACCAAGCAGCGCCCGTCAATATACCCTTTTCCGAGAACATCTCGATGAAGGCCGCTTCCAGAGGCGGCACGTCCGCGGTCACGGTTCTATCTTGCAACTCGATATCCAGATGGACCGAGCCGAGATGCGGGAGCCAGCGCAGCTTCTTATCCGGCTTGAAGGTTATGTACTCGCTTGCATATGAGCTTTGAATCCTTGGTGCGCAAAAAGGGTCAGCGTATTATTTATTACGAAGCATGGAGGGATAAGTGTTTTTGGGCCTTACTCTCGGAACTGCCCTGGCATGTCGAATGTGCTCGACTGTAATGGTGGCCAGAAGTGGCGGGATATTATGGTCGGATGCATGATGGACTGGCAGAAAGGAATTTAGAAATTCAGTGAAATGATTATCCCCAAGGCGTGGATAAAGATTGACATACGCTCTTTTGAGACTGGACGTGCTGGTCTATTCGACGCGAATCGGTCATGTCTTTCAACATGACCTCACATACCTGCAGCGGGCCCTCTCCGAAGCGAATTTTCAAGATCTCGATGTTACGACGCTGACGGTCCAAGTACTTTAGATGTGAAAAATAGGAGAGTTGAAAATAAGTGGCCACCTCTTTCTCAAAGTTACCGTCTGTGATAGCCAGTAGACGCTGAGCTAGGAGTACCTGCAGCTCTTTCACAAAGAGGTCCTTGGAGTCATAAATGCTGACAAGAGTGCTAATCACGTCGCTCGGTTTGTTCGTTCGGAAATCTGATAGATGAGTCAGATTTCGTGTGAACACAGCTAGAGTTTATTCAAACACAGTAGTCCACTCACCAGGCCCTGCATCCATGGGTTCAGGCTCCCAGCTGGGATCCAAATAATCATCAACCTGGACGCCCTGCAATGGTTGAATCGGATCGTTGTCGTCGACCAACGAATCGCCGCTTTCTCCGTCGCCTACAAGACTTGCGACAATACATCGGATGGTGTCAGGTTTCTCTCTGAGATCAGCATCAGTAACCTCAATACCTGCAGTATTCAGAAAAAACTGGTACCTCAGGTACCGTCGGATAGGATCAGCTACTTTGAAGAGAAGTACCCCTGGAGGGTCGACGATGCGCAAACATCGGATGATTGAGACGTATTGTGTGAGAATGTCCTTTGTGTCTGCCCCTGGATGCAAAAGCCGTTTTTTATTTCTGTAGAAGGATGGGGATGATTGAGAAGAAGAAAATCACCATGCCGTTCATGACTTACGCCTTACGAAGGGATTGGACCAATTCGGTTCGCTGGTCAACTCGCGCGAGGCATTCCTATGTTCGCCAAAAGAAAAAAAAAGTCGTATCGACGGCTTTGGGAGAACAGATACTCAGGGAAATGCAGACCTTCAAATCATGGAGGGCCGGCGTTGATTCTGGATAATCGATTATTATATCAAATATTTCCTTGGTCCTTTATGGTCAGCAACGCATGAGTCGACAGCAGATTGCATTCTGTGCTCACTCACTTACCGAAGGTCACAGAGGGTCTTGCAGACGTGGAAGTCGAAACGAGAACCAACTCCTTGAAGCATTGTTCGCGCCTCCTCCGCTAGACAAGTACGTCAAGTTTAGCTCTTAGTTGGTAGAGTAAAGGACAAGAACCGCACCATTTCTTGCACCTCTTGCGTATGGAAGTAGCATCCAGGGCACAACCTTGTCCGCCATCCAATCTCTAAGAATGGTCAACATGGGCTCGTCCCATCGACCTTGACATGTGCTCCGAACATGATTCTCGATATGTTCATAACAAACACTGGCGATCAGAGACTCGTAGCGATCGACGAGCCCCAGCATCTCGAACGCCGCCCAAAGCTTCGGATCCTGATAATAAGGCGCCATTGACGACAAAGGGTCGGTCGTAGCTTCAAGAGTGGCAGCTATGAGCTTCTTGAACCCCCCAGCAAAGGTTGGAGGCAAAGCGGAGAAGATGTGGGTCTGGAAGTGGACAACGTAGGTAGAAGTGATGGTGTGACCTAGTCTGGTGGACTAAGGAGGCTGGTTGAGGCACGAATGAGAGAGAATACACTCACTCTCCACCTGGCGCCCATGCCTTGTGCCATTCTGCGAGTCGGAACACAAGCTGAGCGATGACCCTGGGATCCCCAGTCGTCTGCCACGAGTCACATCCAACATTCACACACTGAAGCCGAGCACGAAAGGTATGTGGCTCATACCTCATATTGTTCCATGAACTTCGCAACATCTTCAGTGATAAGATACTTTCGCCTCCGCACATCCTCTGCAAAGAAATTCAGCACGCTAGCCGAACCTGATCAGACTGGCGCATACCGATAAAATTCTCGAGCAACACAGGTAGCATGCGACATTGCATCAACACATCGAAGGCACCTCTGACCTCCAGAGAGCCTGCGTAATCAGAGAAAGAGGAGTGCTTATGAATGTGCGCTCGTTTCTGGTTCCTATAGGTGGACGTAGAAGTGCTTCAAATGCTTACTGAAATCCTTAGGCGGATCACCTAGTTTCCTCGGGTATAAGAAGTCCGTCGAAGTCTTCCACGCCTGGGAGACAGCTCAGACTATTATTTCTACAAGTCCCGCGTGATACAAGCTGCTCATACCTCACTGAACGACATCAGACCTGCAATACCAGGCGCTTCACGGTTCAGGCGGGCAAATGCATCTTGCCATTTGGCGCTCACTTGAGCACGCACGGACTCGGAACCCATCGAAGCAGATATAAACAGATTACTTGAGCAGTGGAGGGTTTGTAGGGTTCTAGAGGAAGTTGTGATCCTCCCAAATCGAAGAACGTTTGGTGGGCAACTTCCCGAGAATGAGTTGAGCGCGACGCGGCGTGACTGAAAGCTTGTGTCACATGACCAGGGCGCGAGCGTGTTGGCACGCGTTGGGCTTGTTCGTAGCACAAGATTGTAGTCCTTGTATTGAAGGATCGCTTCAGAGGAAAACTCCATGCGTCCAGTCAGACACGAGTACCTCAAAACGAAGTTATGATATTGATATCGACTGATTACCGAGACCGTATTCTATGCACCATGGTCACAGACCTATAATAATCTCGCAGCTAGTCGCAAGCGTGAGTACACTATGCGTCTCGATAGCCTCAAGACAGCCTCACCCTCCGCTTGACACCACGCGCTCTGCTCCCTTACCCACTAGCTACACCAGCGCTGCGCCCGCAAAGCAAGCCCCGACATACACGATCACCTGCTCGAACCAGCCGCCCAGGACCTCGAACCCTGTCTTGAGGCGCAGATGGCCGACATCCACGCCGTCGATGGCCGCGGATAGGGCATTCATAATAGGGGCCGAGAGAACGCTGCCAATCCGGCGCGAGAGCATCAGGAAGCCGAAGAGCGCCATGGACAGCGTCGGGTCGCCCCTTGAGGGCGATACAACAACATCGGCATCGGCATCGACTCACACCGCATCTGTGTATGTATGAAGGAGTTACTTGGGATCAGCCGCACAAAGCCGGTCCATAAACTGATCCACCCGCCCGCCAGAATGCCATACGTGGCTCCGGACACCATCCAGCCGGCGACGATGTGTCCCGCGACTCCCTAGAGAACGAAAGTAGAGAGAGATGTCGCCGCGAGGGCCATCAGCCCTAGAGGCCAAGGCGAGACGTGGTCCGAGAGGGTGCCCATCAGGAGTCGGTCGACTACCGAAGCACCTGAAAACAGATGTGAACAGACCAATGAGATACGCCATTGAGCGACTTGCCAGAAATTCGCATACCATTCAGGAACGCGAGCGCGAGCGAAGAGCTCGAGGAGGACGCGTTAAGCGCCGATGCGCACGCTGCAACATGGTTCAACGGTGCCCTTCATGATTATAGTTTGTATGCGAAGCGCGAACGTACTCTACAGCCATACGTACTCGGCAGCCACACGATGGGCACAAAATATGCAAAACCCTGGACCGTATTCGCGACGACCAAATTCCACCAAATTCAGCTTCTCGCCCACTCCCTGCCCTCCGCATTTCTCCTCGCCGGGCCATGCACGCGTCTTTCTGTCAGCCGGGGCTTGAAGAACGGAGCGCCGGCAGAAGACTCGCAGGGATGGCTATGGACAGGCATCGCAGGGGGTGCGCGAGCCCGTAATGGCGGAATAGAGTAGGGAGAATCAGGGCGAGGAAGAGCCCCCATGAAAGGCTGCTAGATGATCCCGTGCCGCATGCGCTTAAATACAGGTGGAGGACGAACCTACATCGACGTGCGGCGATGATATGGGTAGCGGGAGGCAAACGGGTATATCACAGGCCCTGCATGCGCAGGTAAGAGCTCGCCGTCCATCATGCATCACGAGCAGGATCGGGAATACGCGCTGAGCAATAGATAATGCCAGAGGAGAGGGGGCCAATGAGAGGCAACAACACACCCGCGTGAGGCTGGGGCGCGGATTTGGGGTGGAGCGTTTGCGTTGATGCGCACGCCAGGCATATTATTGGACGGTAACCAGAGGGTTGGTTTATACAGGCCTGATACGTTTTCCAAGGCCTATAGTTGCAAGTTGGTCGAGTCATCTGTGACCGCTGTAAACTTCTGACAACCCGAGAAAAGGTGCATGACGCCTATATCGCCACGTAATCGGACATAAATACATGCTTGATACTCATCAGAGACATAAACAGAGAGGACAAGATAGATCACATCTCCGTTCACGTGCAGAGCACAGCGCAGGCAAGGCGCGCCGGACTAAGCGAAGCTGTGGACGTGAGACTCGACGAGAGGGGTCTAACGAAGCTGTGATTGATACACACGGAGCCTGAAGACCTGAGCCCGAAATTCTGGATCGCGATCTTTTCGAGGACTCTGCGCAGAGGCAAACCCAATGGGATTGAGACGCAGAGAGGAGTTTGCTTGGCGGGGTCTTCAAGACACCTGCGAAACCCCGGGAGTCGCATGCAGCGCTCTACATGTTACTTGACAGGACAGGCCGTGACAGAATGATCGTGCGCGATGCTTCCGGCCCTGGCTTTTCTAGACGATGATGACATCGTTCGCGGAGCAATCAAGCCACTTTGCTCAGCCGCAGGAGGCGTCATGAGCCCCTGTCAATGGTGGAGGGCTCTGGGGTGACCCCCCTGGAATGCAGATCGTTAAACCGGGACTCGTACAGGGGCTTCCAATCCGTTCTCGTGCACGCCCATGGACGCAGAAGACTACTGGGGTGAGAAACGCTGGGTGAACTATTAGATGGAATGACATCGTCAAATGATGGTCGCAAGTCGGGTGCAGTGCTATTGATGCGTACGTCCGACAGTAGTTAGACGGCAGACGACGGGTTGGGACGGTCGGAGACCGGGTCGTATCAATGAACCACTCGCAGAAAAGGAGCGCTGGAATCCCATTGTCGCCATGGGCCAAGAATAGCCGGCAATGCTGAAAGGCGCGATAATGAGCGCAGCAAGTACATCAGGGACGGGGGAAAAGATAGAGAGTGCGCTTATTGGTGCGCTTCGTGCAGACGAACAAAGGGTCGAGACTCGCTTACCTAAGGACCAAGCTCGGTATTACTGGCAGCGTGGCGGATGAGACGCTCGCCCGCGACCGTGCTCGCCGACGCAGCAACCGCTCGTTCTCCCAAGCCCATCCTTCCCTCCCTCCCACTCCCTCACTCACACCGTTCCCGTTCCTCTCCTCCTCGCGTCCCCGCTTCTGCCTCGCCACATCGCGTCGATCTCCCTTTGTGCCCCTTGCACCCCATGGCTACCCCCATCCGCAAGAAACGCAACTTCAAAGCCCTCCAGCTCGATGTCGCGCAACCCCCTCCGGAGCCCCAGCCCCAGCCCCAGCCCGTCCCCACGCGCCTGGCACCCGCAGCGGGGGGCAAGAAGCGCCCTCCTCCCATGGCCCTCAAATCTTCCACCAAGAACGACTCCTCCACCGCCCACGGCGCCGACGACAATGGCCTACTCTCCGTCACGAACGGCCCCACATCGGCCCCCGCATCGGCCCAACGCACGACTTATCACACCACCCTCTCCAACACGCTCGCCAACCTCGACATGAACGCGGAAACAAAGTACGATCTGCGCGATGAGGACCTGAAGGATCTGAAGGAGCTCGGCCAGGGCAACGGCGGCAGCGTGAAGAAGGTTGAGCACGTCCCCACACATACCATCATGGCGAAGAAGGTGCGATCATCCCCCCATATCGTCCCGTCCCGTCCTGTCTTGTCTCTTGTCGGTGCTGACTAAATCGCATTATGTGCGCCTAAACTAACTCATCCGTCCTGTCGACTGCGCTCTCTTCCGCCCAAATGGCCCACGCGATCGGGTGGCGCAGATTGTGCTCATCGACGCTAAGCCGTCTGTGCGGAAGCAAATCCTGCGCGAGCTGCAGATCATGCACGACTGTCACTCCGAGTACATCATCTCCTTCTACGGCGCGTTCCTCTCCGACCCCAACATCTGCATCTGCATGGAGTTCATGGACAAGGGTTCGCTTGACGGCATATACAAACAAATTGGCGCCATCGACGTCGAGGTGGTCGCCAAGGTCGCTCTCGCCGTGCTCGAGGGCCTCACGTACCTGTACGATGTGCACCGTATCATCCATCGTGGTCCGTTTCTCGACATTTCTCAGGATCATCTAAAGCTCATATCCATCGCGTATAGATATCAAGCCGTCGAATATACTGTTCAACTCGAAAGGTCAGATCAAGATCTGTGACTTTGGTGTGTCTGGCGAGCTCATCAACTCGATCGCGGACACATTCGTGGGGACATCGACGTACATGAGTGTGCGTCCTCTAGCCTCTCCTCACGCTCGATTGTCTACCCGTTTTTTGCTGACGTTGGCTATTTATGGCGCGCAGCCGGAGCGGATACAGGGCGCGCAGTACACCGTCAAGTCGGACGTGTGGTCGCTCGGGATCTCACTGATCGAGCTCGCGCTCGGGCGATTCCCGTTCTCCGACTCGTCCTCGGATGACGATTCTGACCTGTCCGACTTTGAAGGCACGCTCTCACCCTCACGGCCCATGTCGCTCGGGCTGCCCCCGCCGCGCGGCAAGTCCAAGCCGATGCGCAAGGGGCTCGACAGCAAAGAGGCAAAGCGGAACAAGCGGAAGAGCAAGGGCGTGAGCTTGCAGGGCGGCGGGATGACGATGAGCATCCTCGAGCTGCTGCAGCACATCGTCAATGAGCCGGCGCCGAAGCTGACCCCCGAGGGCCGCTTCCCGAAGGTGGCGGAGGCGTTCGTCGACGGGTGTCTGTTGAAGGACCCGGACATGCGGCAGACGCCGAAGGATCTGCTGGTGCGTACCTCTCTTCCTCGCCCCGCGCTTCTGCAGCACCTCGCTGTCGGTGGCGCTGTGGAACGGGCTTTTTTCAAATACTTTCGCGCCTTGTTGATCATTCGCGTTCTCATTCGTCTCTTCTTTGGCAGCAACATGAGTGGATAGTGAGCGCCAAGATGTCGACATTCGACCTCGAAGCGTGGGCGAGCACGTTTTGAGCCGTGTTGACTGCCTCCAGTCTGACCAAGCCCCCTACAACCCAAGGGGAGTTCGATCGTCGCTTCTGATACCCTCTGCCTCAGGCGCGCGGGCGCTCGCGCACGGACATATCTCCATCACCTCATGCACAAGTCATTTCCACGCACATACACATCTAAAACTGTTGACAGTGAGCCCCTGCCCTGCCCCGCCATCTTTTACTATCCCACCTTCCCACCTGTGTGCCGTCTTAGGCCTCGACCTGCTCCGACCCGACCCGACCTCCCTCGACTGGTTGTTCTGTCTCGATTTTTGGTTGTCTCTGCCGTGCGCCTCGGGCTGGGCTGGGGGCGAAATGATATGAAAGCGCGATGTATGTATTGTTATAGAAAGAATGCATGATGATGATGATGATGATGATGACGGCGACGACTACAAAGATAACGAACGAATTTCTGATGATCACGGGTGTTCGCTGCGAGGCGTGCTGTTGTTCGGTGTCTGTGATGTTCTGCTCTTCCAATCTGAAGTCGGTGGATCGTTGGGAATGTTCAGTCTATTTTTGAGGACCAGGCAAGTGGGTTGGCTTCCGCTCTGGGGTGCCGTCGATCGTTCATGCTTGGATGCTTCACAGCGCTGCTGCACCGTGCCTAGTGTCTATCTGGGCGGCGGATGGGTTGGAATGCCTGAATGGAAGAAGCCAGGAACGGCGCCAGTTTAGCGCCTCTCAGAAGCGGAAGCGGGTCCTGTGATAGGACGGGGCGGCACGTGGTGTGACGGGTGATGCGATGGCCCAATGCAGGCTTGAGAACGTTCCATCCGGCGCGTCGAAGGTGAGCGTGTTTGTTCCCCACGGCCGAAGATCGCAGTGCTCCTGCATTCAACGGACACCTCTCGTCGTGTGTGCTCGGCTGCTGATGTTACCGTCCAGCCCGTGCGAAGGGTATATATATCATTCCATGCTGCGATGTCTGCGCCCGATCGCCCCCCATCACACGCACCAGTGCATAGCTCGTCTGGCAGCACCGTCGACACGTCCCCATCCCCATCATAATTCACCGTCGTATCGCCATCATCCACCCCAGTGCCGCCCACGGCGGTCTCCATCGCTCAGGAACCTTTCCCCCCCTCTCTCTCGCTAGCAAGCAACCTGGTCACACTCAGCCCCCCTGCGTCCGGGGCGAGCAAACTGCCATTCCTGATCGAAACACCGACGCGACAGTGCGTGCGTGCGTCCGAGATTGGAAGCCCGAGACCTCCCTCGCAGCTTTCCAGTGCCAGCCCGGATCCTTGCATCCCCGTGCGCTCGATTTCTCGCCAGCCTATAAATGGCGGGCATCTCTGCGGTCGCCGGTCCATCGACCAGTCCCCCCGCTTTCCCTGATCCCTTCTTGACTCTACCGCTAACGCCCCTCGTGATGAGACCACCGCGCACCCTCGTGCTCTGCTTCGACGGCACATCCAACGAGTACGACGCCAATGTCCGTACGGCCACGCGTATCCTATTCCAGGAAGGGGCACTGATGCGGCGTGTGTGACTGCGCGCAGAACACGAACGTCGTCAAGCTATTCTCGCTGCTCAAGAAAGACAACATCGACCAGCAGATGTGCTATTACCAGGTGCGCCCGCGCGCCGCGTCTCGGCAGGCAGCGCGTCGCCGCTCACGGAGCAACGTGCGTTTTTCGGTGCGCATACATCCAGGCCGGTGTGGGCACGTACTTCCAGCCGGGCGTCGTCTCGCCCCTCTTCCAATGGGGCGCAAAGATCCTGGACGAGGCCGTCGCCTGGTACCTCCCGGCCCACGTCATGGACGGGTACAAGTTCCTCATGCAGAACTGGAACACCGGGGACAAAGTCTGCTTGTTCGGTAACCTCCAAGTTCCGTCCCTATCTCCCCGCTACCTTCCTCTGACGAACGTGCTCTCCTTTGGGTCTGATCAGGCTTCTCTCGTGGCGCATACACCGCCCGTGCGCTTGCTGGGATGCTCTACAAGGTACGTACATCCCATAGACGCGGATCTTGAGTCTATTTTGGGAATGGCAGGTGAACTGGTGCTGAACGGCCGCGCGCACACACACACAGGTGGGCCTCCTTCCGAGGGACAATGAAGAGCAGGTCCCGTTCGCGTACAGGCTCTACGCGTCGAGCAAGTCGACCGACCTGACTCTCGCTGCGGGCTTCAAGACCACGTTCTGCCGCGACGTGCCGATCGAGTTCGTGGGCGTCTGGTGGGGATATTGTTCTTCCGTAGTGTGCGCAATAATTTTGGAAACTGAATTGAGATTGACGCTGCAGGGACACCGTGGCGAGCGTCGGGATAGTCATGACGAAGAGTCTACCTTTTGTCTCGACCAACAACGCGATCCGGACGTTCAGGCACGCGCTCTCTCTCGATGAGGTTCGTTCGTTCAGTATCATCTATTTCTGTAGACTTGTTCTATCTGACTGACATCCCCGTGCGCGCCCTCTAGCACCGCGCCAAGTTCCGTCCGAATCTATATCACCGTCCCGAGATGACGCCGAGCGGCCTCGCCACGGTCGACTCGTCGCAGCACCCTACGCTCTCCGCTCTCAGGATGAAAATCCGCCGGAGCTGGCAGGAGAAGAACCGCAAGTTCGAGGAGGCGATGGGGTACGGTGACGGTCACGATGTCGATACTGGATCGAACGGGAGCGGCACGCGCTCGCCCGGGTGGACGACGGATGTATGCGAGGTGTGGTTCAGCGGATGTCATAGCGGTGCGTGATGGCGCTCGTTTCGCCCTTTTCCTTGGAGATGCGTCCGTGGGGAGGCTTGCTTATTATTGGTCCCTCGTGGCTGTTGTGTTTTCGGATACTAGATGTGGGCGGCGGTGCGGTGACTGATGCGACGGAGTACGCGCTGGCGGATATCCCCCTGCGGTGGATGGTCCGCGAGGTGATGCTCGCGCAGTGCGGGATCACGTTTGAAGAGGCCGCACTGACGCGCTGGAACATCCCGCTGACGGCCACGGAAGCGTTCAAGAAGCAGACGTCGAAGCCGTCGTCGCCCGCCCCGGGCGCGGCCTCACCTGTGAGCGCGAACGGGAAAGACAGCGTCGAGAACGGCAGCAACGGCGGCAACGGGCAGAACGGCAAGGGCATGAAGAGGGCGGACTCTGTCAGCAGCTGGGTGGCCACGAGGGAGCTCGCGGACGCCGTGCAGCCGATGGACGACGAGCTGAAGAAGCAGCCCTTGTGGTGGATCCTCGAGATACTGCCCACGAAATACTCGTATCAGGACGTGGCTGGCAAATGGATCACCTTCTGGAGGTGGGTGCGGTTTCTGGCCCGTCTCCATGCACCGTCGGCTGACCGGCTTCGTATGTGCTCTTTTGGTTTTGTCGTACAGCATCCATCTTGGCCGCGGCCGATACACGCCCCCGCAGCCCAAGTTCCACGAGAGCGTGAAGGTGCGCATGGAGGACGTTGCGCTGAAGTATGCGCCGCGCGCGATATACGACAAAGGCACCGAGACGTACGTGCGATGACGATACAGGTCTTCGGACAGCTGTCGGGTTTCGATCGTGGATAGGACAGTGGACTAGATTCCTGTTGCTGTGTGTTTTTTTGACTCGCTCGACCGATTTTATGAGTGCTGGATACTACGGGCGTTATATGACGAATACCTATGATTTCTTGGTCTATATGTGTTCATGGATCGTATTGTTGGTTCTTGAATCGAGTCACTTGTTGCAGATGTAATAGCTAAAGGATTTCGGATATCGGACCCAAGCTTTACACCCATAACCCTAACCCATGTTCGGGCAATATGATGTTGTGGCGAGTTGCGTTGGCCAAGTCACTGACTTGCTTGTAAAGCTACACTGTCACCCCGCGTATTGGAGCCTCACATACCGACTATCTCCTGTGTAAGGTCGCTCACTTGGATTTCGCAGCGTTCAATTAGTACTGTCTCATCCGTCCGCCATGCCACCACGACGCTCCGCCTCTCCCAGCCTACCTGAAGACAGACAAGCCTCTGGCAGCCGAGGCTACCGAGGACGCAGGAACGACGACCGAGAATATAGCAGAGATCACAGAGATAAAGAGTCCAGGCCATATGGGCGCGCTGATAGAGACAGAGGCAGAGGCAGGGGCGCGGAGGCGGAGAGCTTCAGGGAGAGGCGGGGCGGAGACAGGTATCGCGACCACCGGGACCGCGACGACGACAACGGACGTGGCCATTATTCTCGAAGCAGAGACGACCGCCCATCGGAGAGGCGCGCGCGCGAGGGCTCGAGTGAACGGAACGGGCGCGGCGGTCCCTCGACGCACCGACGATCTGCCTCCCCACGGCCCTCGCGTCCGCACTCGTCGCGCCCGCGCTCGCGGTCCCATTCGCGCTCGGCGGTGCCAGAAGACAAAGAAAAGGAAAAGGAAAAGGACAAGGCGAAGCCGAACTTTGGCGCGTCAGGGCTGCTGGCCGCTGCCACGAACACTGTCAAGAAAACGGACGGTACCTCGACGTTGTTGAAGTACAACGAGCCGCCGGAGGCGCGGAGGCCCGTTGTCGGATGGAGGCTGTATGTGTTCAAGGGAAGCGAACAAGTCGGTGCGTTCTGGCTCCGATGCCCCCCCCCCCGCTGTCAGTTTGCTAATCCCAGCTCCGGCGGCGGAAATGATCGAATATCGCGCGATTGGGATGTACAGACCTCCTCCATATACACCGACAGAGTGCGTACCTCATTGGAAGAGACAAGGCGGTGGCGGACATCACGATCGACCACCCTTCTTGCTCGAAACAGCACGCCGTGATACAGTGTAAGCCCTTCCCCCCCTCGCGTCCCCCCTTCGGCCCGCTCATGCGAACGTTGCGTGAAGTCCGGTATGTGCAATCAAAGGACGAATTCGGCGTTTCAAAGGGAGTCGTAAAGTGCGCGGTGTCCTGTTCCGCTTCCCGCACGCACCTGTGCTGATGGCTCGTTCTAAGGCCTTTCGTCATCGACCTCGAGTCCACGAACGGAACGCATGTCAACGATGAAACGATACCGACCACTAGGTTCTACGAGCTCCAAGCGAGCGACGGTGCGCCCTTTCTCTCCGAGCCGTGCTGGACACCTGATGCTCACTTCCGCTTTGTTCTGCGCGGATGTCGACATTGCAGTGCTGAAGTTCGGGCAATCTACCCGAGAATACGTCCTTCTGCATGATGAGGCCGCGTGAAATCGGCCTTCATCGTCCAATTAGACTCGACGCCGCGTTATATGTCGATACCGCCGATTTGGTCCCATCTTGATGCCATCGTACCGCCTCCAGGCAGGATCCGTGAGCGACAGTCGTGAAGGAGCGTGAAGGGCGCGTGCAGGGACCGCTTTTGTCCGCCTAATATGGACAACGTCAACTGCAGCTCCGAAGCGCTTCTTGACAGGGCGGCCCCTCGTTTCTTTGCTTTGTAGTCGTATGACAGCTTAGCCGAACACGTTTGCACGCGACATCTGCGCGTGTGCTTCTCGTCGTGCTTTGTGCGCCAGCCTATGCTTTGTGCGCCTCGCTGTGCACGTCTTCTCTGAGGGAATATTCCACTAGAACATGCCTCGGAACAAGGCGGTGATCAGAGACAACGAACAGTTTGATAGCGATACAGATCCGAGGTATTACAGAGATAGACGTGTGGGTAGGTGCGTTGGATGGGGAGAGCAAATCGTAGGACAGAAAAAATATAGCGAAAGCCGTTATAGTCGGGAATACACGAGACGGGGTCAGTACCTGAGGTATCGGTACAAGCTAATAGAGCAATGCGAAGACGGGGGAAGGCTTGAAAAGAGAACAGAAGCAGAAATAACCTGTGGAGCGAGAGACTAAACGATCTATGCAAGTTGTGTACGAGAAAGGAGGCTCAAGGGGCACAGCCCCATCAGCAGTCCCAGTCCAACATCGCGTGAATATCACCTTTGCAAGTGATATTCGCGTTGTCCAGATGGCGCTTGAGCGCGTCGCGCCGGCTGAACCTTTTGCTGCACCCGCCGACGAACAGTCTCTCCGCCTCTCCATAAGCAATCGGAGTGCACTCCGACGAGACTCCATAGTCGTCCGCATGCTCCATGGGCACACCACGGCAGACCCACTGCCCCCCCTTGTGCGTCAGAATGTGACGCTTCAGGTCGGGCATGCGCCCGTTCGATTGTACCCAGCTGCAATGAGGGCACTTGAACGACGAACGTTTGGACGCGTCCGGGAAGATGGGAGTCGACGGGTCGACTTGGGCATTCCGCGGGCGGGCCTCGCGACGCGAGACCCGCGGATCGCGGGGAAGGGGAGCCGAGCGTGGGCGTTTGGAGGAGGAGTCTGGAGAGGAAGAGGAGGAACGCGAGACCGTGGACCGGCCGACGATGCGCTTGCGCGAGTTGAGACGGGGGGAGGGGATGTACTCTTCGTCCGAGGAACTACCCTTGCTTTCGTCCTCGTCGTCAGAGGGGACGTCGAGCTTGGGGGGGAGGCGAGACTTCTTGCGGGCCGAACGTGAGGAGCTGGTCTGGCCAGAGAATATTAAGGAGGTGGTATCGGGTTCTTCTGTCGGTAGCTGGGACAAATTCATTCCCGATCGAGGGCTGTATATCGAGGGCGAGTTAATAGATAGAAGGCAAGCGAGATAGGGCTTCCGACGTACGCATCCTCGAGCACGGAGATTGGATAGGCATGGCCACCCACCACACGGTACAGTTCTTCGTGCGTGTACCAGAAGGGATCCTCTTCCGCGTCGCTGTCGCTTTCCGAGTACTCGATGTCGGAATTGCCACCGTCCTCGTTCATAGTGGAGAGGGACGAAGGGGGGGAGTCGTCGTATGGCATGGTAAGCCGAAAGGGCTCGATAGTCTTCGGGGCCTCCTTCTCTTCATATTCAAACGTGAAATCATAGCCCTTGTGGTCTTGTACGAGCCAAGAGAACTCATGAAGATCATCTTCGGGGATGGGGGGATCGAGCACGGAGTGGTAAGAAGTGGAGGAAGCGGAGGAAGACATGTTGTAAGACTGCGGCACTGCTGGACGAGGAGAAGGCCATGTCTCCTCGTTTTTATACCCAAAGACATGCCCTTTCTCTCGCGATGGATGGTTGTGCGGACGGTGTCTCGGATGTGTCCGTGGCGATTTCAAAGCCCTCTGGCTTTTGTTCCCTTAGGCACGGGTGGCGAAAGGAGGATATAAACGGAAAATCGGGGGAAATTGTCGACGAGACAAAGAAACAAGCTCGGACCAGCTCGAGGACACGGCATGCTTGGGTCTTCCGAGCTCCCGACTGGGCCGATGATGCAGCTCGTATGCGTGTCGCGAAGGACACAACGCTCCCCACCATGCTCAAGAATGAGTCGGCCCCAGCCTTGGAGGAGTTTGAGTTTCTGTAGTAGTTTGCTATCCTCAAGGTCATCCCGAGGCAGCCAGCACCCAAAAGTCGCCCAAATCGGGAAGCGTGACTGGATACCAAACTTGTCCAAATGGGGTAAGGCACGATATACAAAGCATCGACTACCCCCCCACATGGGAAAATTATATCGAAGGAGCGGGGCATCTAACTCCTCAAGCACTCACCTCATGTATCTATTGCGGCGCGATCGTTTACTGATTCGAACGAGGCGGAAAGGCACTCAATGAGGCGGAAAGTGCCGCGAGAAACTCAGTGAATGTACTTATTGCCAAAACATAGGAGCAAAGTTAGAGTCGGTGAAGCTCCAGTCACCTCGGTATGGGAAGGCAAGACGAGAAAGATGTGCCGTTATCCAACTCATGCAGGACAGCATTCGGTTCTCGGGCTCAGCACGCGACGTCATAGAGCATAAGGGATTTCCGACGGGGAGTTGGAGGTCTTCTAGTAGCGATGATGGTGATCCACGAACAAAGAGAATTAGGTGCCTCGGCGCTCGACCCTGATGGTGCTGATGGCGAGAGGGCCATGAGCGAGATCGGTATGCTTCCCTCGCGATTGCAATTCTGTGCACGATGAACGGCGAGTTGGGCGGACAAGGAAACGTGGCGTGTCTGGGGTACTCATGGTGGCCAACTGTGTGGCACGATCGGTCCTGGAGTCCTCGATTTGTAATTGGACGATCTCCGATTGCAGGTAGACGTATTCCTCAGAAGCTCTTGAGCGTTCGAACCATCACGACCTTTCGGCGACTGAATCTACAAAGGAACAGGACACGGCGTTGTCTTTGACCAAGCCAAACGTCTGTCCTCGTTGGAAAACATCTTGATTATCAGCTCCACAATGGAAAGGAGGCGCGGCCATTCGAAACGGCCAGCAACTAACGAAGGTAGGACAGATTCCGACTCATTGGATGCTACTCAGACATCCCTGGAAAATGTAATCCTGATCTTTTCTACCTTGTCTTACAGAACTTGAGTGCTGGTCTCACGCTGCAAAGTCACTGTCTGTGCTGTCCAATCTATGTATGGCCTCGTCTGCGCAGGATGCTGTTGGGAGGGTCAATCGACTTATCCTCGCATGGCCAAATGACGAGACGCTGCCTGCCGAAGGCATGGATAGCGTCAAGACAGTCTATAAGAAGCTGTCTTCTGGTCTTAGTGAAATCAAAACAAATTCAGAACGCGAAATCAAGTAGGTGTTCAAATCTACAGATGCCATTTGGAGGGTCGTTTGGAAGGTCTTGATACTTCTTAATAGGGCTATGGATGACGCTGTAGAGCAGATCGGCGTCTTGATTGCTCTGCGAAAGGCGTCAGAATCTACACCCCCAGGTGAAAACCTCTCTTGATTGAATCATCAATATCACGGCGCTCAAATATATTTTCTATTCAATGCTATAGAAAAGAGATACAAGCGCCCTCGCATCCATTCTCCGCCACCGACATCAACGCCACCAACACCAGCGATAGCATCAAGTACTCGTGGAGCGTCCATCCCTGTACAAACGCGAGGATCCGTGGGCCCTCAATCTACCATTCCCTTCTCTCGTGAGCCTAAAGCCCGGAGAGAAGCTTTGAATGCACAATTGCCATTGCAAGTTGGCAGGGTCGTCGCCTTCCACCCACCCGCAAAAAATGACGTCGCGAATGGTGACTCCGACGACACTACGTGGATCCTCGCGAGAGTCACGAGGTGCATCAATCAAGATAAGAATAGGTTTGCGCTATTGCCATCTTCGCGCTATAGCTTCAAATGCTGATGTTTGAAGCAGATACGAAGTTCAAGATATTGAGCCACAGGACGATGGACAACCCGGACAGTGCGTACATGAGAGCATGCTACACGTGGCACTGGAGTTTTGTTTGACCGTTTCTACAAGGTGCTACAACACAACTCTCCGAGCCATCATACCTCTCCCCGATCTCGAAGCTTCACCAAGTAATGCGGCACACCTCAATGCATATCGAGAATTCCCGGTCGGGTCAACGGTGATGGCCCTGTATCCGGACACAAGCTGTTTCTACAGGGCAGAAGTCATCGGGGCACGCGTGAGTCAATTATGTTTCATGCTTTCTCGTTCACTTCTCGTGGTTCACATATTCATGTTTGGCTCAGTTTCAGGCCAAAGGTGAAATCCCGGCATATAAACTCAAATTTGAAGACGACGATGACTTGGAACAGACAGTACATGCGCAGTATGTTGTTGAGTGGCCTGGAGCATGATCCTTTTTTGAATTTTGGTCCATGTTCGAGTTTTGTGGTTCTTGTTTTCCTGCTTTTGCTCTGCATCTATGGCATGATGGCGATACTTATTCTAGAACATGAGTTGAATATCGACAGTCGGTATCTTGGACAGTCTTGTATGATAAATGTAGAGTCTTGTCTTTTGTATGTTGGTCATCATCGTACTGTACGAGTTACTGTACGCTACGGAAGAGTTCCATCCTGGCGTGAGGTTCGAAGGTGGAGTGCTATTGGCTCGGAGCCTATTCAATTACAACGTGAATTGCCTTTCATGAATTCATCCCACGAAAGCACCGACGTCGTTCCATTCCATACTATCCACTCTGCGCAGTGTCACTCCTAGCCAGAGCCCGAAAATGCTCGAAGCTACCCCCGCGCCGTCCATCTTCACCCAAACGTCCCTATTTTCCCTTCTTGGCGTAGCCTCTCTCGGCCTGATTGCATACACGGCCTCGCGTACGTTTTTGCCCAAGACAATTCGATGGCAAGATCGGTTTGCATTCATCTGGCTTGTACGTGCTCTACATGCAATTGGCATGCGACGCCTCGCGACACGTTGTATATCGTCACGTTACAACACTAATGCAGAACCACAGATCTTTGATGCGCTCATTCACTTCATTTTCGAAGGAAGTTTCTTATGGCTTTCGATGTTCGGAAGGCAGGTGAACACCAGCACTGGGATGTTTGCTGAAATGTGTAAGTTCCTCGCAGTGTCTCCTTCCCATGCCTCTTCACCTCTCTATGACCCGTCCTTGATGCGGTACTGGTATAGGGAGAGAATATGCTGCGGCCGACTTCCGATGGGGTTTCTCGGACGAAACTGTGGTGTCCCTCGAGATTCTTACTGTCCTTGGTGCGGGCCCGCTTGCCTGTTATATTGTATACCAGATCGCCAGGCAAGACCCGGCCAGGCATTATTGGATAGTTGTGTTGAGTACCGCAGAGTTGTATGGCGGGTGAGTGTTCTCCGCCATGTTCTTGCGATGGGTCGCCTGATATCTTGAATGCTTACCTAGGTGGATGACGTTTTGCCCAGAATGGCTTACCGGCAGCCCGAACTTGGATACATCAAATCCTCTCTTCCTATGGGTATACCTTGTTGTATGTATCAAACTTGCGCATACTGCAACACTTTCATGCTTTGACTGATACCTTCTGTCCATCATAGTTTATGAACACGATGTCAGTTAAAATCTTGTTTGTTGTTTGTTACCCTCCTATTGACGCACTTCTTTTCTAGTTGGGTGGTCATCCCGTTCTGGTTGCTGCACGATTCGTATCGCCACATTGCTGACACGTTAAGATCGGCACAACCCAACTCTAAGAAGACTCTTTGAACCTGCAATAATATATCTTGATTTTGGACTACAGTCATATTCCTCAACCGAGTCTTTATCTCAGCGTGCACAGAAAGGCTGCTTTTACACCACAATCCAAGAGTTCGAACTGGCGGACGGTGGTCAGCGAGTCAAGCCTTTCCGAGCCGAGGATTTCGAATCTGAATTTCTGACGCTTATTGGACAATAGTGCCTACTGATAACCAGTTCTAATTCAGTCGAATTTAGCTCACACAATATTGTGGGTATCAAGAAAGCCGATGGGCATAGTGGCACAATGCAGTACAGTAAGTGCTATTGCGTATGCATGGGCGAGGGTAGTACTGAAAGTAAGCAAGCTGCACACAAAGTAGTGCGTCAAAGTCCGTGAGGAGTCACTAGTCAATGTCCGTCAGAGTGAAGGATTCAAGATTTGGAATCCTTTGCCCTCAACAGTTCGTCATATGGTATCGTCCCCTGAGCCCGCGCACTCAAGCTTTAAAGATGGTGAACTGGGGAGAAGTATTGCCAGAATCACCGAACACTGGTGCCAACATTAGCTGACGCTCTATGTACGACACCCAGATATGAACATCACTTACAAACTACAACATAGTCGGTCCGGGTGTCCACCACGGGGACCGTGAAGGTGACATTTCCTCCGCTGAGGGGGAAGTTCACAGCGAGAGGCGTGTCTGCAATACTCACAACTCAGTCACGGAAGAAGCGAATGATACAAAACACATACTGATGTCCAGATTTTCACTCCCGTTTTCCAAGTAACCGAGGAGGAGCATTCCAGGAGAATCCTGCTTCTCATCGGGGATATCGGAGGTATCCCATGTGACGGTTTGGTTTGAACCCGTCGTCCAAATCTGGCCTGCGGTGGGGGCTGTGACGTGGGGACTGTAGACGATGAGGGTTGCTGGACCCTTAGGACCAGAGGAAGCAAGGTTGGCGACCTTTACAATGGGAGTCGCGGTGACGGCCGAGGCGGTGAGGACGATGGCTGAAACGAAGGTGGTGAAGAACTTCATGGCTACGGTCGGATGATCTCGGGTGAAGTGAGGGTATCGAGGATGGCGGATGGGAGTGAGGAAGGAGGGGGAAAGAAGGAGGAGAATAAGAAAATGAACGGCGGACGTTCACACTTATATAGGTTGGCACGGAGAATGAATGGAGCAGGTTAGAAAGGGTGGCAACCGGGGACAATCAAGCATGACACGAACATGATATCAGAATGCTCGCCTATTCGGGGGACTGCGGTGACGCCATCCAAGGAGGATCACAATGTACGAACCCTCGAACCGCGATTCCACCAGATCCGCCAACGGTGGCCGTTTGTGAGCCTTTGAAGCACTTCCTGGTGTGCAAGGCTTCAGGCTTTCAGAGCCTCGCAACTGAGGCACCATGCGCTTCTGAGGTCTCTCTACAGCGTAGCCAAAATTGGCCCTTAGTCGCTTCAGCCACGCGAGAGTGGAGTTGGCGCCAATTAGAAGCACCCTGCTAGTCTGCGATCCGTCCTCCCATTTAGGCAAGTCTAGTGTTTGCGACGCTTAGCCGATATGATATTCTCTGCCAGCGGAGAATTGGGTTTAATTAATTTACGAGATGTTTAGAGCTGTAGATTCAGGCAGATCTATCCAATATTTTTGGAGTTGGCAGAGGTTGGCAGGTGGTACTGCATGGGCATGTATCCATGTCATCACTACCAAGTAGAAAATGTCTACTAAACTCAAGAATTGTCCTTAAAAGCTGCATGCATCAATGTACTAGCATGCAATGTATAGATAGATTTGATAAGTGTTTGGTTGAGAATATAAGACACCTGATCAAAGATGCCTATACAGTATAATACAGTGATCCAGTATCCATGCACAATGGAATACAACCACAACCAATATACATTATGTAAAAAAAAAGACCTTATTAAAAGTTCTTGAACTGAATTACATCTGGAAAACCACCCCCTTGTATTAGCTCTGGATTATATCTAATAGTGTCTAAAAGTATCTAAAAGTGTTAATAGCATCTAAAAGTGTTTAATTTCCTAATTAGGAGCAATATATTGTGAGCATTGGATTAGTTTCTAATTTCATGATATTAGCACTAATTTTATACCAAGAAGTCTTTAATTAGCAGTAGGAAATAGTAAGTACTACTGCTCTATCAGTGAGAAGGTAAAGATGTGGCACATTCTATACTGTTTCAGCACATTACTCTCTATTATATATACCTATGCCATTATCTTGTAGCTCTTTTGCTGACTTTCTAGTTGCCTTTACAAGGGACATAGAAAGAGAGAAATGTGCATTAATGCCCCCAGCCACTTTGTTGGCAGCTTGGCAGCTGCCACAAGAGGCTGTGAAGACCTTGGTACCTTAGCCTTGCATACAAAATTATTGAAGTTGTTATTGTCAGCCAATGCCTGCTACTGGTCATTACAAGACACAACATACAGGTTGGGCTTAGGGATGTGCTACATGCAGCCTTGTAGACCTTGTCTATTAGTGTAGTGGTCAATACTGTCTTATGTAGCACACAATTATCATTACCATTGATATTACAATTTTCAGCACCATCCACATTGTTTATTGCCTTATTATACAGAAGATGCTCAAACTTGGTATTTTTCTCTAGCTATTGGGCTATGGAAAAGACTGCCATGTAGGAAATATGTGCACCAAGCATATTAAGATTATCTCTAACAATCTTGTGCTTATATATACATAGGCATGCTATACATATACCCTTGTTCCCATCCTCTACCTCACTAGTGGCCATTTGGAAAAACCCTCTTTCTTATTGGATCTAAATTATTGATAATTATTGATAATCATGTTTTTGATCAAATTTGCAAATTAAGGTAGCATTGTCTATACTAGTAGAGTCCCATTGAATATTACACTTAATCATAGTTTTACACATTCTAAATCCAAATTGTGTACGTGCCATAATTTGTTTTTACCCTATATAAAGTGTATTATTTAATTTCCATTGGTTTATTATCTTCTTAGCTAGTGTTTAAACTAAATCCTAAAAGGCCTGACTTTTTGGGTATTTATTGACTCATCTATTTATTAGATAGAGGAAAGATAGATGTTGAATAAAATCAGAGATGTTGAGATTGCCTATATTATGTCTACTTATTTAGATTACTAAGCTAATATATTAGACCTTGTGGCTTAGTGGCTTAGAGCATTTGTTCTAGGTGCTTGTATATATGAGGTTGTTGGTTCAACTTTGGCAAAAGACAAGTTTGTTATAAGGTATATTCTGTGTTTAGGTATTCAACTAGTGCTCTAGTAAAAATGACTCTATGAGAAGTTTATGAGAACTATGATGCTTGATTTATTACTTTTTTTCCGAAATCTCAAGTTATAATCAATCCTAATAATTCCTAATTTAGGAAAATTATATCTAATTAGAACAGGTTTGGGGGGGGGGGGGGGGTAAGCAAATAATCTCTAATCCTAATCATTCTTCATTATGCATAAATAGAACTAAGTAGAGTGTAATATAAGAGAGTGATTTTCCAGATGCTATAGAACAGAAATTTCTTTGGCACATTATTTAATCATGAAGGTAGGGCTTGTATTTCCCAAGTTGCCCAATACTAAGGTCAAAATGCCATCAAAAGAGTTTTATGCAAGAAAAAAAATCACTTACAAACTACAATATAATTGCTAGCTAGGAGAATGTTAGGGACAATAATCTTGGCACTGCTGTCCCTTAGATCAAATCCTTGAGCAAGAGAGTGTTCTATGATTGGAATGTAAGATGATAAGCTTAGACCAGCATATACAAAGTATATAACTTGCTAATGTCCAAATTTTTGCTGTTGTAAGATAGGTGTCTAAGATATATTATTCCTCCATAGTTAGTAACCTGCTTAAGAGGGTTAGAAGTGTCTCTATGAGTGGATCACATCACCAATGTATGAGATGAACTAAACCAGATGCACATACGATTTGATAGTGTAGTTGGAGCCACTGACTAAGACATCACTAGCTATAAGGCTGATAAGCTTTGGAGCTTAGACATCCTGCTTGGAGTTTAAACTAGATATGGTAAAGGTGGTAGGGCACAAGAAGAGAATAATGCTAGTAGTGACCATGGAGCTCAATGGCAGGATAAAAGATGAGAACATCATGATCTGAGTCCAGTGAGATATAGGGAAAGACAGAAGATTTGAGACCAATGGAGGTAAGTCATTGAGCAAGAAAAGAAGCTCCAAGTCTGTGACAACAAAGTGAGATGGATGAAGGGGACAAAGGTTTCCAATCTAGAGAGAAAAGCTTTTATAGCTAGGAGTGCAATTCAGACTGCTAGGTGAACATCTCAGTAGTGACACTATTCTACCCTACAGTGTAATCATGACCAAACCCTAACAGGTTTCATATAGATCCAGACTACAGCGTACAGCTGTATCCACTCAAAAAAAACCACATTCTCTTTAATCAGATCTTATTGCAAGATAAGCAAGAATGAACTGGCTAAGACTCAGAGAAAGTGATTAGACATAGCAGGCAAGATGGAATGGCGGTAGCATGGTGAGACAGCCACTTTAAGGTCAGCAGCAGAAGCAGGGACTAATGAACAGGCCTGATAGTTTAAAATTGAGATACTCAGAACTTACTGAGATTGTGGAGGAGTGGGCATTTCTGCTACTCACTTATTGGTCTAGAATTAAGGCCTTGAGGTTGATTGCATGTGTTTATATTTGGCTTGTTCTAGTCCTATAGAATTGAGTTGATCGCAACCCAAATGGGGAAAAGAAGGGTGAGTGACTTGAGCAAGGCATATAAATAATATGCATCAAGCCACACATTGTTCTTATTCTTGGACACAACACAAATGAAACTGTATCATGGGTTCCAAACTTCTACATTTCAAAGTTGTTAATGACAACCTTCTGTTGTCAGGCACTTTCTCTACTATTCTAAGGGTGTGGTGGAACTTAGAGGGTTAGAGATGAAACTAGCTTGAAGCTGGGGATATCATCTAGAAAAACACCCCCTTGTATTAGCTCCAGATTATATCTAATAGTGTCTAAAAATATCTAAAAGTGTTAATAACATCTAAAAGTGTCTAATTTCCTAATTAGGAGCAACACATTGTGAGCATTGGATTGGTTTCTAATTTTATGATATTAGCACTAATTCTATACTAAGAAGTCTTTAATTATAAGTAGGAAATAGTAAGTACTACTATCAGTGAGAAGATAAAGATGTGGCACATTCTATACTATTTTAGCACATTACTCTCCTTCATATATGCCTATACCATTATCTTGTAGCTCTTTTGCTGACTTTCCAGCTGCTTTTATAAAGGATATAGAAAGAGAGAAATGTGCATTGATGCCCCCAGCCACTTTGTTAGCAGCTTGGCAGCTGCCACAAGAGGCTATGAAGACCTTAGTACCTTGTCCTTGCACATAAGATCATGAAAGTTGTCATTGTTAGCCAATGCCTGCTACTAGTCATTATAGGACACAATATGTGGGTTGGGCTTAGGGATATGCTATATGCAGCCTTATAGACCTTGTCTATTAGTATAGTGGCTAATACTGTCTTGTGCAGCACACAATCATCATCACTATTGATATTACAATTTTTAGCACTATTTATATTGTTTATTGCCTTGTTATACAGAAGATGCTCAAACTTGGTGTTTTCCTCTAGCTATTGGGCTGTGGAAAAGACAGTCATATTGGTATGTGGTGCCAGAATGATATATTTGCCTGCCATATAGGAGATATGTGCATTAAGCATATTAAGATCACCTCCAACAATCTTGTGCTTATTTATATATAGGCATGCCATACATATACTCTTGTCCCTACCCTCTACCTCACTAGTGGCTATTTGGAAAACCCCTCTCTCTTATTAGATCTTGATTATTCATAATCATGTTTTTGATCAAATTTGCAAATTCAGGTAGCATTGTCTATAATAGTAGAGTCCCATTGAATATTACACTCAATCATAGTTTTACACATTCTCAGTCCAAATTGTATAAGTGCCATAATTTGTTTTTATCCTATATAAAGTGTATTATTGATTTTCCATTGGTTTATTATCTTCTTAGCTGGAGTTTAAACTAAATCCTGAAAGACCTGACTTTTTGGGTATTTATTGACCTATTTATTTATAAGATAGAGGAAAGATAAATGTTAAATAAAATCAGAGATGTTGAGGTTGCCTATATTATGTCTACTTATTTAGATTACTGAGTTTATATATTAGACCTTGTGGCTTAATGGCTAGAGCATCTGTCCCGGGTGCTTACATACATGAGGTTGTTGGTTCAACTCTGGCAGAAGGCAAGTTTGTTATAAGGTATATTCTGTGTTTAGGTATTGAACTAGTGCTCTAATAGACATGACTCTATAAAAAAGCTATGAAAACACTGATGCTTGATTTATTATGATTTTTCCGAAATTTCAAGTTATAATCAATCCTAATAATTCCTAATTTAGGAAAATTATGTCTAATTAGAACAGGTTTAGAGGGGGGGTAAGCTAAAAATGTCTAATCCTAATTGTTCTTAATTATGCATAAATAGAACTAATTAGAGCTTGATACAAAGGGGTGGTTTTCCAGATGATATTGCCTACTACATCACTCTATATATATTATTTACCCTGTGCACAAACTATGTAGATTAAAGATAAGTGGACATATATCAGGTCACTACTTAAGAGAGTGTGCCTAAATATAGAACATAGGAAAGTATTATATAAGTAAGACATATGAGTGGCCAGCACATGACACTATGATTAGGTAAAAGAAAAAAGAAAAATATGAATTTGTGAGCAAGTCATAATATTACCCTACCTTTAAGGGAATTGTCCACAATCCCTCTTTAAGTCCTTTTAGCTTGCCATCTATCCAGTCAAAGAGCAGTGGCTGTCAAGGAATATTGTCAGGTATAGTCTTATAAAAACATATTTGTTGTTATAATTGTGCTTATTAGGCCCTTGCGGTGGTCTATACTGATAACAATTATCACAAATACTAGGTAGCCTCATAGCATGAGGCATACTTAAAGGTATAGGTAATATCCTTAGTCATCTACTCCCAGTGAACACCGCTGTCACTGGTCAAGTATTACAGGTTATATCATGGATGGCTGACATGGGCTTATATATACAAACTCACAGGGAATGAAGCCCCTTGTCCTCCTTGTTAGAAGGAGACAAGCATAGAACCAAGAGTAGTAGCTGTGAGAGAGTGGCAACTTACAGAATATCTAGAGGATACTTATGAGTATTCTCACACCCTTCCCAAAGTAGTATAAGAGGCCTATTGAATAGGCTAAGGATATTTAGTTTATTCTTTTTGTTCAGTATTGTCTTTAAACAATACTCCTCATCTTAGGATAGTCTTCTCACTATCCTCTATCTACAATATTATCTTCTCCTGTGCTACAAGTATTGTCAAGACCTTCATCCATTCTTCCTTGTCAAGTGACCTAGGGAAGAACCTTCCACTCTTAAGGTTATTAAATGAGCAGTTCATAACATTTGTGAAGTATCAATATGTTAAGGGGTGGAGGGATGTTTCTTGTGGAACTTATCAATATATTCTTGAGAGTTTGAGAGATTTTCAACAGGTTCCCAAGTTCTTTCCTCAATTGGGTACCCCTTCCAGTATACTAGATACTTGAGCTTTCCTCAATGCATTTTTGAATCCATAATTTCCTTAACTTTATATTCTTCAACATTGTCAATAATGTCTAGTGGGGGGGGGGGGGGGGGGGGGGGGGGGGAGCATCTGTCTTTTGGAGTGTGGATAAAGGTTTCACATATGGGTGTAGAAACATGTTAGGACTGTGTCCTAATATGTGCTTCACATGTGGACAGAGAGAAAGGTCAGGAGTTTTGCATTGGACTTAGACATTGATGACTAGGACTATAACTTGACATGTATTTAGGCACATGACTAGAGTTTAGGCACATGACTAGAGACATGGTCATAAACTATGCACATGACTCAGACTTGGACTGTCGACTCAAATTGATTGCCATTTACATGCTAATGCATAAACACTTATAATATTATGACTCATCCTTCTTTTCTTCTTTATATGGCTTACTAATGTTAATTGTGATTGGTGCCTGATGCTTATTGATGTGGACAGACATTTGATATAGTTACTATACTTAGTTATATTAAGGACTGTAGAGTTCTGATCATGATCAAGGCTTCTAGAAGTCTTAATCAAGGATGACACATCTCAATCGTTTACTGCACTTATAGTTTAGAAGCATGGACTTAATATGGATCTGGCCCTAAATAGTTTGTACTATAAATAGTTGAGATAAGCTTCTAAAAAGCTCAGCTTGTTCACTTTGTATACAACTTGATCTTTGTACTACACCTAGTGTCTGGCTACCTTTCCAGCTCATGCATTGTGAACTCTGCTAGATCCAAAGTATCATACTTAGTCTAATGAAGCACTGGACCTATCTCAAAGTCTTATTTACTCTCCTTATGCTACCACATATCACAGACTTGCTGCCTACTGAGTCCTTTCTTGGAACCCTTTGAAGTCATCTGGAAAACCACCCCTTTGTATTAAGCTCTAATTAGTTCTATTTATGCATAATTAAGAACAATTAGGATTAGACATTTTTAGCTTACCCCCCCTCTAAACCTGTTCTAATTAGACATAATTTTCCTAAATTAGGAATTATTAGGATTGATTATAACTTGAAATTTCGGAAAAATCATAATAAATCAAGCATCAGTGTTTTCATAGCTTTTTTATAGAGTCATGTCTATTAGAGCACTAGTTCAATACCTAAACACAGAATATACCTTATAACAAACTTGCCTTCTGCCAGAGTTGAACCAACAACCTCATGTATGTAAGCACCCGGGACAGATGCTCTAGCCATTAAGCCACAAGGTCTAATATATAAACTCAGTAATCTAAATAAGTAGACATAATATAGGCAACCTCAACATCTCTGATTTTATTTAACATTTATCTTTCCTCTATCTTATAAATAAATAGGTCAATAAATACCCAAAAAGTCAGGTCTTTCAGGATTTAGTTTAAACTCCAGCTAAGAAGATAATAAACCAATGGAAAATCAATAATACACTTTATATAGGATAAAAACAAATTATGGCACTTATACAATTTGGACTGAGAATGTGTAAAACTATGATTGAGTGTAATATTCAATGGGACTCTACTATTATAGACAATGCTACCTGAATTTGCAAATTTGATCAAAAACATGATTATGAATAATCAAGATCTAATAAGAGAGAGGGGTTTTCCAAATAGCCACTAGTGAGGTAGAGGGTAGGGACAAGAGTATATGTATGGCATGCCTATATATAAATAAGCACAAGATTGTTGGAGGTGATCTTAATATGCTTAATGCACATATCTCCTATATGGCAGGCAAATATATCATTCTGGCACCACATACCAATATGACTGTCTTTTCCACAGCCCAATAGCTAGAGGAAAACACCAAGTTTGAGCATCTTCTGTATAACAAGGCAATAAACAATATAAATAGTGCTAAAAATTGTAATATCAATAGTGATGATGATTGTGTGCTGCACAAGACAGTATTAGCCACTATACTAATAGACAAGGTCTATAAGGCTGCATATAGCATATCCCTAAGCCCAACCCACATATTGTGTCCTATAATGACTAGTAGCAGGCATTGGCTAACAATGACAACTTTCATGATCTTATGTGCAAGGACAAGGTACTAAGGTCTTCATAGCCTCTTGTGGCAGCTGCCAAGCTGCTAACAAAGTGGCTGGGGGCATCAATGCACATTTCTCTCTTTCTATATCCTTTATAAAAGCAGCTGGAAAGTCAGCAAAAGAGCTACAAGATAATGGTATAGGCATATATGAAGGAGAGTAATGTGCTAAAATAGTATAGAATGTGCCACATCTTTACCTTCTCACTGATAGAGCAGTAGTACTTACTATTTCCTACCAATAATTAAAGACTTCTTAGTATAGAATTAGTGCTAATATCATGAAATTAGAAACCAATCCAATGCTCACAATGTGTTGCTCCCAATTAGGAAATTAGACACTTTTAGATACTATTAACACTTTTAGATACTTTTAGACACTATTAGATATAATTCGGAGCTAATATAAGGGGGTGTTTTTCCAGATGTTAGTTGAAGTGCTTTGGCCAGTTCTTTGGTATGTCTTCTGGTTTGACATTGGTGTATTTGTCTTTACTGAGTTCCAGGCTGCACAAGTGTTTTAGGTGGCCTAGGAGTATTTTATTTGTTCCTTCTACAAGACCGTTGATCCAGGCAGAGTACGCTGCTATTACCTCATGTTTGATACCTCTTTCTTTGCAGAATGCCGCAACTTTGTTGTTCTTGAAGTGTGAGCCTCCGTCCATCATAAACATGTTGGGTTTGGTCTAGCCTGTGGTGATGGTGGCAAGTCCAGATATGGTGGTTTTTGCTATGCCATGCATTTTGTGCTTGAACCCCCAGATGCATTGCGAGTATGTGTCAAGGTACAGGCCAACTGTGTGGAAGCTGTTTGTACCTTTTGGAAGGGATAGATAATCTGCAACGAGCAATTTGAAGGGGTGACGGCAGGTGTTATGATCACGTTCTATCGGGCCTACACGGCGGTCTATACCGATACGATCATCACAAATATCACGCGGCCTCACAGGTTGAGGCGTACACCAAGGTACAGATATTAACCTTGGTCATCCACTCCCAACGGATCACCTTATCGTTGGTCGAGTATCACGGGCCTATTGTATTAGCGGGCATGGAACGCCGCCTTATAAATTACTCACACGCAGGGCATGAACCTCCTAGTCTTTCCTGGCCGGAAGGAGACCAACGGAGAAGCACAAGAGTAGTCGTTATTGAGAGAGACGACTTAGAGAATACCTACAGATACATATTCGGTATTCTCACGCCCTACTTCCTAAAGTAGTATAAAAGGCCCATAGAATAGGCTGAGGATCTTCAGTCTATTCTCTTCGTTCTCCTGTATCTTCACATACAGGAATCTTCGTTCTGGTACTGTCTTCCTACAGTACCCTTCGTTCACTGTAGTCTTCCTGCTACAGTCTTCATTGCTATAACGCAATACACTTCTGGCTCCTGTGCTACACGTACAGTCGAGACCACCGTTCCACACATCCTCCACGAGTGACCTAGGGAAGAACCTCCTACTCTTGGGGTTACCGACGAGCAGTCGTAACACTAGAATAGACTCTTCTGCCCCTACCTTGCTCGCACTAGCTTGCTGCCACACTCTCTCTCATAACCTTGCTCAGTGGGGATATAGACCCCCATTGAGAAAGCGTTACTGCACACACTCTGGAGCAAGACCTAGGCCAGGAATACCCACCCGGCACTAGACTTATCAATAACCAACTCCGTCACAACAATCGCCCTATCCGGCGCGAAGGGGACTTCTGGGTCTACGAAGACAATAACGGAACTGCCCCTCCGAATTACGATAACTGCTCATACCGAAACGGGCGTTATTACTTCACACTTGAAGACGGAACAGAAGAAGAGGATATTTGGAACGAGACAGAAGCTCAGTGGGAACTAGCCCCACAATACAGGGAACCGGCGCCGGTAATCCCCGAAGACTCGGAGCAAGAGGAAACAACCTCGGAATCAGACTCCGACTCACCAGACCAAACACCGATCAACACCCGAAACGAACCACTCGCCGAAATGTCGGGACAAGCTTCGACTTCTACAAACACCCCTTCCGCGACAGTACAACCCGGAAGAGGAAAAGTCAAACTCCCAGACAATTACACAGGCAACCGCATTGAATCCCAGAAATTCATGCTCCAATGCCTCCTTCTTTTCGCAGCAGAATCCGATCGGTACAAGACCGATCAAGACAAGATATCCCTTGTGCTCTCATGCATGAGATACGGCACGGCGGGAGCTTGGGCGGAGAACTTCCTCCTCAAATCAGTAGGAGCAGACCCACCTACCGATCTAGGCACCTGGAAGGACTTTTTAGCCAAGTTCAAATTACAGTTCAGGGAGACGGGCAAAACCGACAAAGCGCGAAGCGCACTCATGGCCTTCTCCCAAGGACGAATGACGGTTGATGAATACTCCAACCAATTCATTCTCATTGCCGCCGATGCCGACATCTCCGATAAAGAGCAGGTCCCTTACTTCCAACGCGGGTTAGACCCGCGCGTCATGGACAAAATATATGACAAGGAAGTTCAGCCAAAGGATACTATTCAGGACTGGATCAATACAGCCTGCGAAATAGATGGACGACTGCGAGCCAGAACCGCTCAAAAGGCCATCCTCGCCAACTCCACCTCCTTTCGAAGCGATTATCTGAATCGTTTCCATAACCAAATCTCTCCCCGCTACAATTCCACAAACGCCCCTCGAAGAATGAATAACCAGGTGGTAGACATGGACATCGACGCCACCAGGAAGCGTAATGCCGAAAGTCAAAAGAGAAAGTTTGACGGCAAGCAACCAAAATGTTATAACTGCGGGCGCAGGGGACATTATAGCGCTGACTGCCGATCCGCTCGTAGAGGCGTTCCACCAGTTCGAGGAAACTCGAAAAGACGCTTGGGTACGACAGGGAGAGGAAACCGCGCGGTTGATTTGGAGGGAGAAGACGACGCACCCGCTATGGGAAACCAAGCGGGAATATATCGAGGAATGGAGACAGAGGATGTTCATCGCAACAACCAGCGGGTACCACAACCTGGTCCTTCGATGGAACGTCCTCACTCTACCCCATCCGGACGACCCCAGACGAACCATGGGCAGCGCACTATGCTACCTAACGGACGACGGGGAGACGGAGGCGTCAGTCATTCTGCTCGAATCGGAGCAGTACTCGGAGAATTAGGAGAAGATGAAGCCAGAGAAGTAATCTTGGGACACGCGGAGCGTTTTTCCTGACCTCTCCCTCACCAGCGAAGGAGAGAGGTCAAGAACGACCCGAGTTTGATGCCCGCACTTGTATTCGTATCGGAGCAATGAACGACCGTATCATCACCCCCATACGCCTGAACGTGAAAGTATCAAACAGGAGTCAAAACGCTGGAGCAAAAGCAACCATCGACTCGGCCTGCGAAGGGGTTATAGTAAACGAAACTTGGGTCAAGAGACATCGTTTCCCCACCTATACACTCAACAACCCCATTCGCGTCCGGAACGTCGATGACACCATTAACAAAGCAGGTCTCATCCGATCCGCCTTGGACGTGAACCTCACCATTCGGGACATCAGTGGACGAACGCATACCGAGCGCGTCCAGATGTTTATCTCCAATCTAGGGAAAGACGACCTTATCCTGGGAACAGATTGGTTGAAATACCACGATCCCTCCATCGAATGGAGGCGACGTGAAGTGCACTTTGATCGGTGCCCCCAGAAATGCCAACAACCATATGGGTTCACTAGGGCAAGGGAAGAACCGCCATACAGTAGGCGGTTATCAGACGTGGAGCCACGGCACAAACCACGCATCAATGAGCGCGAAAAACAGCGCCTCGAACATCTCCGAAGACTATCGGAAGATGTAGGACTCCGCGATCACAGCGGAACGTTTGGTGTCCGACTACGAGCATACCTCAAAAGGAAATGGCTCCTAAAGGACATAAGGAAATACGCAGAAGAGAAACGAAAGGCACAAGACAAGCCATCTCTTTCACCAAACGAGGGAGAACCTGATCTCCCAGACAAACCCTCAGGAAAACAGGCCACCCGGGACCCAGTTATTCGGAAACTGGCCCCCGAACCGTCAGGATTTGCCAGCTTCGACCAAGACCTGGAAGACGAAATCATCGTCACCAATCTAAAGGAAAGAGTTCCCAAGGCGCATCACGAATTTTTGGACATCTTCAGCGAACGAAAGTCGCAGCGACTCCCAGAACACACTTACTGGGATCACGCCATTGACTTAAAACCAACCTTCAAACCTCAAGTGCCCAAAATCTACGCCCTGAGCCCAGAAAAACACGATGAATTAGGAAAATTCATCAAGGAACATCTGGAGAGAGGAACCATCCGTCGATCCACCTCGCAAACAGCAGCCCCATTTTTCTTTATAGGAAAAAAGGATGGAAAACTACGCCCGGTACAGGACTATCGCCACTTAAATTCGCACACCATCCCGAATGTGTGCCCCCTTCCACTAATCCAGGAACTACTGGATGTGATAAAAGGGGCCATCATTTTCAGCAAATTGGACGTGCGATGGGGATACAACAATATACGCATCAAAGAAGGAGATGAGTGGAAGGCGAGCTTCATCACTCCGTTAGGTTCTTACGAACCCACGGTGATGTTTTTCGGCCTGACCAACTCACCAGCCACCTTCCAAGCTATGATGAACATGATCTTCAGAGAGCTCATCACAGCCCGGAAGATAACCGTATATATGGACGACATCCTCGTCTTCTCCAAAACCATGGCGGAACACGTCAAAATCCTAAACCAGGTTTTCCAAATCCTACGCGACAACGATCTATATTTGAAACCCGAAAAATGCGAGTTTTACAAGGAAAAGCTCCAATACCTGGGATATACAATTTCAAAAGACCATGTCGCCATGGAGGACTCAAAGGTGGACGCAATAAAAGATTGGCCAATCCCACGAACAGTCCGCGACATTCGCTCCTTCCTGGGTCTAGGGAATTTTTACAGGCGCTTTATTGACAAGTTCTCACTCATCGCGCGCCCCCTACACGACCTCACCAAAAAGGACGAGAAATGGAACTGGACTACAAAATGCCAAGAAGCTTTCGAACGATTAAAGAAAGCTTTTATCAGTAAACCTGTCTTGAACTATCCAGATCCCATGCACCCATATCGACTAGTAACTGACGCATCACTAATCGCCTATGGAGCTACCCTTCTACAAGAAGGAAAAGATGGTGACTGGCACCCAGTCGCTTTCCTCTCTGGATCGTTTTCACCAGCAGAGCGAAATTACAACGTTCACGACCGGGAACTCTTGGCTATAATCAAAGCGTTGGAACATTGGAATCACTACCTCGAAGGCGCACGACACCCCTTCGAGATTTGGACAGATCATAAAAACCTGGAACACTTCCAAACGGCGCGATGATACGCTAGAGGTGGCTCTAAGTGCCGAGCACAACACTAAAACAACCTCTAATGCAGGGGGTGCTGGAGCTAGTTTCTGTTACACAAGGAATCGTTAGTGATGACTTTAGAAATCGACGGCGCACTTGAGAAGCAGCGAGGAGTGGAGATTATAGCGCCCGAACGGTTTCGGGACTGCACCGAACACCGACCGAACGTTCGGTCGGTCGTGTCGGCGATTCGGTCGGTAACGAGGAGGTAGTGTCGCGACCGACAACTACGTGCTTCAAGAGCCACACGGGACTCTGACAATATACGAGGAAGGACGAGGGGTACGAGCGAAGAGACGAGTACGAACGCGAACAAGGCCGAACGACGAAGATGACAAGTTTTCGGGAGTCGATGAAGACGATTTCGATGGTTGAGACGAGTGCGAATGAGCTCTGAACTGTGGGGTGCGAAAGCTGGTTTATTCCAGAGTTGTATGTAGGTTTTTATAGTAAACAGCGCCCCTAAGTAAAATATCGAACCTGAAATGAGAGTAGATGTCGAATGGGCGCCAAGCCTTAGCGATCAGAGAAGATAAGGAGGTAGGTGAGATGTCCATATGGGTTCCGAAGGTGATAAGGTAAAAGGTAATCAGTGATGTCGAAATCCCGAACGTTCGGGATCCGTCGCCCGAGTGTAGGTAGCAGGAACAGGCGTTGGAGAACCAATGAAAAATAAAGAAGAGGTATCGTACGACCAGGGTGGCCAAGCAATGGTGTAAGATCGTGTTTGACCGACCATGCGGAAGTCGGGACGATAAGCGATAAGGACCGACCGACTCACGGAGGACATCGGCCGATACGGAATACTGGCTCCGATCTCGTACACACCTATCGTAACCCTCCTGTGCGGTCATGGTAAGTACGTGAAGTGTGGGCGAACTGACCCAAGTGCTGCCGAATCGTCCTTCGGTGGCTTGTCGTCGGTCGGGTAGGGACCGACCGTGTTCGGTAAAAGTCGGCGACTTCGGTACTTGTCTAGCACTGTTCG